>NC_133164.1:107397301-107707301 GCF_040802235.1 Manis javanica | reverse complement strand
ATGTGTTTGATCCGCTCACTCACTCATCTTTTATGTTGACACAATCTGGCATAAAGAACTTAGTTTTACCCAGAATGAGAAGCTCCTTCTCATCTTTGTATCTTTCTGTTATCGCCTGGATTTTAGTAGGATCCTGAGCTCCAATCAGTATGACGTCTTCCTGATGAGGAAGGGTGCAGGCAGGTGGCTGCAAAGCATAGTGTCCAGGGTGCTTCCGGTGGTGGCCATCCTGAATAAGCTTTGTTATCACTGACCCAATAGTCTACATGCAGATGGGCAACTGCGAAGAATGAGAACTTGTTATACATTTAGGAACCTATTAGGGAAGGGATGGGTAAATGAGCTGAGTTCCAGGTTCATGAATTAGATTTAAATCTTGTTCTACATATTCTTACATGCTTCTTATATAGTCTTAAATATTTCCTCCTACTTTTCTACCTTAGTAAATAATAAATATGATTAACTTTTTTAAATGTTTAGGATTTCCCTGGACATCTGTCACCACATTGAATGTCAGGCTTCAATGACTAGTGTAGCAGCAAATTTCTCCCTACCTATCTGCAGCTTCTTAACAATCCTGATTCTGCTGCTATTTTTTGACATTATAATTCTGTGGGTCAATAATTTGAATGAAGGAAATGAAATCCAGCTAATTGTGGCTTCTGGTTAATTACAATAAAATCAATGAATGTCCTTAGATTTTGAAATTGCAATTGCAATTGCAATTGTACTTTGCTTTTTTTTAAGGTATTTAAAAAAAAATAAAAGTATATCTTTCTATAGATAGACATAAAAATAGATGTAGATATATGGATAATTATACCACCACATACTATAATGGTTAAGTAATGATTTTTTGGTAGATGGCATAATGCTTTGTCCATAGTATGTGTTTGCATATTGTGTTTGTACCAATATTTCAATTCTTTTCTTCCCAAAACAAAATAGCTTTTATTTCACACCTTAGAACTTTCTACAACTCTGGCTATGGCATAAATATATGTGTGTGTACAGATGAGTAGCATTTACAAGTGAATAAAATTAATTCTACTTTAAAAATCTTAGATTATTACTTAAAAAGTTTGTATTGCTAGGGTTCAGAGTTCACATGCATGTCTTTGCATCTCCGGTACGTCATTTTCAGGTAACCTGCACGGCCACCTGAGATTTAGCCAGCTGACACTGGATGTCACCATTGTGCTGTGTGACATAGCTGCAGAGCAGGTGTGCGGTTTAATATTCAGGAAACAGCCTCTTCAAGTGTTTGGAGGTGTGTTAGCCTTTTTCCCCTCCTGTAATCTAAGTACCCTTTCACTGTAGCACTTTTATTGTAACTTACTTTTTCAGTTTCTAATATCTGAGCTCTGTATCATAGTGATGGGGAATGATGAAACAACATTTAATGTTGTTAGCTCAGAACTGAGAAACTGAAAACTCAGAAACTGTGCAAAGAAACCATCAGGGCTCTTGGTTGCAAACCAGAAAATTGACTCTGGCTAACTTAAGTAGAAAAGGAATTTCCTGGAAGAATTGGGAGCAGCATCCAGAAATGGTGGGAAAACTAGGTTTGGGAATGGGAGAATCCAGGGTGCTGGTACTTCGGCAAAGTTCAGGCTGTAGTTAAGACCGTCTGGCATTGCCTCTGGTCAGGAGATACAACCACTGGTGTTCCTGCCACTGGACACACAGCACCTCTCTGTGCCAGACCCCTTCCCTTCCCAGAATGAGGACGGGGTTTTCACTGCTTCCAGCTTCAGCTCACCTAAGGGCCAGTCCCTTATGGGCATTTGCAGGTGGGAGTCCTCTGTTGCCCCAGGGAGGGAGGAAGAACAAGTAAGGGGCCTTTCTTGCAGACCCATACAGATGGTGGCTCTGCATAGCTGAGAAGGGGATTCACGCGCCAGACAGCCACAACATGCCACTCTTCCACCGCGGTCCTGTTCAGTCGGCACCCGCCAAGGTGAGCTGAGAGCACCGCTGTGTGCTCAACGGGACCTTTGCCTGCTCTGTGGACTGACTTGGAGTCAGCTGTATATGCCTGTGGCACCCAACAGTGCCCCCGTTTGCTGCACCCTTCCTTTCCTTCAGCCCAGAGGGAACCGCACCAGCCAGAGCTACAGCTGTTTCCGGGAGCTAAGGAGACAACTCTGGAGGTCTTAACAGGTTTCAGTCTATTAAGAAAAAATCCTGCTATTAAAAGAAAAAGAAAAAAATATGCTAGGCAACCGTGCGCCTTGTTTTTAGGACACTACTTCACTGCTTCAGGCAGGTTCCTGCCTCTGCTCTTGCCTCTCCTTTGCCCGCATTCTTTTTCTCCCAGAGGACCACACAGCCTCACCTCCTTTCATTCGAGTCTTTTGCTTAAATGCCACCTCTCCAGCTTGGACTTCCCTCACCACTCATCCAGAGCAGCACCTTCTTCTATTCTGTTACCCTGCTCCACTTTTCACCATAACGCTGTCACCACCTGTCCCCTAAACATTATGTCCCCTAAACATTTGCTGTTTTGTTTAATGTCTGTTTCCTCCTCTGAACTGTAAGTCCCACGAAGGCAGGATTTCTGGCTCATCTCTGTGGGCACAGCTCCTGCCCCTGCTGTGCCTGATCAGTATTTAATGTATGGATGAATGAGTGAAGAATTAGATAAAGGAAGGAAAACACTTTTGTTAGACTCTCTAGAATATAAGCGGTGCCTGTACTCATTTCCTAGGGCTGCTGTCACAAAGCACCCCAAACCGAGTGGCTTGAACATAATTATTTCTTGTCTTACATTTCCGGAGGCTGGAAGTCCAAGACCAAGGTGCTGGCAGGGTTGTTCCTTTTGGGGACTCTGAAGGAGAATCTGTTCTATGCTGTCCTCCAGCACCCGGTGGTTTGCTGACAAGTCTGGCGCTCATTGGCATGGCGAAGTATCACCAGATCTCTGCCTTTGTTTTCACATGGCATTCTCTCCGTGTGCATCTGTGCCCAAATCTCCCCTTTTGGTGAAGACACCAGTCTTGTTGGATTGGAGGTCCACCCTACTCCAGTGTGACCTCATCCTAACTAATTACATCTGCAATGAACCTATTTCCAAATAAAGTAACATTCTGAAGTGCTGGGCAATAGAATTTCAACATATGAATGGGAGGGCAGGACAAAATTCAGCCCAGAACAATGCCTGTGTCTTTATTGTATCATGGCTCAGCCATCCTTCTGTCATTAAACAGAGAAGTAGGTTTGGTTACATTACTCTGGGTGCCCGCCTGGTCACGTGTTGGTTTATCACACAGGTGGATTACCGTTCACAATAATGTATAATTGCTTTGTAAATTATGAAGTATTCATTAGCTGTTCGCGTAATCAGTTTGGGATGTTGGTGAATTATTGATGCATTATCAAGAAAGACCCAATACCATGGATTTGCTAGTCTCAAAATCCTTAAAGCTGATTTTCCTTTATAGCCTAGCTCTATCTGCAGACTGTTTAAATATTAGCTGGCTGTCATTATTATTATCATTCTTATTATTAGCTGGTTATTATTAGCTGTTAAATATTCTTCTCTATCACTCAAACCACTTGTCAGCAGTAATTGTGGATAATGGTATCATGTTTTATTCACTCCTTCAACAAATGCATGCAAATCATTTATTATGTGCTAAGTACTGTTATAAGTGCTTGGCAAATGTTAACTCGCAAGCCACCCTGTGTTGTTTATTATTTATGTTATTATTAATCATTGGTGACTAATATTATTACTGTTATCTGCATTTTATTGATAAGGAAAGTGATGCACAGAGAGGTTAAGGAAGTTGCCCAAGGCCACCCAGGTGCTGAGTGGCAGAGTCAGGCCATGAAACTAGGCAGTCGGCCTCCAAACCTTTTAGTTGTAAAACACTTACCTCAGAAGTCGTCTCATGGAAAAATTCAGTGTGTGACAGAACAGAGCAGAGATGCTTTGGTTCAAGTCCAGACGGCAAAGCCCTATTGCTCGTCGCCTCCCGTTCCTGTTTTCAAAAGCCCTATTTAAGAAATAACACCAATTGGCATGATGCCACTTGTAAGCTGTCTTCAATCCACTCTAGCGTAAACAAATAAAATTCTTTTTTCACTTTAATTAATGGATTGTGTTTTCTTTTGAAAATTTTATCTCCCTAATCTACTTCTGGCAGAAATAAAATGCTAAGATGGATTTTCCCCAGGATGATAATGCCATATGGCAATTTGGACTTTGCTGGCTTAAGTTCCCCTTGGGTTTCTTTGTACAAATCAAGGATTGTGGTCATAAAAGTTTTCTGAGCCAGAGAGAAGTGGAATTTCAATTCACATGAATAGAGTTGGATATAAATTTTGCAGATAGTCATGAGCTGTGCTCTCTGTCATAGGCTGCTTGTCTTCTCTGGTTATTAATAATATAAAATAATAGGAGCAACAATATTAACCATTACTGTCAATTTAGTGCTTTCTGCAACCAGGGATTTAAAAAACCCTCATCTTTACAACTCCAGGTGTTATCACTCGTATTTTACAGATATGTAAGTTGAGACCAAGATTTTAGATAACTTGTTTAAAATGGCCCAACCAGTAAGTAAAAGAGGTAGGGTGTTTGGAGAAATCTCAGTAATTGAGGAACAGAATTCCTTCCTTGATCTTAAGAATAAAGGTCATGTAAGAGAGTTTATTTTAGGATGTATAATGTGAGGCCCCATGTGTTTTCCAAATTATGAAGGACTGTGAGAATGTAGTGGGATCCAGTCTAAAGAGTGATTAATTCCTATGATGAAATGCCTCTTGCCATTTCTTAATGTACACAATATATAGCATACTACAAAAAAAAAGAAGATTAAATCAATCTAACGGAACTGTAGATCAAAGGGGATGGAGCTGGGGAACAAAAACTGAGACCAGATTGATGGCTCTGCTTGCTCCTATTTTCCCATTGGTTTACCCCGTGCCACACCCTCACTCAGGGGTCAGCAGACTTATTCCGTAGAGGACCAAATATTTTAGACATTGCTTGTCTCATATTTTCTCTGTCGCAACTACTTGACTATGCTGTTGTAGGGCCAAAGCAGTGTAGACACCCAGTAAATGAATGGCTGTGGTTATTTTAGAGTAAAACTTCACTTATGACACTGAAGTTGGACTTCCTGTAATTTTCATTTGTCATGAAATGTTATTCTTTTGATTTTTTTTTGAATGATTAATAAATGTAAGAACCACATAGTTCATAGGCTTTCCAAACAGGGGAGGCCAGATTGGGCTCATGGGTTGTTTGCTGACCTCCCACCTCTGGTTTCCAGACACGTTGCTTATTGTCTCTATGGGCGTTTCTTTTACTTGCGGCATTTAAATGCAGTTTTGCATCAAGACTTAATCCCAATATCAGGCAACAGAGGTACTTCCACTTACATTCTGCCAAAAGCAGGCGTGTAGAGCTGCTGCTGACGAATGAACTTCAGCCAGAACACACAGAAGCCATAGTGGCTGTCTAAGACGATTATGATAAATGGGAAATTCTCGATATATTCTGTCAGTTTCATCTATGATTAAAGGATAAACGCAAGCCTTGTGTTATCCCCCAGAAGCTGTCGAGTATGCAATATGAAAACTCTGTGCTTTAGCAGCACTGGTCATTGTTAAATTCTAAATAATTTTATTGTTGTTTTCTCTTACCAGGAAAGGTAGCCTTTCTGTGATGGAAACACCCTTGAACTTGGGTGTCCAAACGACAAAGGTTTGAATTTGAGCTCTGTTAGTTTTACTGTGATCTTGGGTAAGTGAACAGCACCTACGGGAGGCTTGGCTTCCTTCTCAGTAAAATGAGATTAATAATCCTACATCGTGGGGCTGTTGGTTTATTTTATTTTATTTTTTAATTCTTTACTATTTGTTATGGAAATTTCAAACAGAAACAAAATAGGTAGAGGAGCATGCTGAGCCCCTGTGCCTTTGTTCAGCTTCGCCAAGTCCTTGCATTTTGCTTAATGTCTTTCATCTTTACTCCACCCCATTTTTCCCTCTCTGCTAGAGTATTTAAAGGCAATTCCAAGAGTAATATTATTTCACTTGCAAATATTTCTTATGTATGACTAACAGATAAGATCTTTTAAAAGAATATCAAAATTCCATTACAACCCCTAGCAAAACTACAATGATTGTTGAACATCAACTTTCCCAGTTGTCTCCAAAATGTCTTTGTTTAGCTGGTTTATTTGAATCAGGAGTTAACGAACATTCGGATACTGCATTTGACCATGTGTCTCTTAAGACTCTTAATTTATGGAAGTTTCTTTTCTCTTCTCCCCATCTTTCTTCATCTAATTACTCTGTAGAGGAAGCTAGTTATTTATCTCAGAAAATTTCACAGAATTTGTGTTTGACTGATTCACCTTACAGAGTCATTGAACATTGTTCTCTTGTTCGATATTTACTCTTAGACATAGAGGCTAGATTAGATCCGCAGGTATGTTTTTTAAAGCATCCTTCATAGGTGGCGCTTTCCACTTGTGATTGGGCCACATCTAGATGACATAGGGTCTGGTCATCTCTTTTTTTTTTATTATTTTTTATTTTGGTATCATTAATCTACAATTACAGAAAGAACATTATGTTTACTAGGTTCCCCCCTTCACCAAGTCCCCCCTACATACCCCTTCACAGTCACTGTCCATCTCTGTTAGTAAGATGCTGTAAAATCACTACTTGTCTTCTCTGTGTTGCGCAGCCCTCCCCTTTGGTCGTCTCTTTTTTAGGTTAGTTATGTTACGTGTTTTAAAGTCACTCCAAATAATTCAGGTGGATATGCCACCAACTGGATGTCCAGATATACTCATGTTTTATCTGTTTCTCATTTTGGAGGATTTCCTTTTTTTTCCCCCATTTTTATTTGGTTTTATTTTATACCTAGGTGAAACAACTATATTCTTCAATGTCAAAACTATAATTCACCAATTTTCTCCATCCATCCATCCCTCCCTTCTTGTAGAAATTATGGTGCTGTACATCCTTCTCTGCACCATGACTTTTCACTGACTCTAAACAGTAGATAGTTTGACTCAACCAGTCCTCCCATGGGCATTTGGGCTTTTCCCAATCTTTTACTATTACAAGTAGTTCTTTAGTAAATGGCCTTTACAGGCTATTGAGAGTTAAATAAATTGCATCTGTTAAATGTTAGTCTGTGTGAAGTTTAAAGTGATATACATACATATATATAGGTGAACACGTGATTTTGTTGCAAGTATATTATTCTAGTTCTACAGACATTTATTAAGCACTCACAATGTGCTAGAATGTAAAGATGAATAAGACGTAAGAGTCTCTACTCTTAAGTCTAAAATGTGGAATAAAAAGAAAATTTTCACATTTTTCCTTAGATAATTTAATTTCTAAGTTGCTAATCAGTGTTTGTTTCAGCAGCTATCATTTTTTATATTAAATTAATTCTTGGATTTACAGATAAATATACAGAAATAAATAATTTATAATATTTTCTCCTATATCTGATTACAGTGCTAATACAGAACTTTCAGTTTATAAACCACATGATCAGAGAAGTCAGTTTTGTCTAACAGATTTATGTTTTCAGGAGGCCAGAATTCACAATGACAACAGTAACAGTGACCACAGAAATTCCCCCAAGGGGTAAGGCAGAAGATAATTCTGCCTTGTATGAGTCCACATCAGCTCACATTATTGAAGAAACTG
Organism: Manis javanica; assembly: GCF_040802235.1. Classification (NCBI taxonomy): domain Eukaryota; kingdom Metazoa; phylum Chordata; class Mammalia; order Pholidota; family Manidae; genus Manis; species Manis javanica. Next base: position 107,699,612 of record NC_133164.1, on the reverse strand, counting down.
AGTATGTGAAAAAGGTATGTGAGACCTGGAAATCATGTCAGCATAATAGGATTTTTCATAGGGCTTGGTGGGCTTTGTTTCTCCCTCCATAGGACACGTGAGGAAGAACAAACCTAGTTTGGCAAAGGACAGTCTTGATAGCTGAAATTTAAACTCATGTTTAGTAGTTTCTCTTGAGGATATGAACTTCTGCTCCTACCTTGGAGTAACATTGAATAATGGGCCAGAAGGGTTCAGAACCCCTATCAGCACTTTGTCACACAGTATTCACCACTGAACTTCCTACTGTTTTATATCATTTCTCCATTGTTTCATGAGTGTTGACATTACGTTTCCAAGTAGGTGTTTGCACTTACTGTAGAGTTTCTGTCTTTCCTTACCTGTACCTTTTCACAATTCAGGTTTATTACCACCAATGATTACATGCTGGCATGTTACTTCATTAAAGCTGTGAAATCTTTTGGGGATCCAATGATCATGGCTGACAGAAGTATATACTTTATGAAATGTTTCTTTGAACAGAAGAAAAAATTTGGACGTAGATAGTCTGTAACTTATTCAGATCGATTAATTTATCTTTGAGTGTCTTGCAATTCCATAGGTCACCAAGACATGGGACTTATTTTTCATGCATAAATTCATATTATCTCCTCTTAGTAATTATTCTGTAGTAATTACTAAATAGTAATTATTCTCTAGTAATTACTGGATAGCAATTATTTTGTAGTAATTACTAGATAGTAATTGTTTTGTAGTGATTCTAAATAGTAATTGTTTTATAGTAATTACTAAATAGTAAATTAGTTCTAAATTACTACATAGAAGAAAATAGAACTAAATGGTATTAAATACTAATTACTAAATAGTAATTATTTTGAAGTATAATATGCATTTAGGTAATATATTAGGTTTGACTGAGAAATCATTACAAAGACCAAATGCTCATTTTCTGCAATCTCAACAATCTTAGCCTAAATTCAAGTTAGGTTTATGGCACTAATTTACATCTGATAGCAGTATACATGTATTACTTTCTAGTAAATCCAGTACACTGTATCTGGTATAGAGGAAAAAAAAGTATTTGGCATTAAATACCTTTGAAAAAAATATAAAATATTTTTTGCTTCTAGATTCGAACTACTCTGGAAAAGATCCGAAATCAAATTTTTAAAGATGACATAGGACACAACAGTGAAAATCACAAACTGAATATAAAGGTAAAGAATTTATCAACATCTACCACTTTATTCCTGCAGTGCATAAAAATAAAGTCATATAGACTATATTTAAATAACTTTTTATGATTATTAAATTACTCTTTGAAGCTTTTAACAATCTGCACTTATCCTTGCTGGGTTATGCCAAGTTAAACCTCAGGAGAAGCCAGGTGTATCTCATCAATGTCATTGCTACCCACTCACTCTGTGGTATGACCACAGAGTATATACCAGAACATAGGGTATGAGGCATAAACCTCATCTCTATCATCCTCAGCCTCCCAGACTAATACAACTAGCTCCAATTATTTTCTTAAGTTAAGTGCTTGGAAACTGGAAAAAGGTTAATGTTTGTGAATGGGAAAAAACAGAAACTCAGTTTGGGCTGTGTTAAGTTGCCTATTGGTCCTCCAAATGGAAGTTTCTAATGGGTGGCTGGATGTCTTATTCTGGAGTTGAGGGTAGAGGTCTGGGTGAGAAGGTCCAGGCTACCAAGTAGAGATTTGGGGAGAACAGATGGTATTCAAAGTTCTGACACTGGAGGGGATTACCAAATGTGTGAGTGTGGGAGTTCCTGAAATTTCCAATATTTAGATGTCGGGGAGAAAAGAACAATCATCATCACTGGAAGCTGAGAAAAGAAGCTAACGAAATACAAGGAAAAACAGGAGAAAATGGTGTCACTGAAGACAAGTGAGAAAGGGTTTCAGAAAGTGGGGAAGGACCACTGTGCCAAATGTTGTTCATAGGTAAATTGAGGACTAAACCTTGACCATTGTAAATAGCAATGTGGAGGGAGGGGGGCTGTTGGTGACCTTGGTAGGAGGAGCTCTTAGAAAATAAATATGAATTGTGCTGCCAGGGTGTCTGCATTGTTGGCCATCTCAAACCACAGTAGCGCAGCAGATAGACCAAGCTAAAAAATACCAGCCCCTTCCCCTTCAGTACCTGGGCAATGTGCCTTTTAGGATATAGCCATAAAAGATGTAAGGCTTTGCTACTCTCAGTGTAGAGTCTGTAGGTTCAACAGTGTTAGCATCAAGGAGCCTTTTAGAAATGCAGGATCTAGAGACCCTCCCCCACCCCTTCTGAATCAGAATCTGTATTTTAACCAGATCTGTCACAAGTGATAGATATGTACATTCAAGTTTCAGATACACTGATCTGTGACTTTGTAGCTATCTACCACTGCCAGTAATCTACGTACAGCAACAGTCTTTCTGTCAACTAGTTTTTAACAAATTAAAAAGAAAAAACAGAAAATAAATAAAAAAGAAAAGAAAGTACTCTGTACATGGAGAATGAGAGTATACTGAGAGTATACCAGGGTCTGGAGTAGAAAAAAACAAAACCAGGACAGAATTATGGGAACTCTATTATTTATAGACATTGTATTCTTTTTGTTTTTTATTTCTAAAAATGTAGCCCATACATTGTACTGGAAAGAAATACAGGCTTTGTTGTTAAACAAACTTGGATTCCAATGCCGGTTCTGGCAGTTAGGGCCTTGGCCTTGTTTAATGACTCATTTCAATTTCCTCATCTGTGCAATGGACATAGTGTCTGCCAGTGTTTGAGTACTCAAAGGAGTGTATATAAAGCACCTAAAAGACTATCTTGCACATAATAGATGCTTAATAAATAGAAGTTGTTATAATTATAGGGAATGTGTAATTGCACAATAGTTCCTCTGTCTTGATAATTTGGAAGAGCAGAAAGGATAGGATGGACAATCAAGAGACTGTCTCATGAGCTCTCTCACTCACCTGCTATGTAAACTTGGGCTCTGTACCTCAGTGTTCATATCTGTAACATTGCTGTGACTGAGTTAAATGGTTTCAGATTTCCTTTCCACTTCCACATGCCCTTGATGGTATTTGAGAGTTATTTTATACTTCAAGTGTATTTTCAGTGAGCTAGAGCTTACATAGAGTTACACTGGCAATAATATTGAAATCTCATATCTCTGATTAGAAATTCGGTATGGGATGATTACAATAAAGTATCATTGAATATTGCATACTGTATACTGTAACCATCAGGTCTGATTATATTAGTTTGTAATGCAATGTACACAAAGTGCATTTATGTTTACAACTTAGATTTTTTTAAAAACTGGCTTGGTGGGTATTATCTCCTAAAAAGGCCTCAATAGTATACTTACAACTGTAAAAGTACAAAAGATGTCCCTCTACCTCTTTTTAATATGAGAATCTATTCAAATTTGAGCAAATAGAGAGGCCAGCTGCTTCATACAGAATTCCTCATTGATATTTGAGATTCAAAAGATTTATTTTTGATAAATCTTCCTTGATTTATATAATACTGAGTGATAACTATTATTGTTAAAATTTGTAGAGGAAAGGAAAGTCAGGTGTCTGATTTTCCATGTTTATTCATTTTAGCCCTGTGGGAACATTCAGAATGGCTGTGATTCTGAAATGGATTCCTCTTGTTGCAGCTGGGACCTGCTCATGGAAAGGGTGAAAGGAAAAAACCTACAGCTTGTAGAAATGAACAAAGAGAATGAAGTATTGAAAATCAAGGTATGACTGTTGGGAGACATTTCTAGTTTTGTGTTTTGAGCCTTTGAGCCAAAAGCGCAGATTCGTGGATCTGTGAAAGCAGACAGACATCCACACACATCCAGAGACCTGACATGCGCTCACATGTAGAGAAGCATTTTTCTATTTCATAAGTTAAATTTCACTGTTTTATTTTAGACACTACTTTTATTATTAAAAAGATCTTACAAAAGTTCAGCAGGTATAAAGGTTCAGTTGTGTGAAATGAATGAATTCTAGAGATGAGCTCTACAACATTGCTCCTACGTTTAATATTATAACACACATTTAAAAATTAAAGAGGGTAGGTCTCATGCTGTGTTCTTAGTATAATAAATTTTTTTAAGTCTTTACATATTTAATACATATTAATTAGAGCACTTATAGTCAAATATCTCATTATTTTGTTGAGTTCCTCTATTGTTGAAGGCTTTATATTTCCATTTTTTTGGTTCATTACACATGCAGTCCTGCTCAGTAGGTAAATCTTTGCAGCCATTGTTTCTTTACATTAAATCCTTGAAAGATTCATCAGACTTTAGCTTTACTGGCCTTGGTACTCCAATCTTGTCAGGAAGATACATCTTTTAATACTGTTGTGGATATATGATAAAAGGCTTGCAAATGAGTGGCTAAGCTGATAGGGCTTTGGAGGGTGTGGCCTATAAACGTAGAGCACCGACTGCAAATCCGCCTGCATGACAAGGTGGGGGCTTCTCATTTTACGTTTCCCTCTTCCCAGGTAACAGTGTCTTTTCTCCTATCCATTGTCTACATGGGTGCAAAGGGTATACTTACGGCCTCTGTGTTTTTAGCTGCCCATCAAACTGTTCTACCTTTAATCCTTTTTACTGTAAATGTCAAAACATGCACAGCGATCTTTTTTTTTTTTCCCAGTTGGAAGCCTCTAGAGAAGCAGGAGCAGCGGCTCTGAGAAATGTGGCCCAGAGATTATTTGAAACCTACCAAACACAGTCTGCAGAAGTTAGGAAGAAGTATGAGGACAGTAAACACCTACTCCAGGTATGGAGCTGGCAGCTTGTCTGTCGGAGAACTAACATCCAGCAGGTCACGTCCCTCTTTTTTAGAGTTAGACGTGAAACAGTGGACTTGGCAAGCCCCTCTGGACTTGATTTCCTTGTCTCTAAAATGAAAGAGTTGGGCTAGATATGTGTTTTCAAAGTATTTTTGTTCCTAGAATACATTCTTCAGGCTAAACAAACCAAAAACATATATGTATGTGTACCTATGTATTTTAAAATATGTTAAACTAATATATTTCATATTTTAATACGTAAATATTTAAAAATGTAAAAACCATAAATATGTATATGTGTGGGTGTGTGGGTGTATATATATATGTATATATATATATCATAGACACACACACATTCTTTTTTTTAAGTCTGAATGATACATTCTGGACCAATAAGACTATCTATAGAATATATACTGGAAAAGGGGAGAAAAAAGTGTGTGTGTGTGTGTGTGTGTGTGTTTGCCAAAACTCAACTGGGAAATTTTTTCATGCTGTGTTAGGGTGCCTGGGTGTCTGCCATCTCAGGCCCTAGGAAGGTCCCCAGGGGAGAGCAGTAGGGAATTCGCATGTTTTCATGCCTCAGGATGTAGTGATAACGGTCACAAACTCCCCATGCATGCAGATGCAGATGAAGAACCTAGTCCAGTGAGCAGGCTTGTGTGGACCCTCTGTGAGCAGGCTTGTGTGGACCCTCTGTGTGGGCGGTGGGTCCACAAGGGCTGGAGTGCAGATGTTTCCGCAAAGGGGGTCAGCCCACCCTGGAGCTGCCCAGCAGGACTCCCACCTGGTGTTTTCAAGGGAAGCCAGACACTTTTTTTTATACCATAAAATCTCAAGCTCCGTTAAATACAGATGAGTCTGTGCGTGTCAGTTAGAAGTCAGTGGAGGCACTCCCAAATGTGGCCTGTGGGCTGCCAGATGAGGACTTCTATGGCCTTCTAGCACAGCTCTTGCTATTTACCTAGGAATAACCCCCTGATACCATGGGGATAATGATTCTGCTTTCATGACACTTTCCAATTAAAAATGAAGCATTTTTTTCCTGAACATATAAGATTTTAATTTTTGTTTTAGATAAGTTTTCTTGAGAAAAAGTCAAGATTTTGCTTTTCTTAGTGTCTCTTTTTCTTATCCCAGTTCAGGTGGTATGCTTTATGGTAACAAATGTAATTACTCTAAGAATAATATTTATATATTATGAATTCTGCTGTGATTTAGTATTTTAGTCCATTAGATTTATTTGGAAGGGAATACTGAATTCAAAAGACTAATTCTAAACAAGTGTGGGTTATTATTTTTTTTTGGCTACTATGAAAATTACAGAGGGTGATAATAGCTGTACAAGTATAATAAAAACAATAGTCTGACAGCTGTTTTTCTAACCAAAGGTTAACAAACTTGAAAAAGAACAGAAATTGAAACAACATGTTGAAAATCTGAATCAAGTTGCTGAAAAGCTTGAAGAAAAACATGATCAAATCACAGAATTGGAGAACCTTGTCCAGAGAATGGAAAGAGTAAGTACCTTGGAGAATTAAAGGGACAGGATCAGGATGAAAATTAAAGAAAATAACACTAAAACAAGATAACATTAGGTGGAGTGCTCTTTGCAACTCCTAAGACTTTAGGAACTACTCAGTGATGTTAGTTTCTTCCCTCACACATTTAATATGATCTGCACAGTTACTGATTTACCTCTACAAATACTGCAGTCACGTCAGTGTGAGTTTCTCTTTCTAAAAAATATATGGTTTAGAAAGGGGAACCAGGTGAGGCTGTAGATGGAAACAATGGAAAAGGTCATGAAATATACCTATTGCTAAGAATAATGTGGATCCCTGTAATCATAACATTTTTATGACTTACAGTCAGTGAAGTGTCCATTTTTTGGCCAAGTCAAACCTATGGCTGCATTAGGACAGATATAGTTCACACTGACAAATGACAAGCTATAGACATTAGAACTTTCAAAAGAGACAATTTAGGAAAGAGTAATAAGAGAACAAACATTGTAAGTTTCACGTAGTATTCCTGCCAAGTAGATGGCACTCCAAATATATACAAAAGGTGAGCACATAAATTTAATTTTGTGTGTCTCAGAATTTAAAATCCAGACAAGCCAAGGGATATTTTTAAATAGCAAAACAAATAGAAAATTGGCATCTTTGAAACTGAATTGGGGAGGGGCAGATAAGAATGTAGGCTTTGATTCACAGACACTGAGAAGTGACTAGTGACTACCATGGGGGAGGGACTGGGGTGGATGGGTGGGGAGCGGGAGGGAAATTAAAGGGCACAAAATTTCTCAGTCATAATATAAGTCGGTCATAGGGATGGCAGTACAGCATGGAAAATACAGCCAATGATTCTGTAACATCCTCCTATGTTGACAGATAGTAACTGTACTAGTGGGGGTTAGGGTTTAAAAATGTGTGTAACTGCTGAACACTGTGTTGTATGCTTGAAACCAGTATAAGATTGTGTATCAACAATACTTGAATTAAAAATAGACTATATCTTAAAAAAAAGAATATAGGCTTTGACTTCTAATAAATATTGCCCCCCAAATTTTTATATTTATTTTATATTAGTTTTATTTAAATTATTTTATTTAATTTTTATATTAGTTCCCTGATTTGCCTCTGTTCTTCTCAGCCTTATTTTGTGTTATGAGTCTGCCTGAGTTGATGCCATTTTAGAAGTATCACTTCCAAAGCATCCCATTTCAGTATTCAGGTTTCTTGCCAAAGGAACTTTGATTAATTTTTATGTATTTCCCAAGAATCTAATTCATAACACTTTGGATTTGGTTGAGTTTTTAATCTTCATGAAGGTCTTATGTGGACATCACAAAAATTAAATTGCCCAAATTTAACTGAATTTAATGATAGTAATATACAACTATGTCCGTTGTGCAGTGGGTCTCTGAGAGTTTTACTTTAGCCAGAATCACTAGGCTAGAATGTCCTCAAGCAGCTAGTTTTCCCAGATATGACAGTTTATAATTATGATGTTTGGACATTTAGATGAATACTTTGTAATAAGTTATCCTGTAGTAAATAGTTTAGCAAACTGTGATAGCCCAAAGAATGTTTGAATTTCAGAAAGGAAGACAATTCCAGAAAGCAAATCAGGTTGATTAACCAGCTTGACACTTAAATTTAGACTTGGATCACCTCAAACCCAGTAATACGGGGTCAGGGTTAGTGGCCAGCTGTCTGCTCTGAAAATTAGCTAAAGAGCAGTGGAATACAATTTCTATTTCCTACAAACTCTAGGAAGTCTGTACTAGATGTGAGTTTGTCTTAGAATTCTGGGATGCATTCACTCGACTGTTTATTCAACAAATATTTGAGCACCTTCCATGTACCAGGCAGAGCTAGAGGCTAGACATCGGTTGTGAGTGAACCAGGTATGGTCTCCATGTGCAGATCACAGTGTAGGACACCTGAGCTGTCTGGGACTCAAGACACTTCCCAGATCTCCCTTCTTTCATTCTGCTAGGGGTTCTTAGGGAGGCTGAGTATTGAAGGTAGGGGAATGTATCTCAGAATTAGGTTAATTGGGCTTAGATCCTGGCAGATATGTTTAGGAAGTGATGGCCTGCCTTTAACTTGATATTGACCCGTAACTGTGGGCTATGACAGCATAAGTGGACAGGGTGCCCATGGGTAAGCAAGGCCTTGCAGTAACCTTCCAGAATAGTCTAGTTCAGTGTTTCCTAGAATGAAGCCTACTGGAATCTCTTAGAGGTGGGTCCTTGAGTGCAAGGACAATGTGCAGGAGTTTTGTTTTTTTTTTTAAACATTTCTGCTTTAAAGATATACTCTATTTGTAAGGCAAACAAACAAATAAAACCAAAGAAGCAAAGCTAGTGACATCTTAGTTGAAGGAAATACTGAGACTACAGGCTGTGTTGAAGGACTTCTTGGGTGGGGAGTGTGTATCAGAATGAGAGGTGGTGGATGCTGAGAACTTCGTACTAATAGAAAAAGACATAAGATCCAAAAGGAAATGAAAATTCAAAAATGAACATCCACTGCGAAGGCTGATAAATACTGCCCTGGTACTGGGTGGCCCCTGGAGAAGGATTCATTTTCTACTCACTTGAACAAGCCACTGCTCCAGTAAATAGCCATTAGTGGTATGAGGTCTGGTAATGAACACATTACTTAAAACCTTCACCATCTGTCACACTTTAATCAGGAATGCAGTGAGAATGAATTCCATAAATACAGTGATAAGACAGCAGAAACACCCAATAAGAGCATTTTAATATGGCATATGGTCCTTTCGCTGGCTCTGTAATTCTCTTGCATCGTATTTGTTTTCCAGTGTCATTGATTTAGCTCTATTAGAATTTTAGAGCTCAAAGGCTCTTTGGAGAGCACCTAGTTCCTCCCCATCATTTTGTAAATGGGGATGTGCAAACAGGAACTACTCCACAGTCCATTCCCAGTTCAAATCCTTTCCGTTATGGCCCTACCTTCTCTGATGCCAGGTAACAATTATATCACTGATTCTGAAATCATTTAGATGTTAACATATGGCAGTGATTTAAATTGGTGTCCACCCCATTTTGGTTAATAACTCTTGAGCTCCCTAGTGGTATGGTTTGGGGAGAGGGGAATGCCTACTGGGAGGTGCTGTGAACTTCTTTCACTCTCCAGAAGACGCTGTCCCTGAAGTGCTAGCTGGTATAGTCTGATTTTCTCTGTTGTCAGAGAGGATGTGTAAAGAGCCCAGGCTACATGCTAGAGCTTTGGCCATGGCAGAATATTTACTGGTCCAGTCATCAGGTCTGCCTGAACTCTAGTTATGAAGGCCCATTAATTGGAAGTAACTCCATTAGGAAGAATGTTTACTTAATGATCATTTCCCTCCATACAAAGTCAAAATATTTTATCAGTGATGTGTTCTTTGTTGATCAAGTGTTGTCATAAGCTTGCAAGGCTTATCTGTGATCCCTCAGAAATAATTTGAACACAGTTAAAGCTACACCAGAACAATCCTATGTGTGACAAGAATGCTCCAGGAAAAATCTGAAAAAGTATAAATTTAAAAAATGAGCACATAAGATATAAAGTGTTTGGCAAATTAAAAATGTTATGTATTGAGGTCCTAATATGTGCCAGAAAAGCATGGAAACCTTTCATATATGTTATCTCCCATCATCCCAACATTTCAATACAGGTAATATTACCCTCACTTTAGGGACATTCAAAAAGTCAAAAGCATGACTCAAACAAATAGAGAATGAGTACGTATCCTTGGATACCAACAGCTCAGTCTAATGCAGGAGAAGCAGGTGTAATGGTCGTAGAGCCAATGCTAAGAGATGAGCAAGCAGTTTGCATTTGGGGTGCAAGGGAGAGAGGCAGGAGATGTCTTACTGAGCAGGGGGTATTTCAGCAGTGGGCTGGAGGAGGAGCAGAAGTGAGTGAGGGGAGTGAAGACAAGTAGTCCTGAGCTGTCATTGAGCTACTGGTAAACCGCCCAGGAGCATGCCCAATAGGCTTCGCTGGGGTGGGCTCTAATAGCACCATGTGAAATGAGCTCTTTAACTCAAAACGTATTTCTAGTATTACAAGAAGCATCTTTTGTGAACAGTCTGCAAGAATGCCTTACCAAACACACACACACAGAAAAATAAGCAAAAATGATATTTTATTTTCTCCTAGGAAAAGAGAACACTGCTAGAAAAAAAACTGTCTTTGGAAAACAAGCTGCTGCAGCTCAAATCCAATGCTACATATACTAAAAGGTTTGCAAATCTACCTCCTGAGTAAAAGCAGTTTCTACTACCTTTCCTCTCCATTGGTCCGCCCAGCCTCCCCAAGGAAACAGGAAGCCTGAAAGTGCAGGAGGAAGGGCGATTTCTTAGGATTAATTGTGTGCCTCCCTCCCCACCCACAGGGACATCAGGAAGAGGACAGAGTTCACCAGGGGTAAAAGGAAACTGGTGGGAGGGTTAGTCATTCTGAAGAGTGAATGAGCCTGTGCCCTCCCTGTCCGCATTCCTAGAGGTTGTTGTTGGGATCTCAGCCCCCCTGATGCTGCTGATTCTGTTCATGGGTCTCTACCACAGCTGGCATTGAGTTGGCCAGCCTGCAGGTGGAATTACAAGATAGTTCTGTGGTGCTCCCCAAGTTTGCAGAGAATGAAGGAGCTACTTTGAAAAAGATCCTTAGTTCTTTGGACTTACAAATATTCACAGTTCACAAGCAGTCACAGTCCTTAGTGTGCTGGGGGTGGGGATGGGTTTATGTTTATCACCACAACTATCTTATGCTCAGCCACTGTTAGAACATGTCTCTGGAATATCATGGAATAACTCATATCCTAAGAAATTTCCTGAAATTTTACTTTTCTTTTTTCTTCTCTCTTCTCTTCTAATGCTAAGCCTATCACAGTCATTTGATGTTTTGATATAATGGTTAAAAGTCAAATCCATTTAAAGATCTTATTTCATCCATCTAGAGCTGTTGCTCCTTCAGATAGCAACAGTTATGAACCACAGAATGTACAAATTCTTACTCTCATTTGGTGATATTTTTTCAAACACTCCTCTCAGTCTTTTGATTTTTTTCTAGCATTTCTCTTTCCTGTTATCTGTCTTTCTCTTCTAATCTTCATATGCTGTGCCTTCTGTCTGGCTTATATTCATGTATTGGACCAAAGTGCAGAACTGGGCTGACCCTGACAATTGCACATATGTATTTGAAACACACCAGGACACCACTAATATTAATTTCCCCATATTTTTCCCAGTGAACAAGCATATAGCCCCAGAAGGTGGTTTTCTGAGAGTTTCGTAGTACGGTATGTCTCTGTAGAGAATGAAGGAAGCTCTTGGAAAACATCCATAAGTCTTTGGAATTACTTACATATACTCATAACTTAACTTGAAGTAAATCTCCAGCTTGCCCATCTTTTTTTTTTCCTTAAAGTGAATTTTTCCATACAGCAGAACTATTGGCAGGTGGAATGTACCTTCCGTTAGGAGTCCAGACAATTTTAAGTTTAATTTTTTTTCCTTTAAAAAATGATTTTTTTATTGATAATAGGGTTGGTCAGTCTTTGAGCCAGAAAATATAACCACTTTAAAAACCAAACTGACCTATTCTTTCTGTTCTATTACATATAAGCAGTTGTTATAAAGAAGTCTCAAAAGATCTTAAGGTTTTAGAAATATCTTGAAGGAAGTGGATGTTTTGTGTTTCCAGAAAGGTGTTTGCACAGCCAGGCTTATGCAATTTTCATAGATTGTTAGGTATCACAAATAGTTATCTTACATTGAGCCGTGTGTAGAGGTAGTCACTTTGCTAAGAGACAAAGAAAGGAAATTAGGATGAGCTGGACTCTTTTGATTAAAGTGGTAGACTCTTGGTTAAGCTACCACAAAAAAAAGGATTTCTGTTGGATTAAGATTGAATGGATACAGTCATAAGGAAGATGTACCTCATGGGAAGACAGGAGGGCTGCCCTTAAGCACTTATGTGATTTTAAAAACCAGATGAATTTGTTGCTCCCATTCCATCATTGATACAGTTTCAGTTTTTCTAGTTCTTTGTTCTTCCTATATGACTTATTACCTTGCCCCTCTGTTTTTCACCATCTGGTTTATATCCTCGGTATTTTCCTTTCTAATTCCAGAGGAAAGAGTCTTCTGGCCTAATACTACTTCCCGTATTGGGCAGATTGATCATGCTGACCAGTCGCTCTGCTGTCATCCAACCACTGGCGCTTTGGCTGGTACCCACTCCCCGTCCTGTGGGTGGCCTTCCCTTCCCCAAAGAATAGCCTGTGGCTGCTTTCCAGAGAAAGGGCTATGTGGGTCAAATTTCCTTTAGATGTAGATAGTCTTCCCTGAATTTCAGTGAGCTTCATTCTGCCATTTTGATAAAAATATTCAATATGCTCTAACTTGACATTTCTAATATTAAAAAGCATCTCTGTTTACTTAGCAGTAGTTATAAAAGAATATCCTTTAGTGAGAAAAAAAGCATCTTTGAGGAACATCTTTAATTCAGAAAAAAATTAGTTTTTTCCCTTGTATATGGATCTGTATATATCATTATAATACGTAATTAATCCCAGAATCAGCTCTTATTAAAACCAAGATGACTCCTTATTTCTACTACCATCACTACGAACTAACTATGGTGGTTTGCTGTTACAGAGTAACGCCAGGTACTTTATTTAATGTAATCCTTCCATCAACCTTTCAGGGAAGGAACTGAGCTTCTAATTAGTTAAGTGATTACACAGTCTCTTGGAAGTTGTTGGACTGGGAGTTTTGGCTCCAGAATTCTCATAGCAATGCCTAGCTCAGTCTGCTATAGAGGAGATTTGACTTTCATTTCTGGAGACCTCTGAAATCTTCTTTCAGATAGGTTTCCTCAGTCCCCTATGTGTCTGTGAGCAGAAGGCAGTTTCCCAACTTGTCCCTTTGCCCTGTGACATCATAGACAAATACACAGGCCCATTTAGAGTTGCCGTTTGGGGAAACACAGAAGGTGTACCTCAAAAATCCATTGCAAGAGGATAGCATGATGCCAGAGAGCAATTCAGTCAAAGCCATTATAATAGCAAGGAGCAGGGGGAGATACAGCAAGGCTCAAAAATGCTACCCTGTGATGGTATGAGTTAACTCAAAGATGTATTTTAAAGTATGCTGACAAAGGGATGGAGAGACAATCCTCCATGAGTGCAAATTTCCTTTGACCAAGTCTTTAGCAGTCATTGGTTAGCAGAGAGATTGAGAGTATGTCTCTTGCCAAGCACTTACTCTATGATCATCCCATGTTACTAGTTAAAGGCAAGGCCATTCGGTTTTACATTTCTGCGAGTTAAAAATAGGACTGACTTCCTTTCTTGAATAAGGAATCTAATAGGAAGAAGAGCAAAAGTGGTGCTGTGTTCCCTCTCTCGGGTGAATTGAGAGAGCATCCTCAGTTCCCTTCCTCCAAAGGGTAGGGTAACGATTTTCCCTCTTTTAATTGGAGCTTTGTTTTTTGTCTGCTCCCATTGGCATTTCTAGGCTGCAGACTCTTCCAGCTCCAAGACTGGATATAGGAGTAAAAAGAGAGCCCAGGGACTCACTCCTGTGTCGCTCCTTGGATCCCAAGGTCCAGAGGTAGTCTGTCTTGTCTCCCCCCTTTCAGAGTCTTCTTTGCTTATGTATAATCTCCAGGTGTTTAGTTCTACTTAATGGGAAAAATAAGGAAAAATACATCTGCTACATCTTCCCAAAGCAGAAGTTTTCTGATTCTATTTCATTTCAGCATTTACTTTATATTTATATTGAGGCATTGGGAGGCAGAGCATGAATCCCATACAGACATTTGTTAGGAGGGCTAGGCCTCTCTTCCTAGGCTGTCCATTGTTATGCCTTCTTCCTGCTGGTTGGCTTGAGCACCTCTTTGTTGAGACTGAGTGCTTTAACTGAAAGATAATTAACAGAGATAAAAGGGAGCTCAAATGGCAGCTTATTTCAGTGAAGTCTCGCATTTAAAGACCTTAAATGGATGACTAGGTTTCATGTTTATTGAACAATCCTGAGAGATTTTCTGCAACTCCTTTAGTCACTGTTCAAGTTCATTGATGCAGGTTTGAAGTCTGAAAGCACTTGCTGAGTTTTCAAGAGTGCTTCTAGAAATGTTTTTCTTCCATCTTGAGACGTTTTCAGATTTTTATTCGCCCGCAGTGGCTTGTATGGCAACACTTTCATGGTATGCACTGGGAAGTTTCCTGAGCTTCCTGTTATGGAAAGCATGATATCTACCCCACCTTGTCCTTCTAAAACTGCCCTTTTTTCCGTTTGGACCCAATGTTTGGGGTTTTCACAGGACAGTGAGACCATTTTGAGTACTCACTTGAATATTTTTATAAATTTATTTTTTAAATTTTTAATGAGTTTATGAACTTTTTATCAATATTCATAGCCAGCCTACCTCTGCAAAGCACCCCAAGTTCCTTCTCATTATTTCCTAGGGAAGTCCTGCATCTGACTGTACTTAGCTCCTTTCCCTTCTTCCCTTTTCCCTCCCTCCTGGGGCAGTGTTGGGTCTTAGCACCATTTGTGGGCCAGAGTTCTGTTTGCCTTCTGTGTTCTTGGGGTCTTAGTGTCCTCAACTCATCATCTTGTGGGATGCCTCTTCAGGTCACTTTCTAGATTTTCTGCTGGGGTACCTGTCCTATTGATTTATAGATGTTCCTTCTATATACTGGATACAATGCCTTTATTAGTCACTTGAGTGACCAATATTCTAAGGCTATCCTGTTCACTCTCATTTGATAAACAGAAATTTTTCAGTTTTGTTCAGTCAAACTCAACCAGTCTTTCCCTTTGTGGTCAGTGCTGTGTTGAGTTCTAGTCCCAAAAGTCTTTATGACAAATTCAGGCAGATGCTCTTCTATATTTTCCTTTGAAAGCTTTTTGGATCCCCAGCTTTATTTATAATTGAAATGGAATTTATTTTGATTATGAGGTGAGGGTAGGATTTTTCTTTTTTTATATGACTACCCAGTGCTCTCAGTACCATTTGTTGAAAAGACCATCCTTCTTATAACATTCTGCAGAATCATCTTTGATATAAATCAAGTCTATTGGTCTATCTCTGTGATATATATGTATATGTAAAATAAAAGTGGCATGGATAAGGCATGGTTTGTTTTATCAGTAAGACTTCTATTGATGAACATTTAGATTGTTTCCATTTTTTATGCTACGTACAATAATGAACTACATTTTACAAATATTTTGTGACATGTGCAATTGTACAGCATTTTTGTAGTATAAACTATTCAATTCCATAGGCTACATCATGACGGCTATCATTGCATATTATTTTTACTTGTGCAAGGATTCCTATAGTCTCACAGAAAATTTTTCTACAGTAAAATGAATTCTTGAAAAAAAATCTCATGTAACACCAAAAAAGTAAGACCATCTTAAGTGTTCCAAGTTCCCCTGAAAATTGCTGGGCTCTGAAATACTATGTTATATATTAAAAGGTATTGAGACACCAACCTTAGTGGTTTAGAGCTGTGCTGCTCAAAGCACTTAAAGCATGGTCCTTGGACCAGCAACATCATTGGCAGCACTGGAGCATGCTGGAAATGCAGAATCTCAAACTCTGCTCCTGCCTACTGAATCAGAATGTGCATTTTAGCAAGATCCCTGTTGATTTAACAAGATTGTCCCATGTGTGTTAAGTTTGAGAAGCAATATTTTAGTACATTCCATGAGACAAAATGGATACTCTTTTTTCTTTTCCTAATGAGATCATATTCTATAGTGTCACATGGATCTCCATGACCTTTGTAATATTTGTGGAGGCTATAAAATCTGAATTGCAATTTCAGTGCATGTTGGAATTATTATATCTGTTATACCAACATTTAGAAAGCTTGTGTGAGTGACTCTGAAGTCCCCACAACTCCCACGTTTGGTGATCTTGCCACAGTGCATGTGGCCTCATAACGTTAACAGAATTGGCAAGAAGAGAAATAGTCAAAAGCTGTATAATCAGTTATCTATCTAAATGGAGCTTTGGGAAAGTATGAATAATCTAAATTCAAACTCAGCTACTCTTTTTTCACAACAGTTGACATGGACTCAAAATAGTCAGAATTCAGTTTCCTCCTTTTTTTTCTTGCCCTATCTATAGGTAGTAGAATTACTAAATGTAGGAAGCCAAAAAAAAAAAAAAAAAGGACAAACATAGGAGATCCACAATAAATAGTAACCTGGTATCATCAGAATTGGTTTCTGATATGCATGTAAATTCTCCATCCCTGGCCCCATGTTCACCTCTAGCCCATAGGCATCTGTGCATCCTGACGGATGCTAGGTCTGCGGATGCTTATTGGCAAGACAGCTAAATATATAAGTGCTTCACCTTCAATTTATTCATCTACCTGCTGGAGGCAAGGAGTCACAGGGGTCCAGAAAGGAGCTATTAACATGAATCGATATGGTCATTTCTGAGCTAATCAGAGGCTGCTTCCTGGCTGTTTATCCTCAGTGCGTCTTGTGTGGCATGTGGGGCCCCGGGCGTGTTACCCGCTTGATGCCCAGTAGCAGTGTAGGGTGTGAGGAGAGCCAGACAGCACAGTGGAAAAGTATAGCTGTAAAATGCATTAGCAAATCTCTTTCTTTCTTTTTTCCTTTGCATCTCCAGCTGCCAAGGTCTTCAAAAGGAGATTTCCCTTCTCCAGGAGCAGATCTCTCATCTGCAGTTTGTGATTCACTCCCAACATCAGAACCTGCGCAGTGTCATCCAAGAGGTCAGACTAATCAAGTGTGTTTCTGTAGCAGATGCTGTGTGTACAGTGAGACGACTAAATCCAAGTAACTTGTCTGGACTTAGCAAGCAGGAAGATTCTTCTACCAACATTCCCTTTTTATTGCCATGTAACATGGCTCTGTTTTTATAATGCTTTCTTTTGTCTGTCAACCCCTATAATGGTCTCAATGAAGATCGTTGGGAAATTGCATTTAAACTGCTCTTTCAGTATTTCAGTGATTTTTTTTAAAAGTGCTCTGAACCAGGTAATGTACCCTGTTCAGATTTTGTAGGCTAGGAGATTTCAGCCCTTTCTTGAGGAAAAAATGATCTGTTTTCATAACCTCATAAACAGTAAAATGACTTAGGAGGTGTGTTAGGACAGGGGTATGGCCTGGCCCTTCTCTGGGGATATCCAGGCAGGTAAAGAGAAAAGACAATTGTGGCAGCAGCCAGATGGATGGTGGATTTGAAAGTGATTGAAGGTTACTTCAATGTATGTGTTGATCTGGTTTGGGGTCTACTTTAGACTTAAAATCAGACCTTCATTCATTTTTTTTACTACCTACTATTTGTTTCCAAAAGGAGTCCTTCTAGATAACTCAAATGCCTTCCTGACATAAATGTAGCACTTGCATTTTCTCAGCTAGGACTTCACGAGAGGGCTGGGAAATTGAATCATGGAATTGGAGAGGCAGGAATGACTTAGGAGGCATCCCACGCTCTCATTTTACAGATGAGAAAACTAAGTCCACAGTAGTCAAAAGACAGAGCTAGCAGTGGCCCCACTGGCCTTAGAATCATGTGTTTCCTCTCTTCCTGCCCCATTCTGAACTTTGCCCCACCTTCCCAATTCCAGGCTGTCTCTTGGCAGAGGTCTCTCTTCCAAAGCAAAGCAGGCTCACATCATCGGGCTTCCGGTTGGCTAGATCTCTGCCTCAGAGAGCTTCCCCTGCCCGGCAGTAGGCTGTGTCATGTCCGTTGGCCTCTGCCGCTGCAGGGTGAAACGTGACATGGCTGAGACATAGGATGAGCAGAGCTGCTTTCCCCAGGGTGCACTCCGGCTGAGTTAGGTTTAAACAGGTTTCTGTCTGCTGGCTCTCGCCCCCAGGTGCCTGGTGCTCTGCTCCTTTCTGTAGCGCACTGAGTCTGCGCAGGCTTTGGGATTCGATTTTTTTTTTTTTTTTTTTTGATGAGCATCGTTTGACCACAGAATCTAGTACAGTTTCTAACTTAAGTAACTATTCCCTCTTGTCTAACAAGATTGTTCCAATTGTGTTTCCTAATTTTTAGATGGAAGGATTAAAAAATAACTTAAGAGAACAAGATAAACAAATCGAAAATCTCAAGGAAAAGGTGAACATTCTTGAAGCCCAGGTAAGGAAGGAATCTGTTGTGCATTTCAGCATGAATGTGAGTATGTATGTGTGTGTGTGTATGTGCGTGTGTGTTTGGTGTATCTGTGAGCCTGTTTTGAATGTGTCGTGTGTGTGCTTGTGTGTGATGATGCTCCAGTGTGACACTGTTGCTGAGTATGTCTGTCTGTGAATGTTGTGTGATGGGTGTGATTGTCTTTGTGTGAAGGGACATGCATGGGTCTGTGTGTAAAATATGAGTGCCTTTTTATGAGTGTTGGTATATATGTACATTTATGCATAAGAAATTACAGCTTTGCGGGAGAGGTGCTCTCAACAATTATTTTCCACTTCCTAGTTTTCTGAGTTATGGAAACAAATACATTTTTCTGTGGTATTCTTTCTATCCTAGCAGTTTTTCCCCCATCCATAAGGGGAATAAAATTCACTCATGTAACTATCCTTTAAAAATGAAACCAAAGCCTTTAAGGTTTTTAAACCTCTTTTAAATATCATGAGAAAATTTCTAACTCTACCAAAATTGTTTACTTTTCTTTTTTATTTTGCCTATCTTTTATCATCCAAGTGGACAGTTCTGACATTCATCTCATACCTCATACATTTTTAGCTTCCGCACTAATGACTTGCTCATATGGAAATACATCTTCAGAAATTACTCCATTTTCTGAACTTTGAAGATTATCCTACTTTATATAATTACCAGCATCCCTAAAATTTAATTTAACTCCAAGAATGTGTTGATTGAAGATTAAATATGCAAAATTAGGTTCTCTTAGAAAACTGTATCAGTAAACTATCCTTGGAGAGAGTCATAATAATGATAAGACATTTCTGGTCCATGATTTGTAGTTATGTAAAGTAATGATGTAATAAAAACTCATAAATATGGCTGTTCTAGTTATAGGAGAAACAAGACAGCCCATGAACTAAAAATAAACACTTAAATCTAGTATATGAAATAAATAAGCATGGAAGTTGAAGTAAATGAAAAGAAAGTCTAACATCATATCTCTAATGCTTTTGTATTGTTTGGCACTTGACATCTTGAGAAACTAAGAGTTTATTTTAGAAAACATACAATAGCTGGAACTGTCTAGCCACAGATTATTTTTATTCCAATACTTGTTGTCATCATGATAATTGTGTTCCAAATTGCTTCATGATTTTTAAAGTACTGCATAGAGAGGAGTTCTACTCAGCTGTGCACTTGACCTTGTAGCCTGCACTTGTTGGGAGCATGTATGTGATCTATCTCCATTATATAAGAAACATCTTTAATATCAATTTATCAAATCTGAAGTTCATTTTCTGGGTGAGTCTTAAGTGTTTAACCCATGAGATATCACAGTGAAATGATTGATGTGTGTGAAGAGATTCGCTCCATCTTTTAGTTATTACTCAGTATAGATCCTGACAGGCAAGAAGGGGTGAAATGCACATCTTGTCTCTGCTTTCCTTACGCCAGTGGTTCTTCATCTTAGCTGCACATTAGAAGCATCTGTGGAGTTTAGAAAATGCCAGAACCCAGACTGCAACCAAATTAAACAGGATCCGTAGGAGTGGGGCCCAGGCACTAGTAGATTTTAATCTCTCCAGGTAATTCCACTCTGCAACCAGCCCTGGAAACCACTGCTTCCGTCCAGGGGTTCTCAAACTCGAGCGGCCATCAGAAACATCTGGTGAGCTTCTTAAAATACATTATCTGGCCACCCTGGAGTTACGATTCAGTAGGTCTTGCTGGGGACTGAGGATCTGTAGTTCTAAGACGTTCCTGTGCTGACAGTAGTGATCCCAGGATCACAGTTTAAGAACCGATGCCGTGGTCTTTCTTTCTCCCTTCTTTCCTACCTAGGCCATTTCACTTTGTCTTCAAGGTCAGCTAAATCTCCTCATGTATAAAAATGTAAATTTTTTGATTTACACTGCTTTCTGTTTGTATCTGTTATGTCATGATTACCTGCTGCCTTATGGCATCTCCTGAATTGCTTTTATTTATTTATTCATTTATATTTTTTAATGTTCCCGTGTTTGTTTTCTCATATCGACCATACTATGCATCTGTATACTGAAAGGGACGATAACCATGCTCTCTGCGCCTCCTCATATTCCCTCTGCCTCTGGCTTGGTGCCATAGACATGGCAGGGCCTAACTGATCAGATATGCGTGGCGCTAGATGGTTGGGGTAGATTAATTGTTGATTAGTTGCCTGACAGTTTGCTTTCTTCTGTTTCGTATTTATCATACCTGGAATCCCTTCAGAAATCGCAGAATCTCTCTCTCTCCTGGGGCTCACCATTTACTCATTTGTGATATAGGAGGCTAAGCTAATTCCTCTGGTCACAGTAGAATAACTTCCTGCAGGGAAGGAAGCATGGCACTTGGAGTGAGACAGGCCTGCACGAGACCGGTGCCCTTGTGTACCACTGCTGCATGGGCCACCTGTGGGTTGCTTGAAGGAAGTTACCCAGCCATTTTGAGTTTTGCCTTATTTCTTTAATATGCATACTAAATACATAATATGCATGTAGCAATAATAGTTACACTACACTTATCAAAGAAAAGAGTGTATGGAAAGCACTTGGCAAAAGCTTGACCCTTTCTAAGCACTCAGAATAATTAACTCTTTTGCTTCTGCCAAAATTCTTATGTCTCTTCCCCAAAACCTTACACTTTGAGGTTGGCTTCCTCCAGACCATCAGGTGGACTCTCATGAAATGCCTTTAGAACTTCAATTACACAGCCCTCTAAGTCCCTCATTTCCCACTAGGAAATGAGCTCGTGAACCTCCAGGTCTTAAAGCTGCAGCTCCTCCTGTCACTGAGCCACCCAGCTACCCTCCAGTCCCCCTCCTTCCTGTACTGGTATATCCTTTAAAGACCTCTGGCCGGCCAGTGCTGCCAACTGGTAACTCAGCTTTAGACACGAACCTTCACTTCTGTAAGCCTCACTTTCCAGATCTGTGAGATGGGAGTGCTCAGCTTGGCTGTGCTGTAGCACAAGTACTAGCCCTGACCTTGGTAGGACCACCTGACTTGGAATCTGAGTTCTGCCATGAAAATGAAAAAGATGTTGGCCACTTAAATTCTTTGGACCTCAGTTTTTAGCTATAAAAATGTTACTTGGACTAGAAAATTACAACCAATTGACTCTAAGTTCTAAAATCTGTGCCAGGAAGCTGAATACATATTTTTATCACCTTTGAGAACTTGTGAAGAATTCTCTATGATTGTATCTATTATACTGATGAGGTGATTAGGTACATAGAAGCTGACTAAATGAGGTCACAAAAAAGCCATTGTGGTAGGCTTCATGTCCGAGTACTTAAACTCTTACTCTGCCTGTTTTTAGCTATTGCATTATCTCCCGAAACTTTGAGAGGGCTTCCAGATTTTAAATATTATGATTATATGATACTTGTTTCTTCCAACAACTTATACATGATAGGCAGGTCATGTATCATTTCCCACTAGTATAGAAAGGAAGAAACTGAGGCTTCAATAAGAAAATGAGCCTAAAGATGCCATGAACCATATTGTAAAGAAGAGACGGTGCTTATTTTCCTGGAGTTTCTAATAAGCCTCTGTGCAAGAAAGACAAACCACGTAGTCAATATCGTGGGTGTCCTTAATAATGAGGTTCCTTAATAAAGTTATTTCATAAAGTCCTTTGCATCTTTCTTTATAAACAATACTGTAAAATTAAACAGAGAGAGTTCAGCTTTGAATTTCAGAGGTTAAAGCAGAATCTTGGTAAATTATGCATTTTTCAAGGTGTGTGTGTAATTTCTGAGATAACAGTGATTCTCAACTGGCTACATTCTGTATGTTCATAGAGTGACTAGAACCACAAGCTTACTGCGAAGGAGTGATGGGAGTGGTGGGTGGATCAGAAGCATTGCTTGATAAATGTGCTAGCTATGTGATCTCTGCACATTTTTTTCCAACTTTAGAATAAAGAACTAAAATCCAAGGTGGCACTTTGGTCAGAAACTCCTAGGACAGTGGTATCTCAGGCTGTGTCTACAAGGTAAGGTCTTCCCCCCACCCCACCCCATCTGCCTTCTTAGCTTCTGTTGAACAGTCATGAATGTTGACTTACATCCCATTTTAGAAAGATTCTAATCTCTTAACAGGTATGTAAGCATTTGTTTACTGTTTCCCAATTCTTTTGAGAATAGGAATTGTGTTAATCTTGTTCACCACTGAATCCTCAAAGCCTAACATAAGTATTTACCAAATCGAAGAATAAATACATTTGGATATCTTTTTTCCTCTTCTTTGCTGTGAAACAAGCCCAATATCAGCTTCAGTACTTTCTCCAAACAGTACAGATTATGTCCTCTATTGTCCTTATTCTTCCACTGCTCATATTTTCCATGCCATTGATGAACATTTTACTCATAAATTGTTCGTATTTATTTTAATGTCCATGTCTGTATTTCAAATCACATAGATTGTAAATGTCCAGAGGGCAGGAATAGTTCCTTGTATTTCACTTTATTTCCTGCACTGCTAAGGCCTAGTATTTTCAGTAACTAATAATGACTGAATCATGCAATCATATGACCCACTAAAGCAATCTAAATGATAGTTGAAACCATCAAAGTCACTTTCTAGTGCTGACAGAATCGGCTCGAATCTAGTTTCCATAAAACTCTATGAAATGATCACTTAAAAGAAAACATAGTCTGTAATCACATGAATCATTTAAAAACTGATTAAAAACTTCCTGTGGCAGCAGCTTCTGGATTTCCCAGTCTAGTTTCTTCAGAGCAGAAACCTATTTTCTGAAACTGTCTTCTGCCTGGTGCCTGAGGCGGAGAGGCCGGCCCACCGGGACTAGCGTCCGTCTAGAAGCAGACAAGCCCAGTGTCAGCCTCAGCACCCTCTCCAAACAGTACAGATCGTGTCCTCTGTTGTCCTTATTCTAACGTTGCTCGTATTTTCCATGCCGCTGATGAGCCCTCTCCTTCTTCAGACTCCCTGCGATGGCCCCCCTCACTTTGCCAGTGACATCTGTAACTAGAGACCAGAGTCTGGGTCCCCAAATACTAAGTTATGGACTTCTTGTCCACTAGCCCTGCAACTTCTAATAAAGAAAAGAAATAAAGTCCCAGAAGTATTAAAGGAGGAAGTGAAATGCCCACATTTCAGAAATGGTCACTTCAGTGAAGGAAGAGTTGAGTTTAGATTTAAAGGGCAGGCATGACTTTCCCGGGCAGAGAGGATGGTTGGGGTTTTTGCTCCCTCACCAGATACCATTCCCCTTGGGGCGGTGAGGCTTCGCGGCCAACCTGAGCTGCTTTGACCCTGACGGCAATGGAGCCAGAGAGGGGAAGAGCGGGGAGCACCCGGTTGGCTCCATAGTGTAACTACAGTACTGAAGGCTGACGCCCTGGCTGGTACAGAGGGGACGTTTTGAAGAGAACGTTCTATGGCCAGTTTTCTAACTGCAGTTAATAAATTGTTAATGGCCTTTTAACCATTTAACTGTTTAACCACCTAATGGTCTTTTAGTTTTAAAGGTCTTTTCTCTCCCTGGACAGGAAAAGTCAATGGGAAAATTTCCTAATTAGGAAAATTAGACTGACTATTCCCTTTGTTTTGTGACTTTTGATAGAAATTCCAGTATTAATGATACAATGGTAGGTATCATGTTTACAAAATGAAATATAGCCAGTTGGCTATTTTGAGAATGTAAGTGGTAGCATGCTTCAGTAAGTCTGGATTCACCAATAGACAATGGAATTACAACTCTAGGGAGGGATTGTAGTACAAAAGTAATCATTAGGCCAAAAAAAAAGTCATATAAATTTTAAAGTTAATCAAAGCAGATCTCTCAAGTCACCCATACAATATTGTTCTATGTTTTCTTAAGTATAGAAACAAAACAAAACAAAACAAAACAACCCAAGGCTTTGTCCTCAAGCATGATGTGTCTTGAGTTGAATACCAGAAGTGGTTTGCTGGAGATTAGGGGTGTTAGACAACAGCAACTACGAAACACTCATGTATGTGTGTGCACATGCGCACACACACATACACACTTACTGGGATGTGTATGTGTTTTGTTTTTTTTACATACTAGAATCACACAGTGAGGGGAGAAGTTCAGGCTATGAGAAACCCACAGAACTAAAATGTCCTGTTGGAAGAGTTGATTTGTATTTCCCATCTCCAAGTCACTCCAGTGCACATGTCCACAGAGTAGAAGGGCAGACATAGCATCTAACTCTCTCTTGTTTCCCCTCACTCTTCTCACTCTTGCATCATTACAACTAGCTGAATTTACATAAGGTTTAATGCTTACACAACATGACTTTACTATGTCTGATGGGGACGTCATCACAATCAACCAATTAACCACCACCTCTTAGATTTAAAGCAATTAGTTCAGACTTGGTTGTACAGTGGTAGTAGCCATGGTAATGCTAGGGGTGCAGAATTATATCACTAAATTTTAATGTGCTGTATTTTGATACATGTGTGGTCTTTCCTGCAGTGAATTGAAGACTGAAGGCAGTACCCCCTATTTAATGCTGATTAGGCTACGGAAATGAGCTACCTGGGTGAAGATCCACATGAGAAAGATCACTCAACTCAAGACACATCATGCTTGAGGACAAAGCCTTGGGTTGTTTTGTTTTGTTTTGTTTTGTTTCTATACGTAATGCTAGGGGTGCAGAATTATATCACTAAATTTTAATGTGCTGTATTTTGATACATGTGTGGTCTTTCCTGCAGTGAATTGAAGACTGAAGGCAGTACCCCCTATTTGATGCTGATTAGGCTACGGAAATGAGCTACCTGGGTGAAGATCCACATGAGAAAGATCACTATCTGGGTCTTATTCCTTGAAACACAGTCTAAAATTGCATGTTAAAATGGCTCAATGCCAGTTTTTAGTGGAATATATTATACATCAGTAGCTTTGCAGGAAGATGACATTCCAGACAATCAAACAAATATATATTCCAAAGAAGAAACTTGTTCTTCAAATCTTACTGAATAGGTGAAGAAGTGATGTACTTTTCCATGATGGAAGATGAATTCTGCTTTAAACTTAAAAAAATCTGAATCTTCACAGATTTTTGCTGAAGGGGGTGACTTAAGGTTAGGAACTTCAACATTTTGATACTGTTATGTATATAAGTAGAAAGAAGAGTGTATATGTGTATGAATAAGTGATATTTTAAAGTCGACTGTTGGATAACAAGAAGTAGGTAACAAGAAATATATCTTACCATGATGTAAGTTCATCTCCTGAACCATTGTCAGCGGGAGAGCCATTCTCTACTGAATGTCGCGCAGGAGGAGCAGGTTCTTTCAGCTAAATTCTCCACCTGCACAGCTCTCCAAAGTTGCAAATCGTGGCTGCCTCAACACACCGTAAGCAGCCACTGTTCTTCCCCTGAGATTGGAAATTGGTTGCTAGAGGCAATCCACACATAAACACCGAAGAATGAGCTTTGTCTCTCAGTCTTTGAGACTCATTTTCTAATGGATATTCATTATATTACCTAAGTCAAATATTTGGGGAAAAGAATAGAACACAATGCTGTCGGCTCGTACTTCCATAAAAATGTATTTATTATGGTTTCAAAGGAATAGTGGCTGCTCTCTGCATCCAGGAAGAATCTGAATTCATGGATTGGAATTATATACCTAGTGCTTTTGTGAAAGTGTGCTTAAATTTTAACACGTGAGTTCAATACAGGTGGAGTCTGTGAGTGCTGTGCGTAAAGCCAAAGTCTAAATCGTGGAAATGCAAAATACTGACACTTAGGAAAACAACACACTTCAGCTGAAGGACTAAGGGAGCCCTTAGTCACCTGAACTGGTGAATTACTTTTAAGCCTTTTGCTCATCCTCTCTGGGCTCTAAACATTTCCCAGGGAAGACTCTTCAAGCCTTTCAATGTGGAATGTGAAATATCAGTATTATCTATGACTTATTTTAAAGTATGTACAAATGAGAGGAAGAAATGTATTCATAAATTCATCAAGGTACTGTAATCCTTGAAATGTTACATAATTGTATGTGAGTTTTATGCTTCTCACTTTTATTGCTTGTTAGTTTTTAAGGTGCTGTTATCTAATAGCATTTAGGGCATACTTACCCTATACCAGGGACAGTTTAAGTACTTACCTGTATTAATTGCTTTAATTCTGGTACGATAACCCTCAGAAGCAGGTCATACTATTATCCCCATTTTACAAGGGATGATACCGAGTGGTTAAGTAACTTGCCCTGGTGCGAACTGTGGAGCAAAGATTGGAGCCTTTTGACTTGACCACCGCAATTCCTCCTACCCGCTCACTCGGTAAGCTGATGCATTTCTTCCTAGCTCTAAAATGCCTTTCTTTTTACTACTTTAACAAATACAGCTTCCTAGTTGGATCTCGGCACTATCCTGTGGTTCATTCACAGTCAGAAACAACTCTTAACTAATAAAGGAAATATTTTGCCGAGATCGGGTGGCCTTTCACTTGTTGGATGACTGTTGGGGGACCTTAGCTCAGAAAAACTTGCCTGCTAAAAACCCACTTATAGTACAAGTGTTATTCATGATCTGATGCCACACTGGATTTTTTTGTAATACATTCTCAGGAACATTTGTAGGGGAGATTGGGATCATGAATTCTCCTTCAAGCATTTGCAGTGTGGGAGGAGAAGTCACCTTTTACTTGGAGACACTTAAGTTCCTCTTATGCCTCAATCATCCTGCTAGATTGTAATAAACATGAGATTTTGGAATGACTCATGTAACTGAGCTAACAATCTAGATGATTTCCATTAGAATAATGCGTACTAAAGTCAAAAATGGAAAAATACTGTTGGATTTCATTTTGGCTCCCTTGTCCTCTTTTTGAACATGGAAGCACAGTTGCACATAATACACATGGGACCTGCTCATGTGGCTCTGGAGAGATTCGCTTTGAAATGGTCTTTGAATCTCCTGAGAATAAGACCAAGGAGTGTCAGAAAAGATCTGAACTCTTCAAATACAGAAGTGTCTTTTTCATCAGACTTCATTTATTTGTCATCATCATTTATTTATCAGAGCATCATTTATTTGTCATATGAATTATTTCCCATAGCTTTATTGTTTCAGTTTTTATTGATTGACATGTTTTTTAAATAAGCATTTCTGAGTGATCAATCACAATGGAGAATGAAGTGGATTAGTCCAGTAGTCGTCCCACACAGGAAATACAAAAGAAACACTAGGTCAGTTGTAGCCTAGATCATTGTACTTGTACTAATCAATACATTGGATAAGAAGTTCTGAAGTGGGCCTTGAAGTGAATACATGAAAGTGGAAAATGGAGAAGAAACTGCATCACTTTGATTACATACATTGCTATAGATCATCATTAAGAAGTATTGAATATATTACAGGCATAATAGGTATATCTTCTGAATAATTGTTTATAATATGACTTACAATAAAAATCATACTTTGTGAACTTTTTGTATTTCTTTTTATGTTAAAATTATGTTTAATTTTTATGTGGTTTTAAGTAGTTTTTGATTATTTATAATAAATGCATTGTTTTCATCAGTGAACAGATATTCAGAAAGCCCCTGAAGTTCCCACTAATTTTCCGTGGATCCAAATTAGTAACAAAAATAATCTACTAAGATTTTATTCTAAATGTAAAAAAAATAGTTTATAAAATTAAGAACACACACACTTCTCAAATTCTTTCATATCTCTTTGCTTGGAAATTCCTACCTCTGCTTTGACCTGGAAATAATTATAGAATCGTCATCAGTATCGAAGTAAGGAGCCAGCCATCAAGAACTGAAAATTTCTTCTAATGATCGTAATCATTATAATTCCCTCCCTCCCTTCCTTCTTTTCTTCCTTCCTTCCTTCATTTTTGGATGGGAAGTAGTAAGGATGCAGTAAAGATTTAAATAATTTCATTGCTTTGTTATAATTAAAGTGTGTATTTGTAAGTGTTTAAAATGGTGGTAGAATTATGGAAAATTAGGATTTATCCGAGGCATGCAAGATTGGTTTATCATTTGAAAATCACAGTGTAATTAAACTCAGACACATAATAAAGAAAAGTCATTTTAATAAATGAAGAAAAGAGGAGCAGTAATGGGAAAACTGCTTATGAAGTAAGTGTTCAGTTGAGTGTTCCTGTAACCTACACTCTTGGCCTCCAGGACTCATAAGGAAATGTTCTTGGAGGTCAGAGGAGGCAGCGGCAATACTTAGTAAAGTAATGTGTGTTCATAGTCCAGTGTGTTAACTAGCACGATTCCAGATCACTCCAGGCTCATTTTTTCACAAGAATGAATGAACTCATAAATTTCTTTGGGCAGATTCAAGACTTCAGCAGTTAATAAATGTGCTGCTTTTTTATTTTTATTTTTTAAACCCTCAGTAAAGTGGAGTCTTTTTCTCAGAGACCTACAAAAGTTTTCCAAAGCTGATTATTTCAAAAATCGGATTGTTCAAAAATCAGAAATAAAAATGTTTCTATGCCTGTAACACAGCCTCAATTAAATTACAATCAGTGAGTTGGCTTCCTAAACCATAATGCAAGTCACCTAAATGAGTTTCTAAGAGAAGAGCAATGCCCACACTCCTATTACAGCTCTTCTTTCTCCGCAAGTAGCGGTTCATATTAGAAATGAAATTTTCCTTGGTATAGAGAACTGCAAATAATACAGATACCTCACATACAATTTTAAATGGAGAAAGGCTCACTAAAGGCAATGTCAAGATGGCATTTATTTCTCAATACAGGACAGGCCTTTGTTTAAAAATTCTGTGAAACCTTTAGGAACAGCCCAGCTCCAGTGACTTATCTTGAATTAAGATAAGCCAACGGGGCACAAGATTCTGCCTGTGTGAAACGGCGTTATTGCTGCCAAGAGTTTATTTGCTTGCAGTGGGGTAGTTGTTTATCTTTAAATTAAAAACTCATCATTACCTTGGCAATGTCTAAGTAACATATGGAATGAGAGAAACTGGAAACAAGGCAGTCTTTGCAAATGAACATTTAAAAGGAAGCTGTATGGTTGTGCTCTTGAATAGGCCTTGAGCATCGGTCCCTGCACCAGTCTATGACTAAGGGAGATACTACCACCTATTTTAGCACTTTATTTTGGGGAAGAAATACTTATAATATACGGAGGTGCATGTGTAACATAGTATATCTCAATAGGGTCATTGCTTATTTTCTAAATATAGCATTCAAAATTAGAAAATTTCCCTTGCAAAGGCCAGTCTTTAAATAAATAATAAATGAGAACGTTTAGAGATATGGATAAAAATGACTTGGCTAAATCCACATGGCTGCTGCTTTTCTAGGCCCTAATGGATACCATTTTTAATGCAATACAGGTTCCTTGTGGACACCGGTTCAACATTCTCCATCCACCATACATGCAACCTCAGCTCAGAAATAAGGTTGCTTTGAATACACGAACTAACTGATAAAAATGCGTTTTTATTTGAAAAGTATGCAGAAACAATCACTGAATACAGTTCTCAACCATAGTATTCAAAACCAGACACCACGAAATCATTGGATGCTATGATTTCTGAAGCCACTAGAACTTTAGTACAACAAAATAATGACCTAATTGTGTTTGTCAGGCACCACAGTCTATTCAGGGGCACACAGAATAAAAACTCCATGTTTAAGGTTTTAATTTACATTCATAGCACTGGACAAAACAGGGACCTGTGTAAATAACAGACAAAGCAATCAAATGTGGTTAGACTAAAAATGAAGATAATATCGCTTAAAGGTAGACCATTGGGATATACAGTGAAGCACTTCATTCAGTGTTATATCAGAATATTGTCTACTTTTAACACGGTCAGCAGAATAACTTTTCTTAAATAATTTCAGATGCAGTCAGTATCTTTTACAGAGCTATAGATACAGAAGCCCTAGTTGTACACAGAGGATTTTGACCAAGTTGATATATGATATCTAGAATGTAACTGGACTCCTTGAAAGAAATATAAGATGACATACAAAATGAAAGAGAACTCATTTTTTTAATAAGGAGATATATTAAACATTTTCAATCAAATACAATGACCTCAAGTTGACCATTTGTAACTCCTAATACCACTACTAAAATTAGTGTTTTGTTCCTGCTATGACATTTCTTTTCACAAGTGGTTTAAATAATGACTAATTTTTTATTATTCTTAGCTTGTGATAATTGTGTCTATTCATGGAACATAATTTACAAACCAGTTTCTTGTATATGTTCTCCTGTAAGCCTATCATGAGTTCTGAGAGGCACACAGGATTTATAAGCACATATAAGGAGAAGCCACTAAGATATTAAATGACGTGCACATGGTCCCCAAATGGTTCTTTCTGGCCACTTGCCTTTCTGCATTGCTAGCCTTCTTCTCAAAGAGAGTTTGGAAAAATAGCCTGAAGAGAACAGAGGATAAAGATAAGCATGTGTTACTACTTTGTTAGGGACAACCACTATATGGACATGTCAACAGACATAGGACAAGAGCCCGAGGTTAAATAAGGGGTCCATTAGGTTAAGGACAGACATTCCCACTCCTAAAGAATTTACTAATGATCCTTAAAGACTAAGGGAGAAATATTAGCCGTAATCTCCTTAGCCTGTTGGAAAGCAAATGAACTGGAAAACAAGTGAAATGACAATCCAAAGATGATTCCTTTGTATATACATAGTTTTTTTTCTTCAAAAGATGATACCCTTTTAAATCCACTCTTTTGGTACTAATGTTTTGTTTGCTTTTTGTTCTCTCTGTATATGAAATGAGAAAAGATCTCAGCTATAGATGGTTGGTAAAAAGAGCTCCACAGAAAAACATTTTGTGATGCTACTCCTTGAAAAATCCATCAAAGTGCAATTTCTGAGAAAATTAGATTTAGGGGAGCAATCAAAATGTTTTTAAGTTTCTCAAAATTTGATGCCAATAATGAAATATTTGGTGTTTATTTTTTTAGCTTAGTTCTAAAAGCATGAACTTCTACTTGGTAGATAAAAATGATGGATAAATATTTGTCATGCACCTAGTTACAAAAACTTTTTCTGTTACTAAGTCATTTCTTTTTCCTACCTAAAAAAATCAACCTCTTAAGTATGGCCATCTCCATGTTCTGTCATTTTAAGAACTCTACTTAGCCTTTAAATCTAATCTTTCTTTATAGTTCTTGCTCAGCAATGTCATCTTGGTTGGGTCTCTACCCAATTCTAAATCAATGAATTTATAAAATTCCTTATATATCTAACAATTATTTTTATCAGTTCTATTTTATGAGGCAAGTATCCCCATGGATTTATAAAGCATTGAGACAACCTTATCTCAGATAATATTCTATAACTACTTTCCATGTTCAAGAGCTAGCACTATTCCAGAAATAAGCATCTATAATTTTGGTCAAAGATCAAGAAAATACAGCTTTTGATGAGTTCTTAGACAAACTTTTCAAGTATAGACAGCATCTTGGCATCTTTATAAATGATAAAGCTTTCCCTATAATATTCAAATATACTATATTTCTTTTTAATACTTTAAAGCTTGGCAGTAGAGGGTGAAAGATGACTTTTTATCACTTTGGCTAACATCAGCTCTCAGACCTTCCTTTTTTAAAGTTATTAAGTATCTTAGGGAACCAGAAACTTCAATTATTATCTCTTTACATGAGTTTTAGATTACAACTGCAAAATTCTTTATGGATGAGAACTTCCCTTCAGCGATTCAATGTAATACACATTGGGTTTTTTAAGTGAACAGACATATAGAACAGTGAACAATCTTGTTTCATGGACACAAGGTTCCAGTTTATACATGACCCCTAGGTACGCACTGTGTCTATTACACACACTGCTTCTTGTTTTCTAACTGCTACTCTCAGTCCTTTGGTGAGAATAGATGAGTTTCATCAAATGATTCCCCATGGACTCAATTTACAGTTTAAAGAGTATGTAGGCTGTTATTAAATTACTTTTCAGTGTAGTCACAGTCTTCTCTATGGCCAAGCTTCTCTCTCTTATAAAGGAGACAAGAAAGAGCTGATTAAAACTCTTGCCCAGTTCTTCCCATCGTACAGGTTGGTAGAGAATAACTCATACTAGAAGCATAACAAAGACACCCATGGATGTCTGATCAATCTAGTTAAAAATAACAGTAGAAACCATTACTGTAGAAAACTCTGGTTTTGAGTTTTTTGCAGTAAGAGAGCTGATAGTATGGAAATGATAGAAAATTGGCTTAAAGTGGAACTTGCCAAAATTTTGAAGTTCTTATATAGAGACCAACAAGCTCACTTCCCACCATCTAAGATTTCCTCTGCCAATTTGTGACTTGTTACCCTTGTGATCCCAAGACAAACATGCCCTCTCAACTATTTTTGATACATTTTTCAGAGGATTTTTTTCTTTCACGTTGAAGGGTAAACATGTATATAATTACAGTCTCAAGCAGTGCCCACTCCATGCGAAGTGAATCAGGAGACCAGGAGACAGTGAAAATAAACTACATATTCCAGTAACATCCTTCTAACCTTTGCTGAAGACATCAGAATACCTTTGTTTTAGTGTCTCTGTGACGCCTTCCTGCATCATGACGTGGGAAATGAGCAAGGCCGTTGGAGACAAATTTGGTCACAGAAAGGAATTTCATGTCCATTTTAAATATTTCTCCAAAATACAATATGGTTTCCTAAAGCATTGGGAAATAATAAGTAACAGGAGATATCTTGGGCTAAAAATACATGCCATTGTAGATTAAAGAGGTGTGCAGTTCTTTAGAGCAGTCTGTACGCTTACTTCAAGGCCTCAAATCAGTTTGAAATTGTTAAGATGAATTCTATGGATTGATTACCTCTAGAATAAAGAGTGAAAGAATTTCTCAATGGTTACCCAGAATTTGGGGTCAGAGGTCAACCTTGACAGAGAAAATATTTTTTTAGACGAGGTCTTTATAAGTAGTAAATACTATTTTAAATTAATTCTCTTGTCTGTTTTAAAATTCACTCCTCTTGAAATTATTACCCAATAATTGTTAATTTTATAGTCACACTTCTATAATTCTAGGCATTATCACCCTCTGCTTCATGCTACAGCTATCAAATAATGATCTTAAAACAGACCCTGAGTAAATGCTTGTTAAATACCGGCAGTGACACAATTTTGGCATAAGTAAATTGATCATACAACTGGAAAATGACGAGACACAGAAAGACATATTCCCAAATAGAATACCTTTAGGATTTTAGAAAGCTAAACATTCCCTGTTAAGGAAATACAAAAGGGGCATCAATCTGAATGCAAAGAAGTTGATACAATGACCACAAAGCACACCAGATTTTGCCACAGCACTGGTTATACTGTGTTCACTTTCCTTCCAAACAAAGCACATTAGCTAGTAGCTTTCTCGCTTCATGACTCCAGACACTGAGGTCATGAAGAGCAACACAGAGGAAAACGCCATTGGAGGAAATACCCACGATGGAGCTCAGAAGCTGGCATCATGCTGTAGGAATCAGAGGAACTGAGCACGTAACACTGAGAAATTCACAAGGGGCTAACCCCATCAAAGCTCCCAAATTGCCTTAATTCATGGCACATTTCTGGGTCTAGTACAGCCGAAGAATATTATAGACAATCCTGTGGATCTGTGTTCCTAAAATGGATTCAATACCAGATATGGGTTGGTAAGGAGAAGTTAAGGGGGTGAGCTGGAATTTAGGGTTTCCAATGCTCATAACTTAACAATATGCACAGAGTATGGAAAAATGAAGTTTAATTGACAAAATTCTGTAGGAAGATCATATACGAAAAGTCATATATGCATGATAAAAAGAGAAAACTTGAAGTGTGATGCCTTTGTTATTGGTAGAATTGACTGAAATATTTAAAGAATAGTTGAGTAAGAATTGCTTATGTTTATCAGAAACTAAGATAAAAAATTAATGTAATATTTGTTTAGGCACAACAATAGGCCAATTGAAAACACTTTTGTGATCATCTTTAGAAAGAAAAAGCAACTTTATGTGAAAAAAAAATTGATTAGCCAAATTTTTGGTGAGATAAGATACAGCTCCATCTCTGTCCAACTCCCAAAAAGAGTTCAACCATGCATATTTTGCTTTAGGTAAAATAAAAGCAAATGCTAAACATACTGTAATATAGCATGAGGTATCATCGATTTCTATGTGATTAATAACACGAAAATCTAGAGTGACCATAAAATTGATCCATCATTATTTTGATGTCATTGATCTACAAAGGGATACACCTGTGTATTTACAATCGATTCAAAGCCAGGTTTGGAGGTGGGTTGAAGTGGAAAAATGCAGTTTAGCGTCTCCAGAGCTTTTGTAAATGAAAAAGAAACCCACAATTAATAGTCACTTTTTGTTTCATATCACCAGCATATTTTAATCTAAAAACATTTCAGGTGAAATAGTTTTTCCTGGTGGCCTTTTTGAAGAAATATTTAATACACAGCAATCTTTACTTTCTCTTTGTGACTATCACCATTCGCTAAGTAAGATGAAATATGAAACTGAAGAGTGAACTTATTTTTGAAAGTTTGTTTGAAATGGGAATCTCTGGAGAGTCTCTTAATCCCAACTGATAAGGTCAACTTCTAATAGGCTTGCATGAAATTTGCCTAAGTAACTCTTCCAGACATCTGTACCAGATACATTTAATTTCATTTGTCCAAATGCCATGTTCCCATACTTGCATTTCTCTCCCAGGGAATTCCTCTTGTACTTTGTTTCACAGTCCTGTTCTTGTCTATCCGTCTATCTTGTCTCTCTATTAAGAATATAAAAAATGGCATTACTACCCATTTCAGCAGAAGTCTGACCTTCATCTTCTCAAAACTATCCCAGTAAGTTAGTCACCTTGGTACCGCCTGTTGGGTGTACCTAACAATGTCATTGTCAATGACCTATTTAGAATTCTTTATTGTGCATCCATTTCCAGCTAATATATGTTTCCCCCAAAGTAAACCTAAATGTATGAATTAGACTCTATGGGAGAAGTAAATCTAATCTTTTGGAAAAAAATCATCTTTCTTTGTTCTCCCTTTGTAAATGATCCCTTTTCCCAATATGTCATGGTCATTTCTGTTCTGTTTTAAAACTCCCTGCCATTTTATCTCATGTACTTTCTTATATACTTGTCTTTACAAGAAAAACAAACTGAGCATCACGATGGTGAGGTCACATTAGGAGACCTCTGATCTCGTTGGAGGGGCCCCAGGGACACCTGGCCAATTCTTTTGAACACTGTTGACTACTCCAGTTTCTTATAATAGATTTCTGTCCGAAAAACAAAGACATGCCGTTATGTATGGTCTACGCAACAGCAACTCTGTGGTTTGTCACGGCCTTTGGAAGTACTGTTGGGGCGGGGTTCTTGATGACCGGTTCCTGTGCACAGTCTAGCAGGCACATTTCTTCTCTGCCGGTTTTTCCCCTTCTAGCTTTCCGGAGTTTCCACCGTTGACAGTCTCGGGAATTTGTGTCTTCTCTACACACTGCTCCATTCGCTTCATTATTAAGTCCAGAAGGGTTTCCACAGCTTTTTCCACATTCTGGCCTGTCGCTGCGCTTGTTTCAAAATACGGTGTGCTAGCATAGAAGAGATGACAAATATTTTTGAGAGGAAGAAATCAGAAGAGATTATAACAAGATGTACAAATGAGTCACACACACAAAGATGTGGCTGGCTGAGAGATTGGGAAATAGTGATGATTTTTCTGGCTTTCTGGGAAAGCATCCTTGTGTGTTTTTTTCTCAGTGCATAAAAAGTGGTGGGCTGCTCCTTAGTAGGTGTATAACCGGTTTGATGGGCAAGGAAACTGATGTAAGAGGTACACAGGAATTTGAAGCCAAATCATTATCACTGTTAAAAAGAATTAAGAGGGTAAAAATGCCTAAACTAGTGAGTAATACTACCATTAAAATATTACTTCCCTTACAATCAATTATCTAGAAATTGGATTTAGAAATGAAGCAGGTACTGAATAGGATATTCATGTGAATACAGTCTATATTTATTTGGAATCAAAAGTTACAAGAAGACATATATTTTTAAAGTGCTTAAGGAGAATCCTGCAGGAAAAAATTGGCAGAGAGGATGAAACTGCTTTACCTTTAAGAAATATGAGAAAGTCTGTTTTGGAAGTCAGTTTGTAATTGCAAGGGTTTAGTTTTTAATTGCTGTAAACTCAGGTAGAATAAAAATGGCAAAATTATGTCCACGTGAGGCATAATTCCTTAGACTTTTGCAGCTATTAATTGAGATGCAGTAGAGTGTAGTATTAAGAGCCTGCGGTCTGATCTCAGACAGTCTGCATTGAATTAAAATTATTAAATGTATTATTACGAGGGGTAATTAATAAATGAAAGTCTAGGAACAGTTGCTAGCACATAATAAGTATTCAGTAAATGTCACCTGCTATTAGTATTAAATCATTGATTAAAAACCCCCAATACATTTCTCTGGAAAATCTTTTTCAATCAGGTGTCATTCTTGATTCAAGGGGATTCCTCCTGGCATCACCCTCAGGTCCCAGCCCCATCACTCAGCAGCAGCAGGCAAGGTCAGACGACGGCGCCGTGAACTCCACTTACCCGTATTTGTCAGCCAGCTCCTGGGCTTGCCGTTCATTGACTTCCCTCTGTTCTGCCAGGTCTGCCTTGTTGCCAATCAATACTATATCTGGATTTTCACAGTAAGCGTTTGCTTGCAGTTGGCCTTAGAAAGAAAGCCGGCGGAACAGCAAGTTGGTTATAAATAAGTGACGTCAAATCACCACGTATACTTCACATTCCTCATCTAATCGTTCGCCCCTAGCGTGGCTGCTTACTAGTTATTGTTATGTCAGTTCCTTAACTTTTTCCAGCTGCGGTTTCCTCGCCTGGAAAATGGAGATACTGCCGCACAAAGTGCAGACTGAAAATTAATAATAATTGATATGAAGCACCGGTCTGAACACCACTCAGCATTCTCCCACACCTGGAGAAATGCTCTCCGAGGTGGACATACTGCTCCATGCCATCTGTTCTCCAAATATGAGTGGGTAACTGAACATAATTTTAACGTGCGTAAGTTTTTCTTTTCCTTTGGGAGGCTGCTACATTTCCGTCTCCTGAAGTCTCAGGTGATCATCTATAAAAAGCAGGACATTGCTGAGCCACCACAAATTCATGTAGAAACAATTTTAAAACAGGTCACCCGTTTTTCTCTTTTCTCTAGGAAACACTGAGAGAGAAAGAGAAGAAAGAGGGAGAGGGGGAGGGAAAGGAGAGAGAAAGGGAAGGAAAGAGGGGAGAAGAAAGGAAGGAAGAAAATCATGAGAAATCTGCCAGCCCTGACTTTGAGGTTACAGGGATCACTTGAAAGTCTGTCTTGGGGCACGTTGTGTGCCCCTTTGCTGAGGAGGATGACAAAGGCTGACCCTGTACCACTGATGATTTGGGTGTTAGAAACGAAACTGTTACTAGACATGGCACTTCGTTATCTTAAGTCCCAACAGCATCCTTCAGGAGTTTTTAAAAAACAAGGGAGGGTCTCATCTGCTCTGAAACAGGATGAGCAAGTCATTCTCTGAAAGACTCGGATAATCTTATTTTATCTCCTTATCTCCTCAGAATCTAATAAAACCATCAAACTTTGGGTAAAGAAATATAATAAAAGGAAGTAGAGACAGATTCCAGGAAAAACACTCATCTGAAAAAGCGATTAAAGAAGTCAGAATTTGTTGATCTTTTTCCCGTGGTAGCAGCTGTGTTACTGAACTCACATTTAAAGCAGTCATATATATTAATTATTAAATATAAGTAATATGTAATAATAAGCAGTATCTATGTTTCGAGCATCTACCCTGTGCCAGACACTCCTGCGGGCTTCGGACTGTTGCCCATGGAAGTCTGCATTCGCACAGTGCTCACATTCTAGCGGTGGAGTCAAAACCACGTGCAAACGAAGAAATACAGAATAAAATATAATGTCAGGTGGTGGCACTCCCCAGAGGAAGCAGAAAGTCTGTTGAGGGATTATGAAGTCATTAAGGGTACTATCTTAGATGTGGTGAGGCAAAGAGAGCCCAAGAGATAAGTAAGGTTTGAACAAACACTTGGAGATAAAAGGATTAGCTCACACTACAAATGGCAGAAGAGGAATCCAGGCAGAGAGAATACACAGTCCAGAGGCCCCACGGCAGGAATGTGCCCTTCTTCCTTCAAACAGCACAGATACATCCGACTGGAGGCCAGTGAGCTGGGCAGAGTAAGTGAATGGAGAGGGACCTACGGCCTGAGCACCACGGCCCTGTGGGTGGGTGAGTGACACTGGATTGTATTCCAAGTGAGCAGGGAGGTCCCAGAGGACTTTGAGCAGGGGAATAACATGATCCATGACTCTGGCTGCAGAATGGCCCAAGAAATCTAGAAATGGCATGACTATCACCAGCCCCGTAGGATGGCTTATATATCCCATTAGAATCAAAATTCATATTTGTAATAAAAAAGCAAATGTAATATTCTCGTCGGTGCTAATCAATTTTTAAAAAGGAATAATCAAATACTACTCTTCTCTGTGGTAGGTATCAACCTGGCTTTAGTAACTGCTTAGGCTACTTTTAACTTCATAGATTTTTTCTATACGAGGCTTCCTCACATTTGAACATTGTTTCAAAACAGAGTAAAATTTCAATATGAGTGGCTGACACACACAACCTTATCTTCATGTTGCTGGTCTGCTCTGAAGCAGTTTCCCACTCAATTAACCCATCAGTTCCTTAACCCATTAATTAACCCATGTGCAAGGACACATATTTTAACTGCTGTTTTTCTCTGTCACTCCCAGGTTGATGTGGTAGCTCATGTCCGTCAACAAGTCCTTTAAGACTTACTGAACAAGTGGAATCAATGGCCTTTCAATTGCAATAATAAAGACCTTGCATACAAGTGGAGATGAAGCCACATAGGCTTCTAAGAGTATCAAAGGAAAATGCAATTCGAAGCCACCTAAGGCCACCACTTTGAAGATGACACAGGAAACACTAAACCTGTGACATCCCAAGGTTAATCTGCAGTTCTCAATCTGGTTTCATCTCGTGAGGCAAGCAAGCAGCTAGAGCTGTTGAGTCCCAAAGTAGCCAACACAAGTTACTTGGTCCCACTTACTCATCCAGTTCCTGACATTTAAGAAGCTCTGTTGACTGGTGAGGTCAAACATTAATAAGAAACCCATGGCATCTCTGAAAAATGCAGTGGTGAGGCTCCGGAATCTGTGAACAAAGCACAGTGTATAGTTCTGGAAGTTAGTTCCCATTAGGTCATGATGGTAATACAAACAGTACAATTTCCCTTTCAAATATGAGGTCTCCTGGCATTCCTTAAGGATTACCCTTCAGAATGGGAGAATGGGCGGAAAGAGTGCTGAAGGGTCAGGGGAGGACATCTGGTGGTAGATTTCTTTAAGACCACACCCTGGCTTTATGTCCGATAGCACTTATTAAATACACAGACTGTGTAATATTCAAGCACGTACTGTTCACACAGCCCCTTGAACTGTCTCTTGTTGGCTCCTGGGCATCTTGTGGCCCACAATTAAAAGCTAAGCCACTTGAGACTGGGGACTTTATAACTTATGCTGGTCACTCTCCCTGGCCTGTGTCCAGAAGAATAGTTGGCTCACAGTGTCCCAAAAGTGAATGCCTATGATTACATGCAGAAAACCACAACTTGTTA
Source organism: Manis javanica (assembly GCF_040802235.1). Lineage (NCBI taxonomy): Eukaryota > Metazoa > Chordata > Mammalia > Pholidota > Manidae > Manis > Manis javanica. The sequence goes on along the minus strand of NC_133164.1, from coordinate 107,659,371 downwards.
GCAGCTGGAACTAGGGTTCTTTCATAGGGAAAACAATATTGGTGAGAAAACTGTCTCATAAGCATTTTGGGGGGTCAAATTGAGCCTTAGGCTAGAATCCATGTCTCATGAGGAAGAGAGAAGACTCGGAAGAAAGGAGGAAGAGAAAGATGATCAGTGGAACTGAGGGAAGGTCAGAGAGGCTTAGTAGTTGGGGACAGAATGCAAGAACCTGCATCTCTAATGGAAGATTTTAAAGAAGACATTCTGTCATGTGCAGTAAAGAGTGTCTCTTCCCTGCTCCTACCCTCCCCACCCTGGTGTCTCCAGTGAGGTTGAACATGCACTGGGCCCCACTTCAATGTTAGGAATGGGGGAAACAGGACACCAAACGGACCAAAGGAGGTTCGGGTTACACCGATAAAGTGGATTTGACAGTGGGTTTTTAGAAAGGCACATAACTTTGAATAGAGACAGATACCACTTGCTATTCTAAATGTCCTCCTAAGTTTTGGTCTCCCATTTTGGTCTGTTTGTATAGCTTCTCTGGTTTCCTCAGGTTCTGTACTCAACCCCTTCCCACTCCAACTAAATTCACTGGGTAATCTCATCCATATCCCCAGCTCAATTATCACCAGTATGTCGAACCCCAAATGTCTAGATCTAGATCTTCCCTGTCACCCTGTGTGCCCGACGACTTGTTGGCTAAATCCACTTGAAGGAAACTAAGGTATCTCCAACTTCACTTGTCCAAACCAAACGGACCCCTCCTCCTGTCAATTTCTTTTCCTGTCAATGGCATCACCACCCTTCCGGTCTCCATAGCCTCTTTCTCCTCCACCTGCTGTGCAATCAGTCAACAAATACCTCCTGACCTTCTCGCTTCTGTCCATCTACCCTGCCACTACTCTAGTTTCAGACTCATATTTTCACCTGAAATCGTCAACAACCTTCTTCTTAGGCTTCCAGTCTCCAGTTTTGTGTGGGGCCCATCCCTTCCCTGCTTTCCACTGACTATATTAATCCTCTGCTAAAAACATTCTAATAATGATGCGTTGCTCTTAAGATGCCTGATCTCTTTAATAAGCTATGAAGGCCCCACATGAGCTGACCCTTGCTCCTCTATCCAGCTTCATCCCTTGACCCCCACAGGCATGCTGATCTTCTTTCAGTTCTTAGAAAGTTCATTCTCTCCCCTGGGCTTCGCACATGCTGTTCCTTCTGTGGGTAACCTTACCTTCATGTTTTCCTTACCTTTTACCTCTTTACCCTGGATAAGACTCACTCACACGTTGTGAATGAGTTTATAAATAAAAGCATCAGAGGAAATATCACCTCCCCAAGCTGCCTCCCCAACACCCACATCTGGGTTGTGGGTTCCTTGAGGTGCACCTGGCTATCAGCCTTTGTTCCTTTATTGTCCTGAGTCTATATTGCAATTGTTTTGTCATCTGCCCAAATTCCACCCTAGACCATAAGCTAGAATAAAGGAGCTAGGTTTCTAACTTGCTACCCATTACATTTTCATGGCCCTGAATACAGTATTTGCTCATTAAATGTTTGCCAAATCGAAAGGAAGAAATATAGAGAATAGCAAAGGGTATAAAATTATTATCAATTCCAATGACTTCAATAGAGAATAATACCTTTTGGATTTTAATACAAAAGCAGGAGAAGAGATGTTTTAATGACTATTTTGTTCTTTTCTTCTTTTTATTGAAGTATAGTTGATATATAGTATTATATTAGTTTCAAGTGATTCAACAGTTACATATGTTATTAAGTCCTCACCCCAACTAGTGTAGTTAACTATCTTTTAATGACTATTTTTAATGACTATGTATTTCCAAATTATGATTTCTTTGTTAGGACATAATCATGGTGATTATGAAATACCATAAATGTTACTCATTTTTTTCTTGTGCGTTTGTTCCTACCACTTGCTGAGAACTAGAGTTTACAGTGCTTTCATGGAATGGTGTTCTCTCTTGGGGACTAGCTGCGCTTACAAAATTGTCTCCCAGTCAACCACAATAGTGTGGCTAAGGAACGGCTTTCTGTCCTCTCCTGAAGTGCATGCGTGTGTGTGTGTGTGTGTGTGTCACCTTTGAGGACAACACAGTGCCATATCTCCCTCTCACTGCCCACAGCACATGACGAAGTTACTTGAAAGCATGTTTGTTATATGGATCTCCTTTCAGCACACACTTTTTATCTATAACAACACGGATAGGATACTCTCGCTCTGGACCAGGTTCATGCCCTGAACCACTCTGCCCAGGACCTTTGTTATCCCCCATTCTGCCCAGCGTTTACTCCAGTGGAAAGGTAGCTGATTTCCAGCCTTGTCCACCAACCTCATTCTGTTCAGTGGTCAGTAGGCAGGAAAAGCTAGGACCACATTAAAAAACAAATCCTGGAGTGGCATTATCCCACTTTCTCCCTCACTGGGAGCTAAGGCTTTGCCCTGGATTCTTTAGGTTGACATAAGAAGTATGATGTTTCTCTCATTCCCATGATATCATTTTTATCAATAAGCATTCTTTTATATGGGGCATGCTGTCAGATGTCAGCACAGAGGTGAGGTGTGAGACACTGTTCACCTTATTACCTAACTACACCTTATATATACAGGATGCAAAATTATCAAGGGATGAACGACCTCAGTGCTACAGGACTGTCCCTAGTATTCCCCACTTCCCTCATGGAGCAGCTGCCTTTTGGGGACAGAGGAGAGAGGCCTGCCATCATGCTAGGCTGACATATCATTTGTGAGGACATATGGGAACCATATTTTCTCATATTACTTCTTCAAAAATGAATGAAATTGGTCTACAAAACATACATCTTTGTGATAAAACTGACATATGAACAGAGATTCTTGTGAGGAATGACTTCAGAAGAACCAGCCGTGTTGAAGGATGTGTGCAAATGGAATTCACAGTCAAAAAAGCTAACAGAGAGGGCCCAGCACCTCTCCTGGCGTTTACACTCACTGAAAGTGAGAACATTTTGGATGCATTTCAAAAACTGAAGTGTTTACAAGCATAAACATTCTGAGACATGTGATGCAGAATTTGGAGGTATGCGTCTTCTACATATCTTCTCTGACAATCGATTGCCAATTTTAACCTAATTTAATACGGAAAGCTTCACTAGTCTGGGGTCTTTAGCACCTTGAAACCTTGCTTCCCCCCAAAATAATACATTTTTGTCAGATAATGGAACAGCACTTCCAGCTCTAAGCAATCATCTCTACTGCCTACAGAGTATCGCCTGTTTTGGACATGATACCAGGATGATGCTGAAAAGCCAGGCACGGTCTCTGCCCTAACAAAGCTGACAATTTTGACATTTATAGGAAGGCCACAAGTAAATCAAAGAACAGTGTTAGAGACAAAAGTAAAAGATTCGCTTTACCACACGATGGTAGGTTAATTAATTCAGAAACGTAAGGGATGGTAGGGTAGGCGTAGGAGCGCAGCAGGTGTTGCAGTCCGGGTGTTCAGAAAGGCCCCACAGAGGAGGTGGAATAGAGGCAGGTCTGGTGGAAGAAGAGGGTCAGAGAAGGTGAGAAGGGAGGGAAGCACTCTAGCTGGAGGGCAAGGGTGTGGCCAAAATCTTAAGAGAACAAAATCAAATGGCCATGGACAGAGAGGCTGCGGCTGGACGGAAGATCATCCAACGGAGAAGAGCAGGATCTTAACACTCTCCCTCAACAACCCCCTCCTGTAACCAGTAACACTGAATTTTTCACTTTAATTCAATTAAATTCTGGAGGATAGTTTTTTTCCTTTTAGAAAGTACAAACACAACACCTAACAAGAATCCTCACAAAGATTTTTGAAAATCTAATTTTTGAAATCTGCACCAAATACACAAGGCTAGTTGTGGTTAATTAACTATAAATAATTTTTCTTTCTCAATTCAAACATCTATTGTGAATTCAGGAGAAGAGTGGCCTATCACTTGGTTTCTAAGTTCATATATAGCGTTCACTTTAAAATACATTTTTTTAAGCCACTTGTAGCTAGAAACAAAGTAATTCATGATTACCGCTCTTGTCCTGCGGTGTCCCAGAGCTGAAGGTGCACCTTAAATGTTTTCCCCGATGATCCATTTGGTCCCTGTGCATCATAAACCTGAAAGATACAATTTTCATCAGTTGACGGTACTTTGGATTTTGTCGACATTCAAATTCTCTGGGTTCACTCAGCATGTTTTTCTCAATTACTATAATCAAAGTTCATAGTGCAGAATAAATATTTGCTCTGTTTTTTCCAGAAGTATCACATATACTCTCACTTTTAAATGTCAAGTACAAGTATGATTTTCAACACAATTTAGGCATACTGTAAACTTAAATTAGACACCTTCTGTCATTTCCTCAACGGAGGCAGCAAACATTAGATTTAGGACCCAAGCTCCAGGTTCAAGTATCAACTCTCAACATCTTTAAACCTTATTTTCTTATCTGCAAATTGATACTGCTAATTTCTTCCTACTTGACAGCGTTATGGTAAACTTACATGAAATGACAGACATGAGGGCATTTTTAAAGTGATAGAATGCTTTACAAATACCTATCTCTTTCTGGGAATTGGACTTTCAAAATGACTTAGCCATGACCTATGCACAGAATTTATTAATAAGCTTAGGACACTTCAAGTCTTCCTTTAGTAGCCATTTCTTCAAATGATCTTTTTAGAAAAGTCAAAAAATTTTTTAATTATGGACTTTTTACTTCGCATTTAAGCAAAGCACAACAATTTTAATATTTCATCAAACTCTCCTGCCAGGTATGGTTTAGCGAAAACGTTTTAAAGGGAAAACTTGGCAAAGACTTACACCTAGATCAGCAGGACCTTTCGGGAGGGGAGAAACCACAAGAAAACCCCGGACAGCCTTCTCGGCAATCATGAACACCTTGGGTGGCAGCAAATCTGGCTGAGCTTACATGTCTATGCTGCCCGTCTTGCATGTCACAATATCCTTATTCCTGTCATTAGCGTCTAGCAAAGGAGAAGAAAGTGGCTGTGATTCTCACTTAAACTCCTTATCTTGGAAAACAGCATGGATTGGTCTCACATTCTGTTCATAATAAGCCAGTGATTGATGGCTGAGTCTACACGTAAATAAAAATGCAGCAAGAATTTACAAAGCTCATGTTCCAGCTATTTGCCAATCATCCTTTTAACCTCTTTCTTAAGAGTAGGGAAATGAACACTTGCTCTTATTGAGGAGCTTAACTCAGAGTTTATCAAGAGTTAAAATTTTCAGAGCCTGTATCATTCAAGTATTGAAACACTCCTTAAGAATTAAAAAAAAAACACTACATATACTTTTGGAGATAAATATATTGTCACTCAATATTTTTCAAAGCAAAATGTTATTTTTAGTTGACAAAGTAAAAGACAATATTCTAAATCAAAGTGACGGGTTATGAATTTCATGTGATAACAGACAGACACCTTGCAATGCAGTAAACACAGTTTCTTAATTCTTATTTTTTCTAAGGGAGAATCAGCAGCAAGGTTGAGAATATGGCTAAAAACTCACCACACGTTTTTCCCGGAAGTCTATTCCTACTGTCGTGATGAATTTAGGATTGAATTTATTGTCTGTGTATCGATAAAGAAATGTTGTCTTCCCCACCCCTGAATCTCCAAGGGCCAGGAGTTTGATCAGATAATCATAGTCCCCATCGGTCATAGTGACGATCTTGGTGGGCCTGTGTAGGAGAGGAAAAACACGATGTTATGATTAAAATTGGTTTCTTTTGCCTTCCTTCAAAATACAATGTAAGTTTAGGTTTCAAGGTCAAAAATTCAAATGCCTCTATTCTGCCAAATTCTGAATTAACTTATTCGGAACAACTTCAGGACTAAGGACCTATCTGTTATTTTACTCAGTACAAATCTTTTTCCATCATGTTAGTTAATATGGAATAAAAAAACCATCTACAACCCATAATAGCCATTGTCCAGCAACAGTAGAACTTAAAGAGTCATAGCTTTTTGTTTTAAAGTCAGTGCCCTTTAGGATCAGAAGTATGGTACCAGGAAGTGGAGTCACAGGAAACAGAAACACCCCCCAAGAAGAGGCAGGTAGGCTAGAGAGAGACTGACATATATATAGATAATAGAAGAGAAAAGACGAGGGGAATATTTTGCATCTGATCATGCAGAATGAGCTTTTTATTATATGCAAAGTATCCCTTTTTAACCTAAAAAATTAGCAACTGGTATAGCAACCTTTAAAAACATCTATTTGAAATCATTTCAAAAGCAATGTTTAAAAATGTTCTGTTTTGAAATACTGAAGCCTCTGTTCTCTAGTGGCAAAGCTGCTGAATATTTTCCAGGTCTCAGAAAAGGGGAAGAGCTATTAACAGGCACAACTATGGTAATTCTGCCAATATTTCTTACTAAAGAAATGTCGCTTACCCTTCATGCCCTAACCTCTCCTGCCTCAGTCTTAATTTCTTCTATTGTCACAATGACTAAGGGCCAATCAATGCCAAGAACACCGTGACACCAAGAACTTGGTGGCTCCAGGACTCCCACCACACTCCTTTGAAATATACCATCACCTACTGAGAATCTGGTGAAGTCTCCACTCTTGGGGTTAGCAAAATGATTGGTCATTTGGTACAACTTTCTGATTCATGGGTTATAGAAATGGGTTCACCATATCCTGTGTAAAGGAGGCCTGTGAAGACGTTGCCAGAATAGAAAAGTCTCTCTTAATATCTGAAAAGGAGGGATACTTTTCCATTTTATAGATCCAGAAAACATTATACTCTTCAGGAGTTCTGGGGTGATTAAAGTTAAATTTCAACAGCAGGTTATTCCATGGACATATCTAAGAAACCCTAGATAATGCTAACCATTTTCTACATGTAAGAAAATGATGCACATGTTCATCAATTCAAGCAAAACTTAATTTTTTTACACTGTCACTTAGGGTCAAAACTGAAAGATTTCATGCGTTCGATAAATAATGTTGAAGAAGATAATTAGTATGTAGCAAATCAATTATCATGACATCATTTGGAAGACCTGTAATATTTTTACATTAGAATTTCTAAAATTTGAGCCATACTGCAGCTAAATCCCTACTAAATTTATTATGGAAGTATGTTTCTTTAATTAAAGAGGGGTTTGAGGGATAAGGTGTTTTGAGAGCTGCCAATACATAATTTGTGCTGAAGTTTTCCTCCCCTTTTCTATGCTTTCTTCACTGAGTGGGACTCTCAGGGTGCGTATTTGTTGACCAGGAGTGTGTTCTCTTGCACTTTTTCTGTCTATACAAGTATAATCATGGCACAGGAAAAGAAGCTTAGTGGCCATCAAGATCCAGCCTCCCTTAATCAAAGAACACAGATATCTCAACAATTCACATCAAATTTTTCTTGGAAAAATGTCTGCATTGATTTGGCCTCTTAGCAGTGACTGGTTCTGAGTTTGGATGGTTGCAAGTATCTTCCCCAGAGCCTTCTAGTGAGAGACGTCGACACTCCCAGTCTTCGGGTGGCGAGAGGAGATGGCTGCCAAAGGAGCAAGATGCTCCCCCATTCAAAGTCGATCACCCCACCACTATGATTCTACCTTCTCCTCTTTCCCCCTCAAATGTGCTCAAGTAAAACTCCTCTGAAGGGTGATAAAGTCTGTCGTTTTGTGGAAGAATTGGATGAAACTTAATTTTCTTGGGAATGAAAGGTTAAATTTATTCTTCCTAAGATATATGTGACTAAGGCCAAATTCTTCCCTGGGCACAAGCTTTAACGATCAGAGGGAAGAAACTGAAGCCACTGCCTAAATATAACACAGAGTTGGAGAACACAGTGCCTCCCTGGAAAAAATAAAAATAACAGTCAAGAAGATCCATCAGCATACTTTATAAAGTTTTGCTTAGAGTTAACTATGTTTTGGGCAATATTATTTGTGACAGTGTTAAGAAAAGCTAAATTTAAGCAAATCTAGTTAAATATCTTCAATATGTAGTATCAGACCCGAAGATGAAAATTCAACTGTAATTTATAATCTAGTTTCTGATAAAGCAGGCAGAAATGTAGAAGTCAAATTAAGATAATAGAAAATACAGTATAATTTTCTAAGATGGAACATGATTAACTGATAGATTACTCAAATAGTTGTACTTTCAATTCAAACAGAACAGTCATCTTCATGGACTGCAGGGGTCTGAGAAGATTTTGTAGGGGAAGATGAATTTGCATTTAACCTTACAACATGAGAAATTAGGAGGAAAGGAGATACAGGAATTTCAGAATTTTTTTTCTTAAATTCTATGGGAGAATATTTCCTACTGTACAATGGAACTTTCACCACTTGCCAACTGCTAACCTATCATGTATCCCGATCTGGGGGCAATGTGTTATCCGCTGTTTGTACATAAACTTGCCTGGGGCAATACTGGGGTGGCCCAGTCAGGCTCTCATCCAGAGTGAACAATCTTGGCTGACATGGGTCACTTCCACGGTGGCCCAAACTGGCTGTTTTCTATAAGTGAAGGGTTGTGGACACTTTGTGGCATTTAACACAAATTCCACCTGAACTGAACACAAAGCTTGGCACTGTGGACAACCTTACTTCAGTGTCTCCAACAGACTATTTAAAGAAATGGACACTTTAAGTTTGGTAAGATATAGTTCACCTCTTAAATTTCTTTTGAAAATGAATTTTCTCATTTTTGTAGCACTACCTACAATTATTTTGTGTTTAGCGTGCTTCTGCTTTTATTACTGTATGATTTTCTGAGTCCTAAAATCACATGACCTCATAATTCTATCCTTGGGACGGTGAACCCACCAGCATGCAGTTAAATACAAGCCTTGGTAAACTTTCCCTTTTCAAGAGCTTGGCTTAAAAAAATGACCTTGAAAGGAGCCAAAAAACCGAAATGTTTAACGGTATTGTTTATTCCTTCACAATGATTGATGGTCTTGTCAGTTCTTAGTTCTAGGCATCTGAAAGGGAAGATTTCTGTGTTTCAGGAAGTGTGTCTAACTCCCCACCATTATCAGTGTGTCACAAGCCAGACCACAATCACAAGAGCCAGAGGTCCTGTAGATACAGAAACCAAAGTGTCATTCGCAGCGCCCTGCACGGGACGGAGAGGGGGTGGCAAGAGGAGGGAAAAGAATTCAAAACACTCATGAGGCTCTGTTTCATGTAGTTTTAAAGGTAGAAGGAAATTTAAGTAATCACATGGTCTAGCTCTTGGCTCAAAGCAAAGAAGTGCAAAGAAATCATATGATTTGTGGGGTGACAGTTTCTAACAGAGAAAAATCCAAAACTTTTGCTCATTGTAATTTGAAATGAAACGTGAGTTAGGTAGAAAGTAGACATTTTTCATTCTATGGGGGAAGGGGATTTTCCCTGGATATTGAGAGGAACATGCTTTTCATAGAATATTTTAAATGAGGTTGCCCATAGTTTCTTTTTTCTCTGATATGCTTCACTTTTGTTCAACATAAATCCCTTTAGCTCAGCAACTTAGGATCTTTTGTCCACTGCTGGACCCACAGGGCCCAGTGCAGTGGTTGGCATATGGTAAGAGCTCAGTACATGTATGTTGAGTGATTACATATATATGAGCTTCTCACAGCCATGCAAAGGTTACAGTGAATGAAATTAATCTTTGAGCAGTTGGTGGAAGCGGAGTCCCTTCATGTTCAGAAGTTGTATTCTCCCTCCTTCTTCATTTGTGAATATTTAGATTAAATGATCAGTGTTGTACTTTCTGGTTCTGGCTTCCTGAGCTCATTTTTCTAGTTTAAGTTACACAAGGGTATAAAAGCCTTCCAAAATGGAATATTTATATCTTCACAGGAGCAGTTTCAAATAACCTGGGAAAAGAAAAAGTACAGAGGGACTGTAATTTTTGAAAGTGAGATTTGTGCTGGCAGAGAACATCAACAGATGTCAGTTGAACAGGTCAGGGCTCAGCACCCAGAGTTTCTCTACGAAACCATCCATTGGCCCATCCAGCTTACTCACTGGCACCTCTTATTTTGCATGGTTTTGCCCTGGCTCTGAGGATACACTCTGCTTTCTCTAGTGGGCAGCTTAACAAATGCACACTGATATGTGTGGATGACTGCTATACACACAGACCTACCCAAACTTTGGTATTCTTGCCTAGTTTTCCAAGTAACAATCTTAAGAATGTCATGACAAGTTAAAACCTCATGACTTGAAGTTATTAAATTAATAAAAACCACCTTAATGTTGTTAAGGCATTCTGGACAGCTTAAAATAGTAGACAAAGTATCAGTGATATTACTTTACATTTGGTATAGATGATTTCAGTAAAATAAAGCTGCCAAGCATAAGATGGACATGTTTAGTATTTCCTCATTTATCTTTATTTGATTGCTTTGTGTTGGGTTCCAGTAGGTACATTTTGACGTCTGGGGCTCTCATAGTAAGCCCTTCATTGTCTGAAGGATAGCCTGAGGGTGGTTCTCATTAACTGACCTTGAACCACTGCCTCCCAAAGCATATTCAGAGTCCTGATGTTGGAGTTAAATGATAGATGACTGAAATACTCTAGGGATATGTTTAGGTTGTGTATCAGAAGGACGGAAGGTGTTTTCTGGAGGTGGGGAAGTAGGTGGAAATGTTCTTCAAAAATAAATTTTCTTTAGTGTATTCTATAGCACTGTAGTCTGTTAGGAAGGTATACTGAAGATAATATTTATTTCAACTCTTCTTAAGGGCTATTTAGAATGAATGGATATCCTAAGATTCATGCCTATCTGAAGATTCACACCAAATTGCAAATATAAATCAACATCAACTTAATTAAATAGTTTTTACTTAAACTGACAGTGAGTGGTCAGTGTGTACTGGAGTTATCAAATCTATTAAAAAAATACGAGTGTCCATTTTGCTTCATTCTGTGATCAAGGGATCTAATATAATAGAGATAAACCAAGAATTAATTGAGCTCTGAAATTCGGCTTACTCATCCTGAAAATAAAGAGCAAAAATTCTGACACAAGTCAGCTTTAAGCTGATCTATCTCCATTGATATATCATCATTCTCATGTATTAAACTCATTTCTAAGCCAATGAATAGTTTTATTTCTCTAAATTTTTTTTCTCGAAATTAACATTTTTTCCTTTGGCTTAATTGCACGATATTTTTAATTGAGACCATATGAATTTTTTCTCCCTTTTTTCTTTACTTATTTGTTACAAGAAATTTCAAATATATACAAAATTTGAGGGACTACTCAGTGGTGTTCTTATTGCCCAGCTTCTAAACTACCAATACATGGGCCAAGCTTGTTTCATGTATGTGACACTTTACCTCTAACAGATTATTCTGAAGCAAATATCAGGCATCATAACATTTGTTTTCACAAATATTAAATAAACAAATATCATTTGTTTTCATAAAAATACACTTAAAAGATTTTTCCACTTAGCATTATTAACATTGTGCATACCTACTGAGAAGGTTGTAAAACATTTTGATGTTTGTGTGTGAGAGGTCAGTAATCACAGATTAGTAGTTGAGCCTGTATGTGCATTACAGTGTTGAAGGCCAAGCATCTTTTCATGTTTAGGTTATCTGCATTCCTTTTTCTGGAAATGGAAAGTTCATATCTCCTGTCCATTTTTAAATTTGGTTTTACCTGTTTTATTCTTAGAAGCTCATTGTATGTTAGGGACATTAAAAGTTTGTTGTTTCAGTTGAAAATACTTTTCCCATTTATCTCTTTGCTTGTGGTGTTTATGCCCCCCAAAAGACTTCTACTGTTCTATGTTGTTTTGCAGGGAGGAGAAATAAAATTCTAAGTCACATTTAGGAAGGTTTTCTCATCCTAGGTTATAGGCAGTTATTCATATGTTCTTCTGGTACTTATTTGGTTTTAATTTTACATACAAATCTCTAAGTCACCTGGAATTTATCAGCACATATGTTTTGAAGAATTGTTCCAAGCTTGGTTTTATAGCTGTTCCAGTACAACTTATGTACAAATTCATCTCTTCATCACTGATTTGAGATGCTGTCTCTATCAGATAGTAAAATTCTATATACAATTAACCGGATCTATTTCTGGAGTTTTCTCTTCTGTTCCACTGTTCTGATGGTCTCTTCATGCAATGCCATTTTAAAAATGATTATTCATAAAATATTCAATATCTGAAAGGGTTATTTATCCCTTTCTCATTATTCTTAACATTTTTGTGATATTGAATTTTCATGTCCAAAAACATGTCTTCCGTGAGCTCAAGTCCTTTATTGCAAGTTTCAGGATTACTTTATGGTTTTCCTCCTATAGATTTTGGATATTTTTGTAAAGTTTACACCTAAGTATTTTATTTTCTTTATTTTTATAATTTGGGGCACACCTATCATCTTCTGTTTCCTATTGTTTTGTTGTTTATATGTAGATTATTGACTTTTGTGTAGTGGTTTCTGCTAACTTGCTAAATTATTATAGTGGTTTTTCAACCATTACTTTTACAGATGTACATAATTTTCCAGCTGTATAATCGTATCCTTCACTAATAGGTATGGTTTTAGTTCTTCCTTTCAAATTCTTATGCTTCAATTTAGTGTATCTTATCCACTTTCACTGACTAATACCTCTATTATAGAGTTAAAAAATAGTAGAGATAATGTGCATCCTTGTTCCCAATTTTAGTTGGAAAATCTTGAGTATTTTCCCATTAAGCAAGATGCTGGCCACTTTTAACATGAGTAGATAATGAATTTGTTAATTACTTGTTCTTTCCATATTGAAATGATTTTCTGATTTCTCTTCATAGCTTGATTTCATTAATGTTTCCTTATATAATAATGTCTTCACATTTCTGAAATTAATTTCACCTCTTGATGTATTATCTTTTAATGTGCTGTTGGGTTTTTTTCTTATGTTGTATTTCATTTCATCATTAGTATAGTAAGATTTGTCTTGTTTTTGAAACAATCTTTGGTTTTGAGCTTTGTATTATATTCACTCCTTTGAAAGAATAGGAAAGTTTTCCTTCTTTTTCTGTGCTCTGGAGAAATTTACGTATTACTGAAGTTATCTGATCTTTAAATATTTTAAAGAATTTCTACATGAAACCATTTGTCCTGATTATTTTGTATGTGTGTATTTTAAAAATCACCTTCTTTGGTAATTGGTCCATTTAATCCTGTCTCTACAAGATAAGTTTCACAAAGGTGTAATTTCATAGAACATTAACCATTTCCTCTAGGAATTTAAATGTATTTCATGGAGTTTTATAAACTGTTCTCATATGATTTTTTAAAATTCCCTCTGTTTTGATACTTACTTTTCCACCTGACATATCTAATTCTGTATATTTGTACTTACTTGTGGAAGGCTTCAGGAAATCAATGAAAGTACCCATCTTATTACCTCAAGAGTTTAATTTCCATACTCTAGCCCGAAGGAATCGTATTTCCTACTGTCATTCATTTTCCCCAAGAATGTCCTCTCTACGTTACTCTTTACCTTCTAGATTCAGTCATATCCACAACCTCCTTGTTTAAGAGTTCTAACACTCCTCCGATTTTACTCCAGTTTCTCTATAGCCACAGGGACATAGTGCCATGGGGCCAGCTTCTAGTGGACCTTGGGATTCTGGACTTGAAATTGCTAATACCCAAGTTTGCTCAAGGACTATGCTTACTGAGAACACACAGCTGCTACTATTCCTCATAATGAGGGTCAGAACAGGGCTCTTCCCTGATCTAAGTAAGACATTTTTACCTGAGTTGAAGGAGCTTTTAAATCATTCTGTTTACTAGCATCGATCCATTCGCATAATTGCCTTTCACGTGTTTTGCCACTATTGGGTCATTATAAGTGGGTGGAGCCAGCCAAGCACTGAGCTATTCTGTCCCCAGCTGCAGCACAGTATTGACAGGTATCCTAAATAGAATCTTTCTGTGAAGGACAGGAAAGCAATGAGCTCACATTATCCCTGAAGTTCACGGGTACCCCTGGAGAGAAAGCACACTTTAAACGAATATGTGCTTAAAACATTGCTTAGCAGACATGACCCAAATCTCAGGGTTAGTTAAAGCAATTCAGGCTTTTGGCTTCAGAGGGGTAAACGGTCAGTAGGAACAAGTAGTACTTTACAGAGCTGCTGTTTGAGATTCCGAGGAGCCTCTATGAAGGCTTTGCTTACAGGTTAAAGGTAATTGAGGAATATGTCAATAAATGTGCATTAACTGATGTGCTAATAAACCAAAATACCTCTTGAAAGAGAGAGAGAACTTCACAGCCTTCTTGGAAATGTAAACGTGTGTAGTCCCAAAGTGTGGGCAGGGTCACACTGTGGCCACAGGCCTTGAAGCTCATGTAAGTTGTCATTGATCTGCCAGCTCACCTTCTTGCACAGAAGAAAACCTGGGCCTGCAGCTCCTGTAGCTTGTTTAGCTTCTCTGAATCCTAGACCTGGTGAGGGTGCAGCTGTACAGAGCAGCCACAGCCCCATCAGTAGGCCTTCTGCACCATCAAAGTGAGAGGTGGCGAGAGACAGGCATCCCTGTGGATTCCAGTTTGTTCTCATGGGCTCTTTGACCTTGCTTTCTCCCACTTCATGTCCATCTTTCTGTCCCAACCCTGATCCTTTTGATCTCAGGTGCCACAGAAGACAGAAAAGCAACAGGCTTATGTAGCCTGCCTAGCCAGCTTCCATGACCACATAAAGTCTAACCTGACTAATAAAGCGCTTGCTCTGTATCACTTACACTGATTCTGCTTTTTTGATAAAACCCTCACTGGCACAAAATTCTAGAACATTGAGGATCCCACTTGAGGTACATACCTTTATTTTTTAATGTTTAAAAAATTAAATTACATTGTTAGGGTTAAGATAGTGTCATGGGGAGGATACTTTTTGTATACCTTAGCACTGTGGATTTTATGGTGTATGAATTATATCTCAATTAAATTGTTATTTAAAAACTGCAACAAAGTAAGAATATTTTATCATATTTTATTTTTAAAACAATTTTTCGAGCGAGCTGCACTAGCTGGCTGTTAGTTAATACTCGTTTACCGTGAAGTCACTCACACAATGATAGCCTCCTGAAACCTATTGGAAAGGGCCTGTAGAATATACTCTATAAGCCTAATTCTCAAAGAAAGTAATTTCTTATGCATAAAAATATGTCTTATTTGACAGGGTCCTGATAGCCCATCTACTGAGAAAATAAACTCACAAATGAGGACTAAGTAATTGAGATCACTGAGGAACAGCAGGGCGGACTAGTTATCAGAAGCCAGGGGGCTAATACCGAAACAGAACTTGAGGGCACATACGATCAATCCAGTGGGTCCCAACCCTCGCTGATCATCGCAGTCCCTCCGGAGTTTACAGGGACAAACTCTAGGACTTCTCAGACAGACTGAGTCAGACTCTCTGCACGCAGGTTCTGGAACTTAAGAGTTTGAATATCCCACTAAGGTACAAGTGAAGAGCAGCCATGTTTGAGAAAACCATTTTTCTCCATCATCATTTTTCACCTTAAGGCACGTCTCCAGGAAACTATTCCAGAAGGTTGAGACTCTAATCTGCTTCAGCTACTTATTCTAGTGTAGAAAAACACACCGGTCAAAACATGAATCAGTTTATCTGATTTGATCTTGCTACAGTTTAGAGCAACTTCCTCCGGCTGACTGCCATCAGCCAACGTGCACATAAGCTAGTAGATTCCTTTTTCTGCAGATATGCGCTATTGCAATACCCTTAACATGCTTTCCCAGCCACATAGCATTTTTCCCTTGCATATCCTAAATTTTCTTTCCCTGAAAAATAGGAATAGCCCCCAAAACACTTACTGACTTGAGACACATATTTATATGCACTGAAAATATTGCATAAAGGTTTGGATGAAGTAAATTAAGCTTCAAGAATTTTTTGAAAGATTTAGTATTTGACTTGAAAAGCTTTTATGCTTGTCTTCATAAGCTGCATGAATTACTTTCTATAAGGGAGTCCTATTTTTTTAAATGGTTTCCTAGATCCTTTCAGCCATGACTTCAGCTAGGGAGCAAGAAAAGTAATGTAAATACCTTGAAATTCTGTAAACCTTTACATTGTAAGTATCTTCGACATATAATATATCTCTTCCAGGACTGAAAAAGCTTGTGAGTCAATACGGCAGATTAGGAAGCATATACAAAGAGGCCAATGTCTTCCCTGAAATCAGTAAGGAAAACCAGAAAATGGGGTCTCCTGACTTAGCAACTTTGGCTGCTTTTAAATGCCCAGGCCACAGTCCAAACCAAGTAAATTTGGATCCTGATGGTGAGACAAAAGCACTAGTATTTTTTAATGCTCTCCAGATGATTCTAACATACAGTCAAGTTTGAGAACCACTGCCCACATTTTAGCCCAGAGATTCCTCATTGCCAACGAATGATTCCTAATTTGAAAGTAACTGCAAGTAACCTCCAGTCCCCCACTGGAGGTAACAGGAAAGGGGAGGGCACCACATTCATGAAGAGAGAGATTTTCACAGGACAGAAGCTGGTTGGAAAGATGGCTTCTTTCCCACCATTGGCCCCTGCCTCAGTGGGCCATCAGCCCCAGTAACAGGCCAGTCCCTTTCCCTCATCATGACAAGGGAATGCCATCCTCTATGATTGCAGTCAGTCCATCTCTTCTCTCTGTAGTTATTTGGTATATGAAAGGATGTTAAATGTATATATACAGATTGAAGCTTCTACTCTAAAACAATGCTCCCACATAGAAAACAGTTAAAGACATGCTCATTTAATAAGAGGTTTCACTAAGTTTTCAGACATTGGCCTAATAATCTTGGAAACTGGGTTCATTTTCCAGCTGGCTGCTGCTTTGAGGAAGTCATGCCAAACTTCTAATGCTTTGCTTCATTATCTGAGAAAGGGCATATTAATCAAAATATCTGCCCACAAATTCTGCCTCTGAGATGTGAGGAAGCCAAATTAGATAGCATCTGTGGGTTGACAGGCACATAGCTATGAAAATAAGATGAGTGTCACATTATTACAGTTTTCTCACTTAAACATAATTCTATGTAACTCACAGAGCCATGTAATTCCAAGATTAAGATAAAAATATCCAAGACCTCTTTAGGAAAACCATGTTTGCTGGTCATTGCTTTAGCTGTTCTTTAACATGGAGCATTTTATGAGCTTAATAAATACTGGAAAAGAAAGATTATATCTACAATGAATTAATTTAGGCCAAAGAAAGCACTTCCTTGTCTCATAAGGGTTCTTGCTAATTTATGCAGATGCTTATGTTAATTGAAATTTCTAAATTGGAATTTTATTTCTGCAAAGTGTAGGATATGAAGATGAATGGAAAATAAAGAAGGCTATTACATGTGAAGTTGTGTAAACCTTTATATTGTAAGTATCTTTGACATATAATATATCTCTTCCAGGACTGAAAAAACTTGTGAGTCAATACGGCAGATTAGGAAGCATATACAGAGGCCAATGTCTTCCCTGAAATCTTAACCTTCCTGTGGTTGGGGAGAAAATAAACACGTTAATAAATCCCTTCACCTGATAAGTTATTTGAAATGAGCTCTGCACCAGAAAATCTCAGGCTAAAAGTCTAAAAGGCGTTCAGAGGAGAGAAAAACTCTTAAGGGATGTGCACGCTGGGGGGAGATATAATCAGGAGGGCTTCATGAAGGAGGTGAGAGAAGAGCAAGAGTTTGACGGGGGAGGGGAGAGAGGGATCGGGATGAGGACAGCACTCAGTGGTCTTGGAGGCAGTACGTATACCAGCGTCATCGGCTACAGGAAACTTTACTTAGATGGAAGCCGAGGCTGCATCTTTGGCTGTCGAGGTTGGAGCTGGAGGATCAAGTGTTGACTGGTGTTAAGTTGGAGGCAGCTGCTGGAGTCCACAGGCTGGGTTTAGAAGTTCAGTTTCAGCCATTTACCCACCAGGTGGACATGGGCAAATTATACAACCCTTGATTCTGAGAGTCTTTATCTGTATTTGAAGTACATAAAAACTAAGATGTGTGATAAGACAGTTCTTATGAAATTAGCTTTTCATGTTTTCCAGAGTTGTTATAAAGTGAGAGGAAAGCTTGTAGCATACCGCAAAGTGTATTCTACCACCTTCAATTCCTTCTTCTTGACTTGCCAGGAAAGAGGAACTATCAAAACACATCCTGACCAACAACACAATGTAACAAAAGCACAACATAATTCATTAGGATCGATTACCCTGTAACCTTAAAGTGAAGTCACCAAATTTCTCAGAACAAAGGTGGTGTAGAAATTCCGAGGAAAGGCAGGGCTAAATTTTAAAAAGCTGGTTGTACTTCTAGTTAACAAAGCACTAGATTATTTCAGCCACTTTATCCCCTGCTGGAGCTGATTAAAAACACACTATGTCAACAATGACTAATTATAGCTTTAATGAGTCTATTGTTTTCTTGGCACTAACCTAATCAAGTGACCATATCTTAAACCCGCCTAACATTTTCCAAATAAAACATTTATAATTTTATCTTTGACAACTTTCACCCCCAGCTGTTCCTGGTGAGAAAAGCCATCCCTGACGCAAAGGCATTTACAGCCATGGCCACCTTTGCCTGCCGCTTGCCGCATTTTTAAGTCGAATCAGAACAGATCAGACAGCAGCAGCTGGGCGCCTTGCTCAGAATGTGGTTCTCCCATCTCCAGGATCCTTAAACTTCAGAGTTGGTGAATATTTTTTGGTTAATAACAATTTTGGGCTGAGAAAACTCATGAAACATTCAAAACCGTGAGTGGTTTACTGAAAGAACACTTATAAAAAGGCTGCTACCAGGATTTTGGGTTATGCTTTTGCCAATTTTTCTTGAAACTGAGAAAGGGACTTCAGGTGAGGACATCCTCTCTTGACTGCTCAGCGCCAGAGTGACTAATCTCGCTGAAAAGGAGTCATGGTGACTTCAGCAAAGAAATGCCAGGAGTTGGAGTTTCCATAAACTAAGATCTGTGATAAGACAGTTCTTATGAAATTAGCTTTTCATAGTTCCTGGAGTTCTTAAATAGTGGGAGGAAAGCTTGTAGCATCCTGCAAAAACAGATTGGGGTATAGCACATCTCTCTGCAAGATCTCTCTGAAATTCATTCCCACCCCAGGAAGAATATGATTAGATTTTTCCATTAAAGATTTACGTTTTACTTTCTGGTAGTTTTGAACAAAAGGACAAAATAATTTACCACATTAAGTCAAAATACTGAAAGGTAAATGTTAAGATTTTAGTGAAGGAAAAGGTCACAATCAGCTCTCTGTCACAAAGAACACATTTGCTGTATCAGACACTTCCCTGTTTACAGAAGGTCTGTGTCTCAAAGGAACACTTGGGAATCTATTTCCTCATCAGCAAATAATGCCCTTCCTATATCATTTCCATCAATTTTTTAAGGGGAAAATTCAAATATCTTTCTTTCATTATCTTGTTTCTTAAGGTTCCGGTAACCTTAACTATAAGCAAAGGGTTCCTTACAACTAACTAACTAAAGGCAGTAATCCCAGCCTTCTTTCCTGCTAAAATCCCAGCCCATTTTGGTAGGTATGATTATTACAATAAGAGGCAAAATTATGAAAGCTAAATGTTTGCATATTAAATTTTAGGACTATAAATTCTAGTTATATAGGATAATAAGATAAAGAAGTTTCACATTTGTTCTACCTATATATTGCTGTTGAATACGTTCAGGTGAATATACCTACATTGTATGTAGATATATTAGGGGAGGGATATTTCAGAATAAAGTTGGCTCTGCCCTTATTGAATAATGTCATTCAGCAGCTCATCTTCTAGTTCATATTTACACAGTGACTAAGACTAATATTGAGCCCATTTTCTTTCCCCTAATTAAGCAAAGGGTGGGACTATAATATTACACACCCTAAAATATTCCAACATCATCTGAAAGAGCTGACTTTCCCTAGGATCTAAAACAGAGACTAGTTCACAAATCCAACTATAAGTAAGGTTTACTTGTTAAGCGATCACAATGGCAGCAAATGATATACTCAATCTCCTGGTAGAAAGGTTTACATTATCTTAATACCAATAAGTAGCATAAATATGAGGAATGAGGGTAAGAATGCAAGCTGGAACATTTTTTCTCCAGCATAACGGCATTGACTAGGTTACATCAGTTATTGATGTGAAAGCTCAGCGGGGTCATAAATCTGCTTTGCATGTTAATGGAGTAAGCCAAAAACATATACAATTCACAATATTAACTTGGTGAAATATACAGATTTGAATTTTTTCTATGCCTATAATTCAAAGTAGGAGAATGAGATCATCTTTGGAGAGATTCTGGTGCAAGTTATCCCACACTGAAGTTACCTTACCGGTAAAGCAAGTGCTAGGGTGCTATGGAAATGATTCCTAGGTCTCTGGCTGGGAGGAGAATGGTATCAACTTCCCGGATGGGCAGAAGAGGACAGAGGGGTTGTCTGTGTAAGGGATGAGCGGAGCGTTAGGGCTCCAGCCTTGTTAACTGGACCCTGACAGATTGCCCAGGTGGAGGCCTCAGGAGTTTGGGCATTAAATGTAGCACAGGGTGCTTCACAGGGAAGATCAAAATGTTGCCTGGGGACTTTATACTGTCAATGGCCTCTGATTCTTGTCTTTCATAAGGACTAGTACAGCAAACACACGTGCAGAACCTCTGTGGGGAGCACACTAAACCCAGGAGAGAGGAGGCAATGAAGGAAGAAAATGGAAGTACCTGTGAGACAGTTGAGGAACATTTGACAAGCAGCAACAAGGAGGTATTAGGCAAGCAACTGAAGACAGTGGGTGGGTTTTATGATCAGCACTGGACTCCGCAATGTACCTGCAGCACAGCTCCTTTTCTAAAGCGAGGATACTAATCTCACCCAGATTCACTCAGTCACTCAACCCCGAACATGTGCCCTGGGAACGGAAGAGTTTGTTGTGGGGATTAAATGAAATGGCATAAAAGGGTCCACTACCTACCAGGACAACTGCAATAGCTCAGCTCCCACATGCCCTGCCGTGCTCACCACAGGCCAGCTGTGGCCCCCTATGCTGCTAATAGTGTCCCCTTCCTTCCCAGAGGCATCCCAGTATGGACACACTGCATGGCCACTGCAACTAAGAAGAGTCAGTTTTGCCTCTCCCCTTCCCGTTCGCCACAGACCAAGCAGAGTTATCTTAACAATGGCAGTCGGACCATGACAATATTCTGCTTAACCTTTTTCAATGGCATTCCACAAAACCAAAAATAAAACCCAAAGTCCTTCTTTGGCCCTAAAAAATGCTGTATGACCTCACTGATTGTTCTCTACTAATTCTCTGCTCCTTGAAGGAACCACGTTTATCCTGTCTTCGGGCCTTTGCCCTCACTATTACCTTAGCCTGTAACCTTTGCTCCTCCCCTATTTTCACAAGCTGCTGCCTTACTATCATTCAGTACTCAGTTTAAATGTTTCTTTAGCAGCAGAGATCTTATAAGGGCCCCCAAATCTAAAGAAGGCTCCTATGCCGTTTCTGTGGCATCACTCTATTCTATAGTTTTGAACAGCCCTTCTTCCCTGCTAACATCTCTCTTCCTGTTTATTACCTCTCGCCTTCCCATCCAGAATGCAAGCTCTGGGAGGGGAGAGTCCTTGCATGTTTCGTTCACTTTGGAGCCTAGCTAAAAATAGGTGCTCAACAAATATTTGACAGGTGCACAAATATATGCCCTGCCAGATCTAAATTAGTGGGGTTCTGTAGTAAAGACTGCTATTCTTAAAAAACTTCAGGGTGTGCATGAAAAACCCTGAATACTCTATGTAAGAAAAAGTATATCTTAACATCAGTTACCTGATATGTTGAATCAAAGAAGAAACCAATCTAAAACTCACAAGTATAAAGCTAGAATTAAAGGACTCTGATAGGTGAGTGTACATTTTTCAGCCCAATTAATAGCAGTTTTGAAGACAGAAAAGGGTTTTATACCTACCTATACTTGATTTTCAGAATCATGTCCAATAAAAACAGATGATTGATGATTCTGACAAGGTGCTAGAAAGGGTCTTATTTAAGTGCTTCAGGGGTAAGGTTACTGAAGAGAGAAGCTCTTATGGCTACTGGACCCAGTTCCAATGTGTGTGGATGTGGAGGCTTCACCAAACCAACAAGCAATTCTCAAGTACCAGCAGGGCATCACCAGAGATGGCATCTGAGTCCACAGGTGAAGGGCTCTGTCCCACAAGACCACCTTCCACTTCAGATGCCACTCGCAAGCCCAGGTTGTGCTTCACATCAAGCTTCAAATAGGAGCTTACAACAACCCCATCCAACTCGTGATGCCAATTCCAAGTGTTGTTTGTATTTCTGACCAACTGGCTCTAAGTCAGAGGCTCCCATGATACCCTCCTCAGGTTCCATTGACTTGCTCACAGAACCCAGGAAACCTGTTTACTCATCAGATTACCAGTTTATTACAAAGGACATTAAAGGACACAAATCAAGAGCCAGGTGAAGAGATAACTGGGTGAGGTCCTGGACAAAGGAGCTTCACCCCCCATGGAACTTGGGGCCCTACATGGTGGCATGTGGAAATGATCTGGCTCCCCAACCTAGAAGTGCTCTAAATCCCCTCTTTTTGGGTTATTATGGAGCCTTCATTTTATGGGCATGATTGATTAACCCGGTGTCATTGGTGATTGACTGAACTTCCAGTCCTTCCCTAATCCAGAAGGTGGGACTCAAAGTTCCAACCCTCTATTTGTAGTTGATACCCCACCAACCAACCCACAAAAATCACCTCATAAATATGAACCCACTGATGGTTAAGTGGGGCTTGTAATGAATAACAAGATACCCATTTCATCTTTATGGGTTTGAAGTGTTTTCAGGAACTGAGGACAAGGGACCAAATATTTTAACAAAAGATACTCCCATTGCTCTTATCACTCAGAAATTCCAAGGGTTTGGGGAGCTGTGAGCCAGGAACTGTGGATGAAGACCAAATATATATGAGAAAAATATATTAATCATCTGAATCACCAAATATATATATTTCTACCATCCTATATGCAAGGCTTTTAATGGAGCCACACATTATCTTGGAGGATATGTATTATCTTTTGAGGATATGTAATAATAATAATCTGTACTTCAGGTAAAAGCAAGAGTCATGTTTTAAATGTACAAAAATGGCTAGTGTTTTGAGAAAATTCAAATTCAAGAAAATGCAAATAATTAGGATGCAAATAATTCCCATTCTATGTAACCTGAAGGATGAAGTTTGCTTCTGAGCCACTGTTTCTTCTTTGGACTTAATTGTTGAACAGAGAATAAACTGCTCAGTAAAGTACTGGACCCTGAGGCAGGTCTGCCTGTGGACAAATTTCAGCTGTGATGATAGAAATCTCATGGAGAATTACAACATTTTTTTACTTAATTGCCCTTCCTTATTTTTCATCCTCTACATATTTTTTAAATAAAGGTTATGGTTGGTCTTCTCCTGTATAATACAAAGACAACCTGCTGGGAAACCTCTTGTGTTTTCCCATATTTTTTCCTATGGTTGTCTAAAAGTGGCCCCGGTGACAGTTTTTTTGAGGTATATTTTCCTGGATCCCAGAATCTGCCCAGCTATTGTGCCTGAAATCTTCATGAAATCCTCCTGAGACAGACATTCCTAATGGGTCTAGCGGAAATAAGCAAAGTTCACTGTATTAAAGCAAGAAGTTACCAAGCCGGTAATACATTAACCAGTTTACATATTAGTTTGATTAAGCTAATTCATTAAACTCACAAGGCAAGTTTTGATTAGCAGAGTGGCTGATAGAAAGAGACACAACATATTTTGCTGAATGGATAATGAAAAAGAGGCAAAAATTAGAACAGAGCATATTTGTATTAATGAAATTGCTGAATGCCAAAGTAGAGAAGAAACCCAGTAGAATAAGGTCACTGGGCCACGGGAGGGACATTGAAAACAGGGTGATGCTAGGGGTACAAAATCAAGCCTCTATGCCCCCTCCTTTGCAGTCTGGCTCCTTGCTGGCCCTAAAGATGTCCTAACACATTCTAAATACCGATATTGTAACTGGCCTCAGCCCACATTTGTTGAGCTCTTCAGATTCTAAAAGCTATTGTAAATAACTAACTTGGGAAAACCACTCTGCCCTTTCCCAGTGGCATTTAGTGGAACCTATAATAATCGATACTTTTGCTAATACCCGAAATCTAAGCTATGTGTTGAAACAGAATGCAATGAAATGGTGAGGTGTAAAGGGGAAATACCAAATTGTTCAGCTAGAATTTATCAAGACAGATTCACATTACCGGATTCCTGGTGGAAAAGAAGCCGCAGGCAGAAAGCTACCAAGAAATTCAGATGAAAGTATCCTGAAGGGAGATGATGAAATAAGGTGAAAACGTTAGGCGTTGAGATTTAATGCAAGGCGTGGGCTGGATGAAGGGGAATTTGATAAACTCCCAGCAAGGGCTGCGTATTGCTCGGTGCTTATAAGGGCCAGTCCTTTAGCCAAAAGTGTGCTAATCGTACTACAGATGAAGGGACTGTACGGTAAAGCACACAGGATTGTGATGCTTCGAAAAAACAGAATCAAGAAACTCAGACTGGTTCTAACAAAACACTAAGAGACTTAATAAAACATTAAGAAGTTGACCTGGTTTCCACTTTTTTCCTTCATAGGCTTTAGAGCAAACTATACTTATGATTTCTTCGTTGCTGTCACAGCATTATCCTTTGGATTCTGTACTAAAACCTAATTCCAAACTACTGGAATCACTCACATTGTGGTTTTGTGGATGATTTTTTTTTTTAAGCAAGTCCATACTTGCCATTGACTGTAAGGAAACTCACTAGACCCTAAAGAGTGCTTTCTCACCTACTTTCTGCTAAACATTAGTATTTCAAATTTAGCTGATGTTCTGAAGATGTTTTAGGTGAACCGAAATTCCCCACATTAAAAAAATTGAAGATCCCACTGTAGCTCTATAGGGTCTCCAATTCTATTATAACTGCTTGCGGACTCAGCCCCACTGTTATCTTCACGTTGTCAAACTACCCAGAACCCAGTATATTGCATTTTGAAAGATAATGTCAAGACAGTCCAGTAAATATTTACTAAACATCAAGTATATGCAAGAGACTTTCCTAAGTGCTTTCAATACAGGGAAAGATGAAAGCAGCTAAGCCGGGATAGATTTCAGTTTCTTCTCTCCTCCCTGAATCTGTGCCTCCAGTTTACTGGAAGATTTCATTATCAGGAAATGACCTTGAAACAGATCCTCACATTGTGTTCTTGGCTACTGAAACTAGAATGGTTTTGTGGTTTGTCTCTGTATCATACGTTTCACAAAACATGTCCACAAATGAAGAGAAAGAAAACATTTGGCATGTGCAGAAACAAGATTTCCATCCCGAGTGTTTTAATTCAGTTCCTTCATTTAGTCACACATCAAGGCGTGGATATGACATACACACAGTTTGAGCAGAAAGATAAGGTTCATTAGCAACAAAAGACCCTGCTTCCTTTCCCCCTAAATCACAACTCGTAATTACGCCTGTTCTACTTTTTTGCATAAGCCCTTCACACTCAGGTGACCCAAGGCAGGTGAACCAACAAACACAGAATCCAGAACCACCTTGTAAAGGCTTCAGAGAGAAGAAAGAAATTTGAACCTGAAGGCATTTTACCTGTTCGCTTTCTCTGGCTGGATGGCTCAGAAGGCATTTCAGTTGAGAAAGTCATTCACTGAGAAACAGGAACACCTGTTCTGAACCTATTTCCAAATTCAAATTAGAAGTTCCTGAGCAGTGTTAATAAAAATGGAATCTCAAAACTAGGTCAGATAGCTAGACCCCCTAACCAAACTGTGGGGTCAGACATGGGTCGGATCCCAGCACCTCTAATTACTAGCAAACATGGCATGAATAATTTCTTTAACCTGGGCCTCAGACCTGTGGAAATGGGGTCCTACAGTCTATGCGGTAACAATGAGTAGGTGGAGATGATCTCAGGGTAAAGCACTACTGACGTTTTCTTTGCAACCTTTGCCTTTCTTTGTAATTAGTGTTGTAATTGCAAACACTTATTAATAACATTTCTGATTATGTGCATTAAACCTAAATAAGAACTGCAATGAAGGAATCTATTGCTAGCCAACCTGATTTCTCTGAAACACTAATAGAGTGCTTAGGTCCTATGAAGAAGAGAAGTAACATAAAATATGAGACTTCTTCTAAAGGGTTTACAATTTAAGAACTGATTTTTGAGTGATTGGCAAAATACATTGTTAAATAAAAGCAGTTGCATGCATTGTCAAAACTCATTGAACTGTACACTTAAAATAGGTGCATTTGCTGCAAAGGAAATCATCAACAAAATGAAAAGGCAACCTACTGTATGGGAGGATATATTTGCAAATGATATATCCAATAAGGGGCTAATATCCATAATATATAAAGAACTCATATGACCCAACACCAGAAAAACCCAAATAACCCTATTAAAATATGGTGGAGGATCTAACAGACATCTTCCCAAAGAAGACAACACAACAGGGACACAGAAGATGCTCCACATCACTAATCATCAGGGAAATGCAAATCAAAAGCACAGTGAGATATCACCTCACGCCAGTCAGACGGCATTATCCAAAAGATGTATGTTGGTGAGGATGTGGAGGAAAGGGAACCCTCCTGCCCTGTTGGGTGGGATGTAAATTGGTGCAGCCACTGTGGAAAGCAGCAAGGAGGCTTCTCAAAAAAACTAAAAATAGAAATGCTATATGACACAGAAATTTCATTTCTGGGAATTTACCCAAAGAAAACAAAATCCCTGATTTGAAAAGATATATGCACCCCTATGTTTACTGCTGCATTATTTACAATAGCCAAGATATGAAAGCAACCTAAATGTCCATCAATAGATGAATGGATAAAGAAGATGTGGTACATACACACAATAGAATATTATTCAGCCATAAAAAGAAAGAAATCCTGCCATTTGCAACAACATGAGTTAACCTAGGAGTATAATGCAAAGTGAAATAAGCCAGGAGGAGAAAGACAAATATGATTTCACTTATTTGTGGAATCTAAAAACAAAACAAAACAAAATGAACAAAATAGCAGTAGACTCACAGACGCTGAGAAGTGACTGCTAGTTACTAAGGTAGAGAGGTTGGGATGGGTGGGTGACATAGGTGAAGGGGATAAAAAGGCACAAAATCTCAATCATAATATAAAGTGGTCAGTTAAATATGAATTTCAGATAAAACACCAACTGATTTTTTAGAGTATGTCCCAAATACTGCGTATATAACTGGATGCTGTGAAGTTCTTCTGGTAATCCTAAACAGTATACTAACTTCTGTGCAGAAAAAGGGAGGAAGAGGAATATGTGTATTCAGTTGTTTAATTAAATATGCATAAAATGGATTTTGAAGGTTTGCTTCTGGGAAGGGGAACTAGACTGGAGTCAAGGGAAGGATATCCTTCATTGTATATTTTTTGTTCCTTTTGAATTTTGAACCACATGAACATATTACTTATTTTTAAAACAAAATTATAAAACGTAAAAGAAATTTCGAAGAAGAGTGAAAAATCAAGGTAGGAAGGATGAAACTAATACATATGATACACTCAGAAAACAGAATAAGAATGTGCCCAAAGACTTTATTATACTCTGGCTTTTCAGTGTAGATAGATGTAAGGAGAATTAATATTAACAATTACAAGTTGAGTTGCCAGATTATAATTGGAATTAATATTAGCAACCTCCTGTTGAGTTGCTATTTTGCTAAACACTTTACACAGATTAGTTAACTTAATCCTCACAATAATCCTTGGGGTTTTTCAAATGAGAAGTTGCAAACTCAGAAAGGTTGATTAATTTGCCCAAGTTCACACAGCTCATGATTGGTAGACCCGGGGTTTGAACACAGGTCTGTCACAATCTATAACCTGTTGCTTTTAAACACAAGAGAACACTGTACTGTCTTCCAGAATATCTTTCTAAAGTCAGGAGATTTGCATCTGGGCATGAAAACCAATACAAAAAGGAAAAGCAATGAATAGGCACTTTTATATATGAACATCAGTCACTGAGCTATGAAACATGACACACTGGTGAGTAATCTGTTTTTGTTTTTTTTAAGTACATCAACAGGTATATTTCACTTTATGCAATGCTTGTGTTCTCAGACCATTGTTTATAAACGACATTTATGCCAGTGTAATAATATTTAGAATAAAATTGGGACTCTGCTTTTTAGACAAACTCTGTCAAATTATCTTTTAGAAGGAAAGATATTTTTGTACTGTGACTGAACTCTGTCTAGTTGTTTTCAGGCAGGTTACAAAATGACTTAATCTAGGAATGTGTTCTTTGTCCTTAGGAGTTAGGAGGTCTTAATACAAAACATGACTGATGGTTTATGTGTGGAGAGGATACTTTGATAAATTACAAAGAATTTAAGTAGTTAAAATAAGTTTCTAATTTGAGCCTACCAGTAGCTTTTTTTTTTTTTTGAGAGGGCATCTCTCATATTTATTGATCAAATGGTTGTTAACAACAATAAAATTCAGTATAGGGGGGTCAATGCTCAATGTCCAATCATTAATCCATCTCAAGCCTAATTCTCGTCAGTCTCCAATCTTCTGAAGCATAACAAACAAGTTCTTACATGGTGAACGAATTCTTACATAGTGAATAAATTCTTACATGGTGAACAGTACAAGGGCAGTCATCACAGAAACATTCGGTTTTGATCACGCATTATGAACTATAAACAATCAGGTCAAATATGAATATTTGTTTGATTTTTGTACTTGATTTATATGTTGATCCCACATTTCTCCCTTTATTATTCTTATTATTTTATTTTTAATAAAATGCTGAAGTGGTAGGTAGATGCAAGATAAAGGTAGAAAACATAGTTTAGTGCTGTAAGAGGGCAAATGTAGATGATCAGATGATCAGGTGTGTGCCTATGGACTAAGTATTAATCCAGGCTAGACAAGGGCAGCAAGACATCCACGGATGCAGAAGATTTCTCTCAAAGCAGGGGGGGTGAGGTTCTGAGCCTCACCTCCTACCAGTAGCTATTTTATTGTTTAAAAAGTATGAGTAAATATTTGCCATGGAGAAGCAGAATGTCACTCATCAAACCAGTACTATTTTCAGAGCCTATCAGAGACAGGAATATGTTAAAGGGCTATTTGGTTTTCTATTGTGAATGGTTTTTAAGAGATTTCTCCCAAATCTACTTGCGTCTACACATCCTAATATTCCCAAGTGATCTGCCTTCCCTACATGGCAGGGTGGGGTGGAGGAAGGGGTTTATCTGTTGGACATGACCATCCAAAGCTAGTACTTCAAGATTTTTTAAAATTAACAATTCTAAAAAACAGTTGACCAAAGCTCTCATCACACTGAGAACAGAGCCACAGACGCCCGGAGGCATCGTCAGGATTCCTGTCAGAATCTGGGACAGGAGAGCTGGGAAGGCAGGTAACGGCGCTCTGCAGCCCGAGTGCAACCAGAGCAGGGAATGTGAAGGCTGAGGTGAGCCCTGACTTTCTCATGGGCAAACGTGGCACTGTCTCCCATTGCAACTCACCTCTTCTGAGCAGCCAGTATTACGAAACGAATGCAGTCTTTTTAAGAATCAGTTCAGAAATGAACATTTAAAACTATGCCCCCAAGATGCCCTTGGTCAGGCAAGAGCTCTGTCAGTGTCAGTACGCATCATTGTAGAGCAGTATTTGTACCATCATCTGAATATTTTATTTTTTTTCTTCTTTATTCCTTATAAAAGGGAGCATTTTCTTTGAAAGAACAAAATTAATAAAATGCTAGATCTATACCATCAAAGATGATGTCTAAAAAGCTGTGATTAATTGAGGATTTTATATTACTTTTAGCTCCCTGGAAACAGACACCCTTCTACCTCCCCACTCATTACCCCGCAGCATGCCATGAAATTTATTTATTTTTTTATATTTATGTATATTTGATAGAAATTTTCCAGAATGCATTACATAGTAATGCCAGTAGTTAACCTGCATAAAGCTCTTCTTATTTCCAATAAATCAAATTGCATCTCCTTTAATTGTATTTGTTATATCTAATTGAATCAAGTTTTTTTGTTTACTTCTTAATTTTAAAAATTGGGAAATTGAATTGTTTGTGTCTTTTATAAACCATGCTGGTTAAAAAAAAAATGTCCCTCAATTTTCTGAAGCTCTCATTTTGTTTTCCCTGTAGGTCAACAGCCTGTTTTTACTTAAATGTCTCCTTATCTAGAGTCCGGAGAAATATATGCACATTTATTTACAAGTAAGTTCCATAAATTTTCCCATTTTAACAACATGAAAGCCCATGACTCAATATAAAAATCTCTATATAAAAATTGCTGATTATGTAGGGTTATGAAAAAGCCATAAACTCTTATTTTTTCAGATTCTGAGAAGAATTGGGTTAATAAGCAAACCAGGACAAACTAAGCTTAAGAATTTGGGTATCAATAATCCACCCATGACAAACGTGTGGGAAGATTTAAGAGAGTTTATAAGCTTTTGCTAAATGTTTTGTTTTTCCCTTAGCATTTCTTTACTCTGTATTGAGCCTATACTTTATACCTTCCTCCTAACCTTAACAGAAGATTCTTAGCACCAGTGTTAGGAAGAGTTAATAAATAAGAATGAGCATCATGTTCCTCGCTGGAGTAGTCTGGTATGGTGGAGGCCATAGCTTTCTTCATTTTTCTGGGATGTGCCATGTAAACTCTCCAACCCACAGAAAAAAGCAGATTTCATCTTTCTATAGTGATTCTAGAAGCACAAAACAAGAGCCTGCTCATGCATATTTCCCCCTCTAATATACCAGAGAACTGGATAATCCCACTATTACAATAATGTCATCTGAAGCTCTTTAAGAATGTAAATGTCGGCATACCCTACGATAGTACTGCATTTCAGGTCAGCTTCCAAGAGAACACAGAACTTCAGACCCCTACGGAAATCCTTCAAGAGCAAGGAAGTAATAGTATTGGGCCTTGGGCTTTATTATTGCCAATATAAAAGCAATTATATGAGGTCCATTTCTACATCATTTATAAAACTGTAGTTACAAACAGTATCCATGATGTGCTTTGTGTCCTAAAATTACTCTCAGAATGTAATAACGGGAAAAAAACATAGAATGTGTCTCTCCCAATAAACTGATATATTTCTTTAATCTGATAAGAAAAGCTATGGTGCCCCCTTTTTTTTTTTTTTGCCTCTGTTGCCTGGATGATCAGAATTCAGTTTCTTGCTTAAATGTAATAGGCATCAAAGGTTCTCTGGTGAAACTATTTCTTGATACTTCCAGATCACATAACTCCATTGTTTGCTTTTTAAAAATTCTTTCTTTAGCTACTTGACTGCATTTTTATCTCTAAATTATTGCAAACCCTCTCATGAGAGGAAGTAAACAGTCAATTCTTGTTATTCACAGTAGTTTCGTTCTTTAAAGTCACTGCAAACACTGAATTAGTGAATACTGAATCACTGCTCTGAGGGGAAATACAGGGTGAAGTTCCTGGGAGCCTCTGGTCACAATATTTTCACCAACTTACCAATACAAACCTTATTTCATGTATTTAAGGACACCATATTTAATGCATATTGTTGATTCATAAACATTGAACTCATGGCTGACAGCACTCTAACTCATACCTGCATGGACCTTATGTAACCCACACACTTGCTCTGAAAGGCATCTCCCCACCGTCTTGCACTGGAACACTGGACATCACTCCAGCACTATGCTTGGGGGCCATTTTCAACAGAAAAACTACCACCAAAGAGCACAAAAGTGTGAAAATCATGGCACTGAAGGACACTTGTCAAACAAAAAAATAGTGTCAACTTGTTTGATGTCATCCGGGAATGTGCGTATCAGGAGACTTAAAATTTTCTCCACTTCCATTCAAAAACACTAGGAATAGTGATTTTCAATTACAAACAAATTTTACCCAGTAGGCAAATTCACAGATGTACAATCAGCAAGTCATGAGGATTGATTGTATATTTTCCCCAAACAACACAATTATATTTGGGACATTAACAACAATTAGAATATCAAATTATGGAATAGAAAGGAAGGCCTTGAGGGAATGGCATAGGGCAAGTGTACTTTGATAACCTTGGAAATGAGAGAGAGTTTAGAGCAAAGGCAAGAGGCAGAAACCCCAGGGCAGCCAGGGAGGCCCTTCGGGGACTCCGGTTCCTGGAAAAGTACAGGAGAAGCAAGGGGAGCCTAAAAAGGAGACAGTATTAACCTATTTCACAATTTTATTTTTTTTCCTATCACAACGTCCCTTTTATTGTATTCATTACTGCTTAACTAGGGGCATTCAGAGGGATGTTTTTTCCTCCCTAATAGATTCCTGTCCTAAACTTAGAAAAAAATATATCAGGTTATATGACCAAGTATTGTAATGCTAATATGTCTGAGGGAAAAGCAGCCTTTTATACAAAACGAGTTAATTTGTGCCAAATTGTTAGTAAAAGTTCTAATACCTGGTTCTGAGAGGAGACTCCTCTTTCTGGTGCTGATGCAAACAAACATTATTAAACCTGGAACAGCCACTCCCCTCTTCCCTACCCCTCCATTTTCAGAGTAGCACCAGCCTAAGACACTCTAGGCAAACATTGGTAGAAAGGCGGGTTGGGAGATACATGTGAAGACATGTATACATCGAATGGCAAATCAGTCCACTCCATGAGGATGTTGCACTTGGTAATTCAGGGGTCAACTGTGTAAGAAGTAGCTCTAAGTTGAAACTAATTAGCTCAAAAAGTGAAAGTTCAGTCTGGTTTTCTGTCTTGTACTTGGTTTATAACCAACACTAATTAACCCTCTTGGATTTTCCATTCAGTGAAAATTATTAGGACTATTAACACCACAGTGCTTTGTAGATGCTTAAACTTATGGCTGTTGGTCATGGTTGATGACAAATTCAATGTCTTTTTCCACAAAGTTATTTCCTGTAGAGGATCTTGATATACAGATAGACCATAATTATACATTGTGCTTTCTTCATGAACTGGGCTTGTTTCTTAAAGTCACACCCATGTTATTTCAGACCTCACCCTGATTACTGTGTATTATTCCCCTCCTCTTCACTGAAGCCACCTCAGGGTTATGGAAGTTCTTTTCTTCTAGTTCTGTGGCACTTATACTGCCTGTCATCCATTTGGACTCAGTCCTAAATCTATTGGGATGAGCAACTGATGTGCAGATGCCAGCCTATGAGGGAATGTTGCTCTAATATTTTTAAATTATTTTAATCTTGATTACCTGTAAAGGAAGAAAAATGGCTCTAGTTTGGCCAAAGTTTATGCTAGTTGAAGACATATTTCAAAGAAGACTTCATCATTCACATTTTATAGTTCACAAGAATAAAAATAATCCTCCTGATATCATGTGATACTTTTAAGTGTTAGAATCAAGTTAACTGAGCTGGAGGGTCAAATGTGTCTGATTTCCAAATAAACCAGTTTTCTCTGTTTAATTTTATAATAGTTGGACATGGGCCCGTGGACATGCTGATACACAGGAGGTACATACCAGTGGGGCCTGAATGTTCTATTACTCTTACTGGTCAGCAGGTGCTATGCTAGCTGTTCAGTGTGTTTAATATTACCCTTAGTCCCTGGGCAATCGCGAGAGGAAACGGAAGAGATGAGTACAAATACATCCTGATGCTATTTTAAATCCACTTCAAGGGCACATTCTCCTGTCAGAAGCAGCTTCTTAATATAGGGTAGTTTACCATTGATATAAAAAAAAGAATGAATTTTGTTGAAAACCTAAACTAACCAGTATACAAGTTACCACAAAGTTTTTAAAAATATCAACTGTACATGGTGATTTATTTTACTGCCTTCCTGGGCCTCAGTCATGAGGAAAAGTTCTACCCTAGACTCTCGTCATGGTATGCTACTTGCTAACACAATACTCAGCAACAATAGGACGAGTCCATTTGAAGGACAGTGATTAAGTCGTAGACGTTTCCAGTTTCTGCTCGTTAAAAAGTAACACAGATGCATGAATTCAAGACATAACAAGTACTTTTTGTCTGAAACGAGTGAATCTAAGGCGAAACTGTTGGTCGCAGCAGCCGTCCATAGTTAAGAGTGTTTCTAAGCATTTTGCTCTCAAAAGTAAAAGAGAAAACTTAAAGACAGTGGGTATCTTAAACTATATTGTAGTCAGTGATTTGATTTCTGCTTTGACCCACAGGGAAAAGGATTCCTATCAATCCTATTGATATGTTGTCCCCCCAAATGGCTATTTTCCCCATCTTTTATATTATCCTCTAATCTTCAATGGACTTGAATAAACCACATTATGCTTAAAAATCACTTGAAAATACATATCCAAATTTCCTTTCAAACATAAAGTTTTAAAGAAATATTTTTCTGAAAAACAGTTAAAAAATCTCATGTCATTGATAAGAGATCAGAAGTGATTCCAGTGCATTTGATTAAGTTTCTAGTAGTTCTGCAATAAATGATGTATAAAATCCTCCTAAAAATTTCAGAGGTTGTGTGACCTAGGCTTTCCTTTGGAATAAAAAAGAAACTGCTTACATATCCTTTCTCACAAACAAGTGGGTCAAACACTTGCAGGTCATTTTTCTACATTTCAGTGATGAAGTTAATTATTGTTTGGGAGATAAGCCAAGTATAGAGATAAGCCAAACTATAGAGGAGATAAGCCTACGTTTCCCCATGACGAACTGATTAGTTGTATGGTTACAGTTACTTCTTATATAGCAGTGTTCTGTCATTGGACATTTGACTTACTTTGCTAGCTGGTAACACTTACAAATTTGTTAATGTGGCAAATGCTGGACTCCATTTTGCTTACTATAATTATACGGTATGTTTTTATCTGTAAGGAAAGTCAAAATGGTATCTCTTTGTGATGCCCGTGAATTGTCTAAATCCTCAATTTTGAGCCGTTTTATTCTATGTAGTAAGTCTGCTTTTCTAGGCCAACAGGCTAGCAATTGGACTGAATAGTATATTGGTGTCTATTTCTAAAGATAACAACTCAGAGGCCCATAATAGTTTTATGGATTACTCTAAAATTACCAAACTCAAACAACTACGAGATCCTTTGCTGTCATGCATCCATGGGTTGGCTGTTTAGTTAGCGACTGTGGACCTGGACCTATTTAAAAATCCTACTGTTGTTTATAAGCCCACAGCATATGCTAGCAGTTGGCTGAGGTTGGCTCAGAAAAATGCCACCATTCTTGATAGAAAAATGCTTAGGCCAGTTGATCAGTTACTATTACTTCATTCAGTCTGCAGACTAACCAGAGTATCTGGCAGCTTTCCAACTCAGTCTACTTACATACATAGTTGACCCTTGAACAACACAGGAATTGGGGTGCCCAATCCCCCACATAGTCAAAAATCTGCATGTTACTTTTGACTCCCCCAAAATGTAACTACTAATAACCTACTATTGACAAGAACTCTCATCAATAACATAGTCAATTAACACATATTTTGTATATTATATGTATTATGCACTATATTCTTACAGTAAATAAGCTAAAGGAAATGCTTTTTTTCCCCAAACTGTGTCAAGTCTCTAAAAGATTTTCCAAACTATTTGATGAAAAAACCCACATATAAGTAGACTCATGCAGTTCAAACTTGTGTTGTTCAAGGGTCAATGTATTTGTGATATTCATCCATGAGACAGGAGACCTACTATCAAAGAGACACAGTCAAGTATTGTGGATAGTATCGGTGAGCAAGCCTCAAGCTCTAAGAAAGGACCCATTCCCTTCCTGAGGATGGACTTAAGAGGCCCTGTAGAAGGGAAATCAATGACCCTTTCAACAAAGGGTTGTGACTGTATTTTCAGAACAAGGGATTTGAATACTTATTTAACCCAGAGTCTGCCCGTATAATGGAAGATTTTCAATGGTAGCTGCTCCAGAAATTCCAGGCCATAGCATCATCTGCCACCTAAGCCCCTAATGTGAACTTATATTTATAAAGTTCTTTTTTACTTCAAATAGTTCCCCTACAATTCTATTCTTAAGCCTGCAGCTTCTAACATTAGGCAGGCCTTTGAATTGTAAATATGCTTACAAAGAAGAATAATTCAATAGTGTTTTCAGTCATAACTACTTAGGCAGAAATTAATTCATCAGAAAGACTGGTTCACAAGTCACTGATTTCCCAGCTTGAGAGCAACAAATATCAAAAGAGAGAAAAATAGTCTCTGAGATGATGTTCTGAGAGAGAGCAATTTTACCCATGACTTGTACTAAAAAGAAAGTTCTTTGATCCACTTTCAATGAAAGTCAGGAAAAAAAAGACTCAAGGAGACAGTCTTATCTCCAAATAGACATGTAATAGAATTACTTGTCCGGACAGGAGTTCAGGGGCTGTAGGGAATGTTTTGCTTTGTAAAAAGGTTCACTATTTCTAGGTTATGTAGGAAGAGCTGAGAATATATCAGTTCTTTAAAAAGTCTGCAAAAAAAGAATCTTTTATTTCTTCTTTAATAAAGCTTCATGACAATAGCAACAATTCTTAAGAATATTATAGACTTACAGATACCACTGCAATAGTGTAAAGGTAGTTCTGGAAACTACCATGGGAATGGATATCATAAAAATACTTTATTATCCTCTTGAATTCTAGCATCAACTCATTTCAGATCCAGTTTAAACAGAATAACTTTAAAGCAATGGGAATTAAATGATGTTTGCTACTTAAAAAACAAAAAGATATTATTCAAATCCAGTCTACTCCTTAGAGTTTTCTTAATTAGTACTGGATTTGATATATGCTGTCAGTATCTGGGGGTACTAGATAATACATCAGGCCAACAGAAAGGCCCTAACTAGATACAATCCTTTATTTCTGATTTTATATACCTTTAATTTGGGGGCCCCGGGGTCTGGAGAAGACCTCACTGTCACCTGAACCATTCAGTTCAAATTTTGCCTTTAAATTGTTCCTTAGCAATTGTGTTAAAAGAAACTAGATTCATAAAGATTATGACTAGAATGAGAGAAATGTTTACTTTAACCTTTCTTTTATCTTTTTCTGTATGAATGTCCTGAAATCTCAATAAGTTATAGGTTAAAATTTATTCCAAATAGGAGGCAGTCGTAGAAAAGGTAGAATTTGCAGAACTGTGCCTATTAAAATGAAAATGATCAAACTTTCAATTTTCTTTCACCATGGCCTAGAGCTGAAAATTGGTACATTAAATGAATTCATTCTTTGGGTGATAGTATTTCACAGCTGAAAATGATGGTGCTTATTGTCAGTCTTTAAATAAGGACTTACTATCAATGCAAATTTTCACCCCTGCACCCATGTGCAACTGTCATAGTTTATGGTGGTCCAGAAATGTCCATCATAAGTCCAGCACATTTGTTCAGAACTACATATCTGAAGTGATGTATCCATAACAAAGAATGCTTCACAGACCTCGAATCTAGAAGGAATAGAGAGAACATCTCAATTGCACAAATGGGCATGCAGAATGTTCTCATACTAATTATATAATAATAAGAAATACTTGTGAAGAGAGTGAAAGGCAGTCAGATGATTGTATAAAGAGTGCTTGTAAAGGTAAAAAATATTGCCCCAATTTTTCAAACAGTGAACTGGAAAGCGTATGATCTCAGGAATGGCATTAGGATGGGGAAGAGAAGGTAGGAGAGAGAGAATAACTTTCCCCAAACGTGGTCAGTCACCTGACATGCATTTACAAGTCAATCATTTGACAATATTTTACATATTATCAGAAATTTCAAAGGAAATCATTACTAGAAAATTAGTCTTTAATCCTTTTAGAAATAGGGAAATATTTCATTATGTTAGGCAAGTAGATCTTTAGATTACAAGAGTCATAAATTCAATCACAGTAGAGCTAGAACAATGCTGTTGGGTAAAATGAAGAGAATGGAAGTTAATTTCTCCTTGCCATTAATAATGGCTGGGTATCAGTTATTATGGCGTGATATTCATGAGCCCGATTCAATAAATTCAATCACTTT
Organism: Manis javanica; assembly: GCF_040802235.1. Taxonomy (NCBI): domain Eukaryota; kingdom Metazoa; phylum Chordata; class Mammalia; order Pholidota; family Manidae; genus Manis; species Manis javanica. The sequence continues at coordinate 107,621,274 of NC_133164.1, read as the reverse complement.
AGGAATCTATTAGGTTTTCCATACTTGGACACATTCCTGAGATAATGACTTGTTGTTTTTCACAAGGATGGCTGAGAGAGAATATGGGTGAACAGAATTATAGGGAAAGGAAATGTTTACTTAAAATGATTGCCCTACAAAAGGGAATAAATGATGTCATATTCATAAACTAAGAGCCAAAGGCATATTTAATATAGCTTCCTGATTTAACAATAATAATGATGATAAATATATATAATTACACATAACTTAACATTTCCCCTAAGTCCTTTCAGAACCTAACTGTCATTTTTTGCCAAAGCAGATCAGTGCTTACAGAAAAGAAGAAAACTAGAGTCCTATTATACGGCTCCTCTTTCTCCCTCAGTCCAGGATCTCCCTGAGGGACGGCATTTGGTCTTGTGGATTTTGGGGGTCATCTGCATTCCATCATTTCCTAGTGGCTCTTCCCAGCCTGACGTCTCAATTTCAGAGGCCACTTTCAATGAAAAGTATATCCAATTGAATGGCCATGGGTACCACACATGCTGTATGTCTTTCTGCTTCAATTTGCTTCTTCTTTTCTATACTTCATTGCAATTCAGGGGACCACCATACACCCATCTATTACACCCTTAAACTCAGCACTTGAGACTTTATAAAAACTTCTCCTTTCTCCTACTCTCATTACTTATTCCTCTAATCAGTCTTATCTTCCCCAACCTTACAATCACTGAGCGGATTTCAGATTTTTTTTTTATTCCCTACTCTGGACTGATTTCTGTTCAGTTTTAGCCCCCTAAATCTACCTTCCTCTTTACTACCACAATGCTGCATTCAAACCACTAATTCAAACCTTACCAGGTAACAATGAAGTGTTCTCTGCATGTACCTAACATACCATATTCTAAGTTTCTCAGGAGCAGGAACTATCTTAATCATCTTTATAACTGAAGTACCAATATGCTAATGACATGTAAGAGGCACTTAACGACTTTTTAAACAAAAAATTCAGATATACCAAAATTACACCACAGATTAAATTGCTATCATAAGTTTTATCATGGTGCTCAAATCATTTATTATAATAAATTACATTGTCACCTTTGATTTAACTAATGACATTTTCTTTAGAGTTTATGCTAACCGTGAAAATCTATGCTGCCCAGAGAATATCAGTGACCCTTGGAGTTCTCATTTTCATCTTTTGGATCAAGTATCCATGCAAAGTAACATACTAATGATAGAAAAGACTAATTAGAAAGCAGTTTTGAGTTATTTCTTTAATCCTCCTATTCCAATTTCTACTCACTTAAAAAACATGGCTCTTGAAAAATAAGACAAAATTTTCCTATTTGTTGTAAAACATTATGTTAGAAACAGGACATCTCTCTTCCAATACATAGTTTAACATTTATGAATTTCAATTGCTCCTTTTTTCTTTGGAATTAGCTCTCTTTTCTCAAGATGCCAACACTATCTCTCTAAGTATGTGAACATTTACTACATTGATTTTAAGAATCAACATTATTACTATAGACTAACTGTACCATCCTTCAAGGCTTTATTTCACTAAAATCACCCTAATCCAATACCTTCCAGGAACTGAAGGATCAGAAACTAGTTTCTGGTTTGCTAGACCTCACACATAAATTTTTAAAGTCAAAGTCAGAGTTTTCTTGGTTTTGATTTTGTAGTGTTCCCTAAGGAATCAAAACCAAGAAAAGTAAGTATGATTAGAAAAACTGTTAGGAACCAGAAAGAAGAACATTACAATTCAAGGGAAATTCCTTTTTACGAAAACCACAATATAGAATTTATGCCAGGCTTGCTCCACGTCTGCAGGGGAGACAAGCTCAGGGTTGCCATAAGTTTCCCCATTAGCCATCAGGATTTTATTAGATCCTGTATGTAGCCTCTTGAATTTCTCTAGTGGCCTCTCTTTGGGAATTACATGAAATGCTATTTCCAGAATTATTACAAGTTAGGGTATCTGAATTCCTTAGTTTTAAGAACTCCATCTTCTATCAGAGGTGCCAGCAGCTGCCAATTGTCACAGGCGATAATCACTTTCTGATCCTCATCTCCCTCTTCCTCTATAATGTCTGACCCAACAGACCCTTCTCTTCTTTTTGAAACACTTCCTAACTTGGTTTCAATGATGACACTCTCTTGGGGTGGGGAGGGAGTAAGAGGAGTGGCTTTTTATTGGTTCCTTCTGTGCAAGATCCCTCAGAGTTAGAATAAGCCAGAGCTTGGTCCTGCAGGCCCTACTTCTCTCTAGTATCTCTCTCCTGGTGATGTTCTCAAGACCCTGATTCTAAATTTGCATCCACAGACACTGGATTCCCAAATGTCTATATTCAGCTATGACTTCTTCCAAATGCTCCAGATTCTTATACCCAAAAGCCCATTTTGACATTTCCACTTAGATACCTAAAAATGCCTCAAAGGGCTGAAAATGAATCCTTTAAATGTGTTTTTCTCCTAGCTTTATCCGTCTTAAGTAATAGCATCACCGTCTACCTAGGATCATCAGTATAAAGACTGCGGATCACTTCTGTTCTTCCCTTTCTTCATCCCCATCCCTTACCCACGTCATCAGCAAGTTCTGGCAGCTCTGCCTTGAGATATTTCCTGAATCTGTCTACTTCTCTCCAGGACCACTCATCTATGCCCCGTCATCTCTGGTCTACTGGAAGAGCCTCCTAACTGGTCTCTCTTCTATTCTGCTCACTCTACAATATATTCTCTTCAAGAAGGCCAGTGTGATCTTTCAAAAAGCTGGCATCCTCTGAGCTTTACCCTGTGCTGAATCACACAGAGTACCTCTTCCTTCCCAGGTCACTCTCATTATTTTACATTTGAAAAACATTTGTTTTACTTGCACTGAAATTTTCATATTTCAGTTCGTTTATTGACTTAGGTGTCTATCTCCCCAAACTAGAATGTAATTTCTATGATTTTAGCCTCTATTATCCACAGGCTTAGAGGAATACCAAGGTTTGTAGTATGTTCAGTATTTGTTCAATGAATTTTCAACAGATAGTATATAAATCATAGTGTCTTCTCATTTTATTCAGAGTAAAAATCAAAAGCCAACATGTTTAATTAGGATTTTCAAAGCCCTTTGTGATCTGGTCTCATTATCACCTCTCTCCCATTTTTTATTACCCTTCCCCTCACCTCTCTGCGCCAGGTACACAGGTTTCTTTACTGTTCTTGGAAGATAACAGGCAAGCCCCTGCTTGTTGTTTGGGAATCTCTTCCTCCTCATAAGGACATGCATCTCTCCCTGACTTTCTTCAGACCAATATTCAAGTATCACCTTTTCTATAAGCCTTTCACTGGGCACCTGATACAAAATTTCCACACACCGTGGGCCATGCCACTGACACTTTCATACCTCCTCTGTTTCATATTCACTCCTTAGCCCTTATCTCTAATATACCCCAGAGTCAACTTGCTTGACACTATTAATACAAGTCTGTTGAATTAATGAATAAGAAACTTAAATTATTTTTTAACTAAGTATTGAGTAATTGCTTATTTAAAAAAAGACAGTTTATTGAAGGTATTTTTGGTTATGTGTTAAAGTTTTTCTCATTATTGGTAATCTAGAGAAGTTTCTTTCATTTAAGGAGGGGCATATGAGAGAAGGTTAATATTTGGAGAACATAAATGATGATAACAAAGGGTGTGAAACAAACGAAGTAATACTGTCAACTCCATTTATGGGCTTTACAATAGGTTTTTATTATGCCTCATGATGTTACTTCCTGTTACTAGATAATAAGTTTCAGTTCCACACATCAATTATGAGAAAAAGGTATTCTCATATAGCCACCAACTCTGGAAAATGATGTACTCTTCATGAGAAACAGTTGGCTTGTCCTATTTTTACTGCAATTGTTTTCGTGCACCTCAACCTCAGAATTACTTGCTTAACCACTGAACTATGGTTAACTTACCCCGATGAGTCAATTCAAGAAACTGGATTGTGAACTAAGCTTTATGCGAGTAGCTGGTCTATGTTTCTTATTCTACTGGTTTGAAAGTCCAAAAAACCTAAGCAGAAATTTGCCAGAGTAAAGATGGGAAAAGAAAACGTTTCTGTTCTGAACCCCCTGGGGCTTTGGACGACTTCCTCTTTTCCAGAAGAACAGTTAAATAAATGAAAAGCAATTCAGAAACCAGCAGATAATTTTAGCATCTGCTGGTATGCCAAAGAGCTGAGATCAATTATATTGGGGTTACCTTCCCTCTCAGGTCAAATATTCCTGTTCCAGAAATGACCTGTCAGAGTGTTGCGGTTTGCTTACATTTGACAGATTCCCTTTATTCCTTCTTGGCAGCTATGAGAACAGGCTCATCCGGTTTCATCTGAAATGTTTTCTTTTTGAAAGCAATGATGGCAGTATTTTATGGGAAACCACAGTTAGGCAAAACCCCTTATTAATATTAAACTGTCAAGATTATCCATTTTGAGTCATCCATAAGAACCCCTCTTGCCTCCAAGAAGGGCTGTTCACATCTGGGTAGAGGATACTAGGATACTATGAAAAATTTTCAGGGGGAATGGCATGAGACAAGTATGGCTCTCACGGCATGCTATCATTTGGACTTTATAGTAACAATTCAATAAACTTAAATACCTGAGGCTAGACTGCTGAAGTTCATCTTCTCTGTCACCTTTTAAAATTTAGAACCACACAACCATATCTATCCAAATATTCATGAATATGCATGAGTTAACTAAACGTTTAAGAACAGTACACATTTTTGTTTTAAACAGAACTACATCAAAATCAGACCATTATGTTAAATAATAATTGTGTTGCTAAAAACCCTGAAACTATAGATTATTAATTTGGGCTTAATTTAATAATGCAGCATTTTACCAACAGGAATCTTGTACCCTTAATTTTAGATTTTGAAATTAAAAGCTAGTAAATATGTCAGAGGTGTGGTGACTTTTAACCAAACCCAGCTTTTTTCTAGGAATGCAGCCTCTAGCTTTTGCTAGTTACATTTCACCTGCTTCAATAGTTTTCAGATCATTAAATAACCTACTGGGTGGAAAACTCTTGGAAGCTATTGTGACCACTGGAGGAAATACACATGCACACAATCTAGTAGCTTGCAACACCTGGATCAGAGAATGCAAATAACTGAGCACACTGGAAGACAGAAACTACTTTGATTTCTCTGCGGCTCTTTCGCCTGAGGAAGTGCAGTGGAAGTCCTCTCTCTTGCCTAGCTTGCCCCCACTAAATCTGCTCTCCTTATATGAAACTCTAAACACATCATCATTAATACTGTTGTTATTTTTTTGTTCTTTCCGAGATGCAAATAGAAGGAAATCGACATCGCGGTGCCCAGTTTTGCTTTGCTTTGTTTTATCCTAACCAGCTGTTTGCTGTGATCTGAAAATACCCGAAGACGCGCCTAGCTTTCTGGTGCCCGGCGTGCGCCCACACCCCGCCTGCCCGGCGGCCGCCGATGCGGTCCGGGCGCCCCCGGGCTCCGCGCGCGCTCCCGGTGGCCGCCGCTCCACGTCCCACTTTCCCACGCGGGCTCGCGGCAGAGTGCACCCCGGCTGGGGGGCAGCGCGCTCCAGCGGGCCGCAGCCCGGCCTCCCCAACTCACCAGCCTGCGGGGCTCCCCGGGAGCCAGCTGGCGTCTGGTCACAGGGCTCCTTGCCCTCTGCCCGCCCTGGAACCCCGGGGCTTCCCAGCAGCCGCGGCCCGGGCTCTGCTCACAGCGCACCCGCCGTGTGGACGGCTCCTGCTGATTGCAACCTGCGGCGCAGGATCGGCCCCCGGCCCCTGCCCGTCGGCACGGCAGGCGGAGGACCTGTGGCGCCACCCCCAGTCGGCCGCGACGCTGGATCGGGAGGCTCGTGTGACCCGAAGGCGTGTCTCCGGGTCCGACGCGGACGTGCGGGGCTCACCTCGGGCAGCGCGCGCTGGTGACTCAACCGCGCTTGGCCTGGGGATGAATACTCCTCACAGCGGGGCCTCGAGCCTTAGCAGCGAGCTCATTTTTATTCCTTTATTTCGCCGAGTTTTCTTTGCTATCCCTTATTCAAGGAGCCCAGGGCACTGTGAGAATTACTCCCAGGGCATTGCTCGCTCTCCTCCCGGGCATGACTCATTAATAGAGAGCAAGGCGTTGCCAGTGAGCACAGGGAGAGGCCTCCGGAAAATCAGGCAGGAGTTCAAAGAAATTACTATTGTAAAAGTTAGTCTCTGTTTATATGAACGTGAATACATTAATCAGCAACATCCTAACCTTTGCCTCCTAAAGTCACGTCAGAGATGGTAGGTTAGTAAATAAGAGGTCGTACCTATGAGAGTAAAATCAGGAGCACATGCAGTCACTGGACAAATACCGATTAAGCACCTGTTACGTGGCAGACCCCGTGGCACACACCTCGGGTTCATCCAATCCACAGCAGAGGTCCTGGCTGGCTCTCTTGAGGTCACAGACAAACCCTGACGCCCCTAGTTCACAGGCCGATGGCACGGGAAGACCCCAAGGTTGTATGCATGTAACAGCATTTGATTTATTCCCATGTAGAAAATTTTCAAGTTCCAAACTCGTTGCTAGCGTGTCTTCGTAAACAACGAGAAGACTGCTTACATTTTGATTGTCTAACCCAGTTCTGGGAGGGTGCCTTAGGGACAATCCGGGAGGCTCTGCCATTATCTGCTAGGGAGCATCTCCCCGGAAGAGCCCAAACCAAAACCAAATGCAAACAAGAGCAAAGTCATAGAAAAGAGACCTGGAGACGCCGTCCTGTCCCCTGCGATGATATGGAAAAGCATTCTGTCCCCTAGGAACATACGGAAGAAATTCTGTTTTGTTGTGCAATTATTATCTTGAAAATGGGGATTTAAAAAATACCTTTGTAGGGTGATTGTATTTGAGTTCATGTCAGCAAAGTGCATAGAACAGTGCCTGACACAGTAAATTCTATGTGTGTGTTGGCTTTACTTCTAATGTTGGTAGCACTTGTCTACCCCATTCTCCCAAAGGAAGGTCCACTTCACAGAAATCATCCTAGTCTGCTAGGGGAAAACATGGGAGGTTCAGGTTATAGATTTTTTCAATATATGTGCTGAGAATCTATTTTTATGGTAATCTATCAGCAATATCTAACTTTATAGCAAGTGTGTGTCAATGGGCCTGAAGAGAGAAAAGAACATAACAATATTGAATTTATTCCACTGCAGACAGCACGTTAATTTACAAGGGTTCTCTGTGCTGTAGCACGGTAATCTGTATTTGGCACCTAGTTTATGTGTTCACTTAACTCACATTAATCCTAACAGCTATGGTTTCCTATATCAAGAGTTTTAAAGTACGTGACTAAGGAGTTAATAAATAAAAATATGACTTTGTCCATAGATCATCTCTTTGACTTTCACAACATTGCTTTTTTTAGGCAAAGTGTCTATGTTGTTTTTATTGTTCCCATTATAAAAAAGGAGAAAGTGAGGTTGAGAAAATCCCAACAATGTGCCCAGAATCACGAAGGTCCATAAAAGTACAGCTCAGTCGGCAGATCCTGAAGGCGGAGCTCCCAGCCGTCACTCCACTGTGCTGCCTCCCTACTGTTCTAGAAAGAGTGGCTGCCGTGAGACAGTCTAACACATATGTTTATCGTCTGCTGTCCTTGTCGCCCTTCCCAGATAAGTGTGTCAGCTGCCTCGCAGGGTTAACTCTTACACAGAGACAGCTCTCCTAGAGTCACCTGCCACATAAGCCTGCCTCTCAGGTTCTGAGGCTCAGAGTCACTAAGTGATTCACAGCGATGCTACTCAGCTATTGGAGGGGGTAGAACTTTTCTGTCCCATTGGGGAGAGAGGTTCTGAGGAAAAATTAGTGGGAGAACATGGGAGAAATGATTCTTGGCCACCGCATAAAGGCCACTTTGACTAGAGGTACAGCAGAATAAAAGATCTTGGAAAAGCAGTGAAAACAAGGTGACAGCATCATGTGTCATAATGACAGACAAATACCTTCCTGTATGTGGAGCTTATGTAGCGCAAATTAAATAGACATAATTTCTGTCAACAGGTTTATCATTCAATAAATACAGTACTGAGGTAAAAAGATATGTAAATGCACATGGGAGACTTCTGATTAACAATGGTCAATTGATCACGTGTGATTCATTTCTCCCTCCCTAAATTCTCTAACACAAGAATAATATTTTCAATGCTATTAAATCATAAAAACAAGTAAAAGGGAGTGGAAACATTAAAAGACAGAATAAACCGTGATGAGTGGTTGGAAAAACCTAAGTCAGATGGAAACTTGGTAAGTGATTTGAAAAAGAAGTATTTATGCACGACTTGCATAGGAGGACTTGTGGATAAGCAGCAAGACAATTCTCCCTGCACAAGCCTGGAGGCTCAGGAGGCAGAAGTGCTACCATAGAAAGAGACCAGGTGGTGGGATGGACACAGCTGTTAGGTTAGATGCCTGCATTTCCTGACCCAAAGTTCTTGACCCAAAGTTCCCTTCCCCACTGCCATGCAATCAACCAACCATTAGTTCCTCCATCTGCTCAACTCAGCCTACAGGAGACGGGAGATTTATTTTCTGGACAAAGTAAACTAGAATAATTTGTGGTTTAACAAGATGAACTGAACACATACATTTTTACTCTGCTCCTATAGAAAATAAACTAGAAACAAATGTATATACAAAACAGGAAAAAAACTCTTGAAGTTTAAAAAAAACTTTTTTTAATATGTTCGATGGGTTGTAAGATTCAGTTGAAAACAATCTTCAGGAAAATAGAACAGAAAGCTATGTAAATAAGAAATTGGAGAAAAGGGAAACTTTTTCTGACTATGGGAATCCTGAGAATTCCAGAAAAGAGTTCTTTTTATCCAGAAAGGGATGGAAAAATTGATTAAAAGACTAATGCAAAAACAATTCCGGAAGTGAAGATCATGAATCTTTTGGATCAAGAGTTCCTCTAATAGTCCAGGAGAATAAATTTTTTAATTAATTGATTAAACTCACTAATCTGCATCATTTTGAGATATTAGAGGCCCAGGAATAAACAAAAGAACCTAAAACACCTTTCAGAAACATAAAGCAGATCACATACAAAGGAAAAGAATAGAAATTGCATTGGCAGTCTCAAGAGCAATAAAAGATCTAGAAGATTCTTTAAATGCCTTCACATTTTAACAATGAAATTATTTTGAACTTAGAATTATATACCCAGAGAAAATGTCAGCCAAATGCGATTTAAGATATTTTTAAGACATGCAAGAATTAAAAAACACTTCTGGGGCCATTTTTAAAGAAGGATTCCCAAAACAACCATATAAATCAAGAAAGAGGAAGAGATGGAACCCACGTCCAGCACAGGAGATTGTAAAGTGAATTCTCCTGAAAAATTGTGAAGCAGGCCTAGAGAGAATCAAAAGGATGGATTGCAGTAGGGAAGACTCCAAGAAAGAAAAGAAAAGAAAAGGAAAATAATGTGTACTTGATGTACACATACATTTGAAAAGTCATCAATAAATATCTGTGCAGCAGAGCTTAAACAGTGTTCATCTGATCGCATGTTCTTCTCTTTTTCTTTCTTTTTCATTTCTTAGCCCTTTGCAGGTAGGGAGGCAGGTAACTGAGTTCTAGCCAATGGTATACGGGCAGCAGTGATGTCCACCACTTCCAGGCCATTGCCATAAAATGACCTATAAGATCCTCGGTACTTTGCCTCTTCCCTTGTTAGTGTCCAGACACAAAGATTAAGCAAAGAGCTCTGAGGATCTAGAAGACATTAAAGTCTCAAGATGAAAGAAATCTGTGGTTCTGAATGATTATGTGGCATAAAAACCCTAGCTGCCACATTTTTACACTGTGATATGAGCAAGAAAGAAACTTACACTGTATAAAGCCCCTGAGATTTTTGGGTTTGCTTGTTAGAGCAGTTAAACTATTCTGTTATTGCTTGAAAGGTCATTTGGGGGCATTTTTCACTGAATGATTTACAGTAGGTACAAAGCATGCTAAACAAAGTGAAAAGAGGGTATTACTAACTCCAGGAAAAACAAAAGGTTATGAGCAAAAAGAAACTTGATATCATACCACTTCATTCAAATGTGGATATAATAAAAATAATAGGAACAAGAGAGGAACCCCAAACTATGGTATAACTATATGTAAAGGGCGGGGATAAGGAAAGACAGATTTGCATACATATGTGTGGAAGAAAGCTAAATCCTCAACTATTTTAATAAAGTCAAGTGTGTAAAACTGCTAAATAAAGAAATAGGGTAAGCAAACTATTTTGAAATATGTAAGTCTGAAATAAAAAAACCACTAAAAGAGTTAAATGTTTTCCTTTGGGGATTGAGACTGGGGCTGAGGAGATCTGCACTACTTTATAAGAACTTTACACCTTTTTAAAAAACTGTGAGATGTATTATCTTGATAAAAAAAATTATACTGCAGTAGTCTTAAAACATAGAGGGAAACGAAAGCTATTTGTTCAGTAGAGAAAACATTACAATTCAGTAAATGATTTGCATATGTTTTTTTGCCTAATTGACCTATAAGTAGTGGGGAATGTGAATTTGGAAGGCAGACCACAGATAGATTTAAGAGTTTTGCACAGTCATTTATTCACTCAACAAACATTCGTTAAGTTATGTAACATGTGCCTGATACTCTGATAGGCATGGGAATAAAGTGGAGAACACGAAGGGACAGTGTATGGTGCCCTAAGAGAAAACGAGCATTTTAAAACTCAACAAATGTATTGGCCGCCTTCTCTCTTGTCCTTAGTGACAGGAGCCACTGACTTAATATTTTGGTCAAGATACTACCTTTTATCTTTCAAGATACTCTTAAAAATTGCCATCTTGTTCCCTGACCTAAACCCCCACACCGAGGAGAGCAGAGATTTCCTCACCCACCCCTCTCCTGGGATGGCAGGGAAGGCTTTGTCAGGTAGTCATGCACAGACTGCCTCCACCCACCGCTCATTTTCAGTGCCTATGAAATCTGTCTAATCACAAATAAAAATCAACCCCTCCCCAGTTTGAGGAAATCCCACAGCATGACTAACAGTTGTACAACAGGACTCCCATGTCATGCCAGTTTTCCTAACGACTTTCAAGGCTGTAACTTCAAGAAATATATCTGTGTAAGTGAATTTCTACAAGCAAATTACTTTAAATGTGCAACACATCAAAACCTATTTCAGGCATCAAAGTGAACTTCACATAATTCTACATAGAGCAGCTACTCTACGGTGAGGTCTTCACCTCCCCATTTCTAACTTTATTTTGCTTCAGTTTCTTCAAATGTGAAATGAAAATACACTTCTGTGGATTTCTATGCCTTATATGGAAATTCTTATAACTTAGTCTTATTCTTTCTTTCTATGTTAAAGGAATATTCTATGGGAAAGAACCAAATGGCTTCATGAGTAATATTTGCATATAGCCTTTATGCAAGCCCTGACTTGCAAAGATGTCGCAGTAGTGTGGCAAGCTACAATTCTGTTTACGAATAGTATTAGAATCCCTTATAAACAAAAAAATGCTATAGTTATTCATATAATTACAAAATTGTTCAATCAATTTATCAACTTGATTAAGGAGAAATAACTATAATAAAAACTAAGCAGACAGAAAAGAATGTAATGACAATACATATACACACAGGTGTATAGTCATATATCAACATATGTAATTGAATGTGTGAACATATAGTCATATACAAGCACATGTAAAGTATATACATATATTTGCTTAATGCTCACTTTATAGGGAGCTACAAAATGTTATATGTGCCTACCATATAAGTGTAAATGAATATATGGTGATTCCTTCATTTTCGTAGAATATGTGACCAAAAAACAGTGTACCTTGTTCACAATTTTTGCTGCTTTTTAATTGTATTTTGAATTTAATGACATATACTCAGGAATAATTAAATCTTTTTCAAATGCCTTTGCCTGCCTATTAATGAATTACTAGGTAATTTTTCCAAGCATCCAAACTAACACTGATTGACGTAATTTCAGGTAAATATGTCTTTGCTCCAAAATATTTTTGTGATCAAATTACTTTCATGAATGTACCATGATAATAGATCAATGGTGACACTGACATAAGATAAACGGCTCTTTTTAAGATATAATTTGGGAAATTTGGTTGCCTTACATTTGATCATACATGATATTTTACAAAAATAATTTACAAAAGATAATTTACAAAAATAAAAACCAGTAAATGAAGATTTGTTCATAGCAAACAATCCCATTCTAAATGATTACTTTTTAAAACTGCATTTTCAAGAAATAGTTATGACTGTCTTAATAAAGAACCTTACATTATAATTACATGAAACATGATTTAAATGCAGATATTAGTGTCACTATAAGAACTTGAATGTGAATCCTATAGTGTCACCACTTGATTCTCTATGTTGACCTATGTAGATGGTGGATGGATCTTCAAGAACGACAAAGAATACCTGTAAGGTTAATCAGTTGATAACTTTAACTGCAGAAAATACAACCAATCTAATAGATGCGGATTCTAATAGAATTGGTATACTTGGATAGCTGGCTCTAAGTCATTTATTTACTGATTTACCTGCAAGGCTCTCCAATTGATCCAGATTTTAGACAAAGCACTTCTGTTTCTTATCCTTTACACCCAGGAGATACATAATAAAAGAATTATCTGTAGTAGAATAGGGTGCTATGTAAAGGCTTTGGCATTTCCTAGTAAAGGCATCATTTGGGAGCCTGTATGTACAAAATGATACAATTGAGGGTCTTCCCAAGTTCTTAAGAACAGAATAAGATTAACAAGATTTCTAAATAAAAAGTATTGGTTTTACTCCAAGTTCTGCCAAAAGCCATTTATGATGGATTCTTCTTTGATCTTGCATGTTAAAAACAGAACGTTTTAAAATAATTTCTCCTGCTTATGAAGATTACACATGTCCAACACCACTATAGATACTTCAAGAATGGATGTTTGTTCAATGAATTGATAAATAAATGAATCTGTTCAGTACCTGGGCATCTTTAGCAAGGAAAGTCTCAAGGAAAAGGGCAGAAATTCTCCATTCTGTGCTTTGCATTTCAGCAAATTAATTTTTCATAACTGAAATACTAAAAACTGGAAAAAAGATTTGTGAAAAGTGATTCAAAGCACTATATATTGGACTTTCAAAGTAGATGTGATTTTCAAAGAAGTGCCCAAGGGAAATTAAGGAAACTCCTTGAGGTGAGGCATAATGGTACAAATTTTTTCTCAATGAAAATTATTTTTTCTCAATGAAAATTAGGAAAACTGACTCCCTCATATTAGTTATTATGACCTTATGTCACACCTAAAGGTAAAAATATTGGCAACTCTCTCTCCTACTATTTAATCTCAGATAAATTAATCACAGAAATGCCTTGAGTATTGCTGGGCACCCTCAGCCTTGCTTCAACTCATTAGTGGCAAAACTGGATTTGCAACAAGCTAAAAGTACATGGTCCAAACTTGCACTGAATGATCTAAGATCTTTTAACATGGGTCATCACAGTTTGCAATCTGTTTTCCCCAGCTAACAGCAAGTGTCAGCAAGTTTTCTTACATTCTTCCTCGTTGAGTCTATCATTGTGAAGATAAAATTATACTTAAAACTTCCGTTTTAATGTTAGAAATGAAACTAAAATATTTGCTTTGATAATTTGTTAGATTATTAATGACCAGCCAATAAGTTAGAGGAAATTTTAGTATGTAACTTCACACCTGTCCATCCTTCAGTTATTTTGGCTTAAATATACTTACAGATTAGAAAATAGCACAAATAAAGGCTTTTGATAATATGAGAAATATCCAATCCTTGACTGCATAAATCCATGGGGACTGTAAAGCATTTCTAGTCCCCTAAAGCCCTCTTAATACTATTGCTGGCACAATTGATGGATTTTGACTATGACAAGGAAGTACATACTCTATTTCTCTGCAGCAATTCTAGAAGATTTGCTGCTTTCACCTCAGCATATTAAAATAGTGCTTTATACTGCCGATAGAAATTATAGCTTCATTTAAACTGCTGATTTTGTGTCATCACAGCAATTAAATGAGATTCAATAAACCAGTTGAAGAAGGCCAAAGATTAAATAATGTAAATTTAATAACTACAAACACTAAAACAAAACAAGTTAATAATTAAAGAACAAAGCTTTACTTACCTGGCAACTTAATAATATTAAATGGAATATCAAATTACCTGATAATGTCATATAAGTCAAACATGTATATACTTTAGCCTTGAAAATTAAAATCTACACTTTTGGATCTCGTTGGCTAGAATAGTTATCTCGTTATTTACTCATTCTCAAAATAAAATCACTGTGGTATTAAAATTCACGGTGGGGAGCCAGGGGTCAGTTATGGAGAAAGAAAATGACTGAAAACACTTTGTGGAGGAGGGGGTGTGAAATAAAGGTTGAGAAAAACTAATGTAGTCAAATGCCAAACACAAAATAGTAACGGCCACCTTTCCTCCAGCTCCTGCTCAGAGAAACATTCACAGACATTTAAACATTTAAACTAGATCAATATAACCTCATTCGGTACATCCTCCAGTATAAACTGTTTGTAATGTGTGTTCTCAGGTGAATGAATGAGCTAATTTACTTATGAAATTTTAATATTTAATTATGTGCAGTTAGTTTTATGTCATTTAAACTTCAATAAAGCTGGCTGAAAAAAAAAGGAACATAGACAAAATTAGGCTTAGATGTCAAGCATTTAAAGAAGACATCATCATCTTTTTATTTAAACTTTCTGCCTCTGTTTCAAATCTCCTCAGTATGGGCACTTATTTTTATATTTTGAAGATCTTTACTTGTTCTCATATGGTATATTTCCAATATTTTTGGACCAATATTCTTAAAACTTCAACATATATAAATGCTGAAAAGTTAGAAGAATAAAATTATGATCATTTAAATGACTAATTAATGGTAAAACCTAGCTTTTTTAAGCTTATAAAAAAAATCAGGGTAATCCAAAATATCATTATCTGTACATAAATGGGCATGAATGTACTGTACAAAGCAATTAAAGAAAGCTCATTTTTAAAGAAATTACTCATAATGTAGGATCTATTTAATAATACTTTAATTTTGAGTAGTGTCTTATATAGCATATTGTCAGGTGCTCATAGATGCAGTATTGTACTGAAGTGAATAATTATTTTCTAATCAACCATTACCTATTTAACTAAAGCATTTCTAACCATGCTTGCCCCCAAACACTTAGTTATGACTTTTGTACTAGTTAGGCTTGTATTGCAATAATACACTACGATAAATTCCTCCAAATCTCTGGCTAAAACCAATGTTCATTCTCCAACTGGGGAAATTTTGCTCCAAAGATTTCATCATGTACTAATTGTTTTAATCACTATCTGCCCTTAGAAAAAGTCCTGTGGAACCTGGGTTGCAAAGAAAAAAGAAAAAAATCTTATTTTAACATCAGGACTTTTCTTTTGCTGTCTCTTAGCAATTGTGCATAGTTCCCAGTTTCTTAAAGGCCCTTTTCATTTCTGAGCACAGCTAGCTATTAACACTGACCACTTTCCATGTTTTATCTGCTATTTTAATTAAGATGCCATATTAATTATTTTACGTTAGTGAGGTGGTGATATTTAACTCTGTATTGCAATTGAAAATTAAAAGGTTTTTAAGTATGTATATGTATTTGTGTGTGTACACATGGAAATTGTTTTATATTTTTAATCATATATTGGAAAGAGTAAATTGACTTAGTTTGGCCACTAACAAACTGCATGATCAATCATATATTGATATATTTTTAAAACATATTCACTAGTATATTGGCTTTTTTGAACAGGTTGGCATGTAGCATCCTTACTTGTGGATAACTGGCAGAGATTTGTAGTATTCCACAATATCTAGGCCTTTTCTAATTCTGTGTCAATGAAAGCTTGCACTTCCTTGTCCTTTGAAGTTTGCTTTACCTAACTAAGCAATTGGTTTTAACCAATGAAATACAGAGGTGATGTGTGTGACTTCCAGGAGAGAACATTTCTAAGCTGTGGCACACTTTGTGATCACAGAAATGTGAGTTGAGCTGCAGATGCCATGAGATCACAGCAGCCTGGAGTGCTGGGCCATCACATGGACAACGTGCTCTGGAGGGTCACCTACCCTATATGTGACTAAGAAATAAAGTGCTCAGATACAGGAATTGTTTGTTACCACAGCATTACTGACTCTATCCAGATGAATACAAAGACTGCATAATATCTTACATAGCAAACAAGAAACCAAATTTAAATATTTATAATGGAAAATTATATAACCAATTTTGTTTTTCTGTGGGGTAAATGGAAGTTTCACCTAGAATTTCTGCCTGGCTTTCATAGTGGTGTATGGCTAAGGGCCCATTTGCATGTCAATGGGCCACGGCAGGGCTGCCACTGGGGCAATGGGTGAAGAGAATGTGGACATTCTCTCCTCCTCTCTGTTCCTGGTACCTAATTGGTCTGGTGCCCTGCAGTCACCAGGTACCCACGTGTGGAATTCCTCCCAGAAGTAGCCTGTGGGGAAAGCCAGCATGCACTGTGGCAGAAGGGACTGAGCAGGGGCTGACTAGCAAAGCCAAGGGAGAGACTGAGCTGTGATCAGTAAAACCCTTCCTCCCAACTTGCCTTTTCCCTTGTCTTCCTTCAGTTTTATCAGATTCATTGGGAACTTGCCCAGGCGGGGAACCCCCTTACTCCCAGAACTTCAGTTCTTACGGGATACCTTACTTTCATTATGATGAAAAATTCTCTGGCTTTTGACTAGATTTTTTTTTCATCAATGCTTAGCATGTGATGAGTGCAAAATAAACTCCTATTTTAAAAGATATAAACAGACTGAGGTCAAGAAAAAGATCCGAAAGACCAAAAGAAGTGCCATGCATTCCTGTGCCCAGGGATAGAGGATATCCCCTGAGGTGATGAAGTAACAAAAAGCAAATTTGAAGGTCTTATTTATTTTCTGAACTTTGTTTTCCCCTAGGCCAGACATGGGTGGTTTTCACAGTGTATCCTCTGCCAGGTGTCCCATTTTTAGAAGTCACCTGCCAGTGCAGGAGCAGATGAAGGGTGTGGTAAACTTGGTCAGTTTCCCACTGAACATTCAGGAATAAAACTAACAGAGCATCACTAAGAAAACATTACAGGTGATACTTAAACCCCACAAACACATCATTACTGGTACCCTTCACCATTAATGAGATGGGTTTGTTTCCACAGCTGCTGTCAAGTGACTTGTTTGTTGATAGAGCCAAGAAATTAGCTGGCTTTGTCAAAGGTGGGGCTTAATGGTGAGTCAGGTTGCTGAGGTCACCCCTGTATAGCTCCAGGCCAGGGGTTATTTTCTTGGGGCAAAAAGGAGAGGGCTTGCACAAAGCCTGCCCAGCTCTTCTGCCTGCTGCTGACTCCAAAGAAAAGCTTAACTCTCAAGAAAAGACTTATCCTCAAAGTCAGCACCCATAAACACACTCAAGACACTTTTCTCTGAATACGGATACTGCCCATGGTGAGTGATATCTCAAACTGGAAAAGAAAACTTACATTAAAACTAAATGCCAGTTTATTGACTAAACTTTCAAAAGTGGGCCAGCATTTCAGAATGTACTTGACATCTTCTAGTCAGTTCAGTTTGCTCAAACCTACTTATGTTTGCTCATAAGAGGTTTAGAATGTTTATTTCTGATATGGAGAAGGTTGATATTGATGTAATTCTTTAATTTTTTAATGTTATTTTTGCTAGTCACTAACAGATTAATATGGTGATGACTCACGTTTCCTATCCACTTAACTATTCCAGATTGAGAGTAGTTAACAAAACATCCTGAAAGCAAATTTAGATCCAGTATACACCTGAAAGAGGCTGTAAAATTACATGTAGATAGTCCTCAGATATGAATTTATATTCCATGTATGGTATCATCTTTGATAGGTTTGAAAATTTCAAAGTTTTTGATTAATATATTTAGGCATTTGATTTTTAACAATTCTTCCTTCTATTTTTCCTGTCAACATCTGTTCCCATTTTCAACACAGATTTGTCCTTAAATAAGCTTTTTCTATTGTTTTAACAGTATAATACAGAGGCAATAAAGTTCACCTTTTTTTGTGTATAGTTCTGAAAGTTTTGGTAAATGTACACAGTCACTTAGCACATTCAAAATACAGAAGAGTTCTATCATCTCAAAAAATCCCTCTATGCTTCCTGACCCAGCCTCCAAGTAATTACTGATTTTTTTTTGTCCCCATAGTTTCGCCTTTTCAAGAATGTCAAATAAATGGAATCATATAGTGTTTAACCTTTCCAGTATGGTTTCTTTGAGTTAGCTTAATGTGTAAGTGTGGGTTACTTTTTTAATCATGTCCTACCATTTCTCAAATTTTGATTTCTTAATTCCTAGAGCATTAAATATACATTTTTGCCTCACTTTCACAATCTGATGTTTCTTAACTAATAATTTCAAATGTAAATTCTTTACATCAATCAAATCAATTTCCTCAAAGTTTGTTGAGCAAATTGCTTTCCACATTAGTTATCTTTCTTCAGGTTGTTTTTCCCTCTTGCAATACCAAACCCACTGAAAACAAGATCCCTGATTCAAAAAGACATATGCCCCTGTTTTTGTAGCACTACTGCAATAGCCAAGATATGGGAGCAACCTAAGTGTCCATCAGTAGATGAATGGATAAAGAAGATGTGGTACATGTACACAATGGAATATTATTCAGCTATAAGAAGAAAACAAATCCTACCATTTGCAACAACATGGATGGGGCTAGAGGGTATTATGCTCCATGAAATAAGCCAGGCAGAGAAAGACAAGCACCAAATGATTGCACTCATTTGCGGAGTGTAACAACAAAGCAAACACTGAAGGAACAAAACAACAGCAGACTCACAAAGTCCAAGAAGGGACTAAAGGTTACCAAAAGGAAGGGGTTGGAGAGAGTGGGTGGGAAAGACGGGAGAAGGGGAGTAAGGTGCATTCTGATTAGCATACAAAATGTAGGTGGGTCACGGGGAAGGCAGTATAGCATGGAGAAGACAAGTAGTGACTCTATAGCATCTTATTAGGCTGATAGACAGTAAGTAACTGCAATGGTGTATGGCGGGGGACTTGATAACACCAGTTAGTGTTGTAGCCACAATATTGCTCATGTGAAACCTTCATAAGATTGTATATCAATGATACCTTAATAAAAAATAAAACTAAAAAAAACCTCACAGACAAGAAAAAAAAATACCAAACTCATCAACTTTGACTAGTACAAATCCTTCATGTATTCCTAGAATCTCAGATCAAGTCCTGCCTCCTCGAATAATTTTCTCTGAAAAATACATCCAATAATAAACTATATGTTGAATTGACTGATCACATAATCCTTGAATTGTTTCAGATTTACTTATGTTTTACCTCCTACCAGACTGTAAGTTCCCTTAGAACAAAAGAAGGTCCTAGCATGAAAAGGGTTACATATAGATGTTCAAAGGGGTAACCTAAGAATTCTTACAAAGAGTAGAGGACTTGCATACCTTCATACACTTGATCAACTGATGTTCAGGTAGGGTGAGATGGTATACCAAGATTTGGATGAGTTGCAAGAAGAAAACTTTAGTTTCTTTCTAATCATATGGCTAATTGATATGGCTTTGTGGAACTGGTAGAGATTGGTATTGCCACTGCTCATTGATTCACTGATTGCATGAACAATCCTGGTGACTTCTTGTTTTCCCTAGATTTAACAACTAGAGGGAGAATGCCAAGTTCCCAACTGAAGAGCACATGACTACAAAAAATGTTGTCAAATGAATACTATTGCTTCATGTAAAGATGGCAGAACAGAACTTGAAATTTCCTTTGAGATCCATGAGATGCAAGAGACTGAACTAATTAACCCAAGACAAAGTCATAGGTCAGTGTTGGTTATCAATTATTCCCTTAGATTCCAGGGAAACTCTTATTTTGCCTCATAGCAGCTAAGAGCCAAGGGTTCCAAGATGAAGCACATAGATATGGCAATGTGAGTCGTGCATTTTTTACTTTAAGAATTTCCATTCTGCTGATATTTTGCATTAGTATTAGCAGTCATATGAATCAATCATAAAAAAGCCAGATATAATTAAAATACACAATATTTCTAATGTCTTTATTTCAAGAAAATTTATTTATTCAAAATAGGGACAAACAGTAGCTGTTTATGCTATCTTATTTAGTAAACAATTTTAGAAACATTTAGGGTGAACAAACTTTAAATATTTTTCCAAACACATTGTATAAGCAGAGACTACTGGGTAGTGATAAAAGTATGTGTATCAGCCCCTGCTTCAGTCCCTTCTAACTGTCCCCTCTCTAACAGAAGTCTTAGAAACATGTTTAATTTTCTTTGGGGCCAAGCAAGTGAATGCAACCTTATTATTAACACATTCTCCATGTCTAGGTCACACTGGAAGTGAGAAACATATCAAGTAAGTGATAAAAAAAAGCATGCTTTTTTAACACCTAAGTTCTTTAGATCCAACAAAAAAGAAAGAAGCTGAACTAAAGAATCATTATTATACTAATTTTCATTGTGATAATTCTGTGATGAAAACTTTTGAATGAGGCATCCATTGAAGCTCTTAAAAATATGCATGGGGCTGGGAGGGAGCCAAGATGGCGGCATGAGTAGAGCAGCAGAAATCTCCTCCCAAAACCACATATATCTATGAAAATATAACAAAGACAACTCTTCCTAAAATAGAGACCAGAGGACACAGGACAACATCCAGACCACATCCACACCTGCGAGAACCCAGCGCCTTGCGAAGGGGGAGAGGAAGGCCACAAACCAACAAGAAGAAAAGCCCTTCCAGCCGTCACTCGTACCAGCACTGCAAACTATCTCTATCACCATGAAAAGGCAAAACTACAGGCAGACAAAGATCACAGAGACAACACCTGAGAAGGAGACAGACCTAACCAGTCTTCCTGAAAAATAATTCAAAATAAAAATCATGAACATGCTGACAGAGATGCAGAGAAAAATGCAAGAGCAATGGGATGAAGTCCGGAGGGAGATCACAGATGTCAGGAAGGAGATAACAGAAGTTAACAAACCCTGGAACGATTTATAAGCAGAATGGATAAGATGCAAGAGGCCATTGAAGGAATAGAAACCAGAGAACAGGAACGTATAGAAGCTGACAGAGAGACAGATAAAAGGATCTCCAGGAATGAAACAATACTAAGAGAACTATGTGACCAATCCAAAAGGAACAATATCTGTATTATAGGGGTACCAGAAGAAGAAGAGAGAGGAAAAGGGATAGAAAGTGTCTTTAAAAAAATAATTGCTGAAAACTTCCCCAAACTGGGGGAGGAAATAATCAAACAGACCACAGAAATACACAGAACCCCCAACAGAAAGGATACAAGGAGGACAACACCAAGACACATAATAATTAAAATGACAAGGATCAAGGACAAGGAAAGAGTTTTAAAGGCAGCTAGAGAGAAAAAGGTCACCTATAAAGGAAAACCCATCAGGCTATCATCAGACTTCTTGACAGAAACCCTACAGGCCAGAAGAGAATGGCATGATATATTTAATACAATGAAACAGAAGGGCCTTGAACCAAGGATACTGTATCCAGGTCAACTATCATTTAAATATGATGGTGGGATTAAACAATTCCCAGACATGCAAAAGCTGAGGGAATTTGCTTCCCACAAACCACCTCTATAGGGCATCTTAGAGGGATTGCTCTAATTGGGAGCACTCCTAAAAAGAGCACAGAACAAAACACACAACATATGAAGAATGGAGGAGGAGGAATAAGAAGGGAGAGAAGAAAAGAACCTCCAGACAGTGTATATAACAGCTCAATAAGCAAGCTAAGTTAGGCAGTAAGATACTAAAGAGGCTAACCTTGAACCTTTGGTAACCACGAATTTAAAGCCTGCAATGGCAATAAGTACATATCTCTCAATAGTCACCCTAAATGTAAATGGACGTAATGCACCAATCAAAAGACACAGAGTAATAGAATGAATAAAAAAGCAAGACCCATCTATATGCTGCTTACAAGAAACTCACCTCAAACCCAAAGACATGAACAGACTAAAAGTCAAGGGATGGAAAAACATATTTCAGGCAAACAACAGCGAGAAGAAAGCAGGGGTTGCAGTACTAATATCAGACGAAATAGACTTCAAAACAAAGAAAGTAACAAGAGATAAAGAAGGCCACTACATAATGATAAAGGGCTCAGTCCAACAAGGGGATATAACCATTCTAAATATATATGCACCCAACACAGGAGCACCAGCATATGTGAAACAAATACTAACAGAACTAAAGGGGGAAATAGACTGCAATGCATTCATTTTAGGAGACTTTAACACACCACTCACCCCAAAGGATAGATCCACCGGGCAGAAAATAAATAAGGACACAGAGGCACTGAACAACACACTAGAACAGATGGACCTAATAGACATCTATAGAACTCTACATCCAAAAGCAACAGGACATACATTCCTCTCAAGTGCACATGGAACATTCTCCAGAATAGACCACATACTAGGCCACAAAAAGAGCCTCAGTAAATTCCAAAATATTGAAATTCCACCAACGAACTTTTCAGACGACAAAGGTATAAAACTAGAAATAAATTTTTCAAAGAAAACAAAAAGGCTCACAAACACATGGAGGCTTAACAACATGCTTCTAAATAGTCAATGGATCAACGAATAAATCAAAATAGAGATCAAGGAATATATAGAAACAAATGACGACAACAACAACACAAAGCCCCAACTTCTGTGGGACTCAGCGAAAGCAGTCTTAAGAGGAAAGTATATAGCAATCCAGGCACACTTGAAGAAGGAAGAACAATCCCAAATGAATAGTCTAACATCACAATTATCAAAACTGGAAAAAGAAGAATAAATGAGGCCTAAAGTCAGCAGAAGGAGGGACATAATAAAGATCAGAGAAGAAATAAACAAAATTGAGAAGAATAAAACAATAGCAAAAATAAACTAAAACAAGAGCTGGTTCTTTGAGAAAATAAACAAAATAGATAAGCCTCTAGCCAAACTTATTAAGAGAAAAAGAGAATCAACACAAATCAACAGAATCAGAAGTGAGAATGGAAAAATCATGATAGACTCCACAGAAATACAAATAATTATTAAAGACTACTATGAAAACCTATATGCCAACAAGCTGGAAAACCTAGAAGAAATGGACAACTTCCTAGAAAAATACAACTTTCCAAAACTGACCAAGAAAGAAACACAAAATCTAAACAAATCAATTACCAGGAAAGAAATTGAAGCGGTAATCAAAAAGCTACCCAAGAAAAAAACACCTGGGCCAGATGGATTTACCTCGGAATTTTATCAGACATACAAAGAAGATATAATACCCATTCTCCTTAAAGTTTTCCAAAAAATAGAAGAGGAGGGAATATTCCCAAACTCATTCTACAAAGCCAACATCACCCTAATACCAAAACCAGGCAAAGACCCCACCAAAGAAGAAAATTACAGACCAATATCCCTGATGAATGTAGATGCAAAAATACTCAATAAAATATTAGCAAACCGAATTAAAAAGTACATCAAAAGGGTCATACACCACGACCAAGTGGGATTCATCCCAGGGATGCAAGGATGGTACAACATTCGAAAATCCATCAACATCATCCACCACATGAACAAAAAAGAAAGACAAAAACCACATGATCATCTCCATAGATGCTGAAAAAGCATTTGACAAAATTCAACATCCATTCATGATAAAAACTCTCAGCAAAATGGGTATAGAAGGCAAGTTCCTCAACATAATAAAGGCCATATACGATAAACACACAGCCAACATCATACTGAACAGCGAGAAGCTGAAAGCTTTTCCTCTGAGATCGGGAACTAGACAAGGATGCCCACTCTCCCCACTATTATTTAACATAGTACTAGAGGTCCTAGCCATGGCAATCAGACAAAACAAAGAAATACAAGGAATCCAGATTGGTAAAGAAGAAGTTAAACTGTCACTATTTGCAGATGATATGATATTGTACATAAAAAACCCTAAAGACTCCATTCCGAAACTACTAGAACTGATATCGGAATACAGCAAAGTTGCAAGATACAAAATTAACTCACAGAAATCTGTAGCTTTCCTATACACTAACAATGAACCAATAGAAAGAGAAGTCTGGAAAACAATTCCATTCACCATTGCATCAAAAAGAATAAAATACCTAGGAATAAACCTAACCAAAGAAGTGAAAGACCTATACCCTGAAAACTACAAGTCACTCTTAAGAGAAATTAAAGGGGATACTAACAAATGGAAACTCATCCCATGCTCATGGCTAGAAGAATTAATATCATCAAAATGGCCATCCTGCCCAAAGCAATATACAGATTTGATGCAATCCCTATCAAATTACCAGCAACATTCTTCAATGAACTGGAACAAATAATTCAAAAATTCATATGGAAACACCAAAGACCACGAATAGCCAAAGCAATCCTGAGAAAGAAGAACAAAGTAGGGAGGATCTCACTCCCCAACTTCGAACTCTACTACAAAGCCATAGTTATCAAGACAATTTGGTACTGGCACAAGAACAGAGCCACAGACCAGTGGAACAGATTAGAGACTCCAGACATGAACCCAAACATATATGGTCAATTAATATTTGATAAAGGAGCCATGGACATACAATGGGGAAATGACAGTCTCTTCAACAGATGGTGCTGGCAAAACTGGACAGCTACATGTAGGAGAATGAAACTGGACCACTGTCTAACCCCATACACAAAAGTAAATTCAAAATGGATCAAAGACCTGAATGTAAGTCATGAAACCATTAAACTCTTAGAAAAAAACATAGGCAAAAACCTTTTAGACATAAACATGAGTGACCTCTTCTTAAACATATCTCCCTGGGCAAGGAAAAAAACCGCAAAAATGTACAAGTGGGACTATATTAAGCTGAAAAGCTTCTGTACAGCAGAAGACACCATCAATAGAACAAAAAGGAACCCTACAGTATGGGAGAATACATTTGTAAATGACATATCCAATAAAGGCTTGACGTCCAAAATATATAAAGAGCTCACACGCCTCAACAAATAAAAAACAAATAATCCAATTAAAAAATGGGCAGAGGAACTGAACAGACAGTTCTCCAAAAAAGAAATACAGATGGCCAACAGATACATGAAAAGATGCTCCACATCGCTAATTATCAGAGAAATGCAAATTAAAACTACAATGAGATATCACCTCACACCAGTAAGGGTGGCTGCCATCCAAAAGACAAACAACAACAAATGTTGTCGAGGCTGTGGAAAAAGGGGAACCCTCCTGCACTGCTGGTGGGAATGTAAATTAGTTCAACCATTGTGGAAAGCAGTATGGAGGTTCATCAAAATGCTCAAAACAGTCCTACCATTTGACCCATGAATTCCACTCCTAGCAATATACCCTAAGAACACAGCAATCAAGTTTGGGAAAGACAGATGCACCCCTATGTTTATTGCAGTACTATTTACAATAGCCAAGAATTGGAAGCAACCTAAATGTCCATCGGTAGATGAATGGATAAAGAAGATGTGGTACATATACACAATGGAATACTACTCAGCCATAAGAAGAGGACAAATCCTACCATTTGCAGCAACATGGTTGGAGCTGGAGGTTATTATGCTCAGTGAAATAAGCCAAGTGGAGAAAGAGAAATACCAAATGATTTCACTCATCTGTGGAGTATAAGAACAAAGGAAAAACTGAAGGAACAAAACAGCAGCGGAATTACAGAACCCAAAAATGGACTAACAGGTACCAAAGGGAAAGGGACTGGGGAGGATGGGTGGGTAGGGAGGGATAAGGGGGGGAGAAGAAAGGGGGTATTAAGATTAGCATGCATGGGGGGAGGGAGAAAGGGGAGGGCTGTACAACACAGAGAAGACAAGTAGTGATTCTACAACATTTTGCTATGCTGATGGACAGTGACTGTAAAGTGGTTTATAGGGGGGACATGGTACAGGGGAGAACCTAGTAAACACAATATTCTTCATGTAAGTGTAGATTAAAGATAAAAAAAAAAAAGAAAGAAGGGGGATTACTCCCTGATAGGATAAAACTAACTGTAAATCAACAATTAATGCATGCTTTAAATATCCTTAATTTTGATCACTTAAAGGGTGTCAGATGATCAGCTATGGAGGTACACTTTTCTGATAATATTCCTTTTCCTTAAAAAAAAAAAAAAAACAGTTCCTGTGTGGTGACCTCCAATGAGTTCTACACAATGGTATAAAGGGCATATCAAACTGTGGGCAAAGGGTCTGTTTGTGTTTATACAGAGAATCAAAGCCTAATTTAGCTACCCAGAAAATGAACTAAGATATGATATGAAGAAGAACTTCCAACATCAGCACTCTCTGGAAGACTCATACCAGAAGATGATCATCAAAAAACCTCCACAAAGACCCAGGCGATGCTGCAGTTGGAGCTGCATCCATCCCACCGTTTCCTGGACTTGCCATTGGAATGAAGAAGGAGATATCTAAGCTGGCCTGTGCTTTTAGTAAAACAACAAATTTGACTGGATCTGTACTGTTGGAACTCAACCAAGAATTAGGAGAAGTGCAAGTTGTAGCACTCCAAAATCTTATGACTACAGACTATCTACTGTTAAAAGAACATATGAGATGTGAACAGTTCCCAGGAATGGGTTGTTTTAATTTGTCTGATTTCACTCAGACTGTTCAAGTACAGTTGGACAATATCCATCATATCATAGACAAATTTTCACAAATGCCTAGGGTGCCTAACTGGTTTTCTTGGTTTCACTGGAGATGGCTGGTAATTATAGATCTGCTTTGGTTATGTAGCTGTATTCCTATTATGTTATGTATGTGCACAATTTAATTAGTAGTTTAAATCCTATACATGCTTATATTACTCTACAAGAAGATATGTCAAAGAAATAATCAATCCTCCCATGTTTTCTTCCATCTGCTACCTCTATAGCTTTTCTTCTTCCTTCCTAATTACAACCCTTAAATAGAATTTGTGCCTCATATCGAATTTACCGAGTATCATAATTCCTCCAAGTGGTAAAGATACCTCAAGACAAATGCTGGGCATAGAAGCCACAGGGCATAAATCTGCAAAGAAGTAAAAAAGCTAACCTTTTCAAACAATATGGCTTCTCTCTCACTTACCAACCTTACATCTCCCTATATGGTCCCGGAAGATGACTGGTTAGCCAGAGACGAGTAAGATTCCTCAAGGGAGGAACAACCTAAGACAGGCACAGTCGCAGGGGGGCCATCAGGTGAGAAACTGGGGATCAACAGTGCTGAGGCTTAGAACCTCACCCCACTTGTTTTGAGAGAAATCTTCTGCATCTGTGGATGTTTTAATGCCCTTGTCTAGCTTGGATTAACACATAGTCTACTGGCACACACCTGATCATCTACATTTGGTCTCTTACAACACTAAACTATGTTTTCTACCTTTATCTTGCACCTACCTACCACTTCAGCACTTTATTAAAAATAAAAATAATAATAATAATAAAGGGAGAAATGTGGGATCCACATATAAATCAAGTATAAAAATCAAATGAATATTCATATTTGACTTGATTGTTTATAGTTCATAACACGTGATCAAAACCGAAAGTTTCTGTGATGACTGCCCTTGTACTGTTCACCATGTAAGAACTTACTCACTGTGTAAGAATTTGTTCACCATGTAAGAACTTGTTCGTTATGCTTCAGAAGATTGGAGACTGACTAGGCTTGAGATGGATTAATGATTGTGCATTGAGCATTGACTCCCCTATACAGAATTTTAGTGTTGTTAACAACCATTTGATCAATAAATATGAGAGATGCCCTCTCAAAAAAAAAAAAAAATTTCTGTAAAACCTGGGAAATCTCTGCTTTACCAGATAACTCAGAAAAAAAATGCAAATTAAAAATGACCCATAAAGCTCAAGTACTTTTATATGTGAACCAAACTTGCTAAAATTGATTTTTTTTCCAGAGAAGCAACTCACTAAATACTATACCCTGATGGTTGCTGGAAAAAATTGCATGTAAGCAATAACTTAGTTAATCCTTCAGTCGTAAACAGTGTATTCAAATATAAGTATGTAATTATAACCTTAATTAATGGTAGAAAAATTACACACAGTATTACAGTCTCACATGGAAATTAAATGTGGTTTTCCCAATTTAAAAAAAGTGCATATATCCTCAGAGAATTCTATTCAATTAAAACATTGATTCTAGACCTCCAAAAAAAAATATGCATGGGAAAGAGATAACAGTGTCCAAGAGCGTTATTAAGAAGGCTGCAATTTTTTTCATTTGGATGTTCATGCTTGTGTACACTTGAAACCAAAGTGAATAGTGAAACAAGATAAAAGGAATGGCTTCCCTAATCGAAGACTTTTGTGCCCCTAGCACTCAATAGTCTCCATATCACACGAGGCTCCATCTCCCTTAGCAGAGGTGGGTTCTGCCTTAAGCTGTTGATTCAGATACTATCACAGTTTCCAATTCTTGACCGAAGGCTGAAGTCATCGTTAATCTGTGCGAGCTGTCAACATATTTCAAAACCTGTGACTCTCCACAGAGCACAGGATGTGGGCCATTAAAACAAAAAAGGAAGCAGCAGTAAAGTGTTTCATATCTCTGAAGAAAATCCCACAGCTTGCAAGCAAACAAGTGGACTGAATACCTCATTCACTTTGATCACAGTGGGTTATGATGAAGTGGCTCAATCAGATGTTCTACAATAGAACAACTTGGAAAAAATGAGCACATGATTTCCTGTGAAATGGGGTTGTTCCCAACTTATGAGAAATAAATGTATGATTTTGATAAAGCAGTATTGACTTATTTAATCCATGCATTTGGGGACCTACATTATATTTTCCTGTGGAGAAAAGATAAATGCTTTTCTGAAGCATTTTTATCACTCAACATGAAATCCAATCTCATGAAACCTGATCTTTGGTTTAGGCACTCAAGGTGCAAACAACAATTAAACAGCGAATAGTAGTTGAGCTTGAGATTACATGCAACTCTATTAATATTTTCTAAGAATTACTTGACCTTCATTTTCAGGGCATCATGGCACATGATCGCTAAACTCACAAATGATCTATGCTAGGATTTTCAAGCCAACATTACTGGATTGCAGTCTTTTCAGAGAAGTCTTCGACCACATTCTAATAAACACAGAGTAGCCTCCGGATTCTCCAAGTATATGGAGCAAATCATTACCATCTATGGTCGTGAAAATTGTGTTTGTGCTCTAGAGATATACCTAGCATAGTACCCTGACAATTTTAAATAGAAAGACATTATCTACAAGTACAGAAAAAGGCAGGTATCAAGTTTTTAACATTATACACTCACTGATGGAAAAAATGAACTAGAAGGAAAAGTCCAGAAATGTAAATGTTTCTATGGTGTTTTCTTTTTCCTTTTTGGGAATGAATGCCATAGCAACCTCCAAGTCCACTCAGATTTTTCTCTTGTCACCTTTCAAGCACTTAATAAGGCTTCTCCTTCCTTGCCTGCAACACCACTCAGAGAAAATGCAAAGAGGTTTGCAGAGCACTTTGTGCACCTGATAAGGTTTTGTGGCCCACTGGCTGTTTTAAGAAGGGTGTTCTTGGGTTGACGTGAGGCTGCCAGAGAACCTTCCCTCAGCTTTATCACATCTGTCTCAACACTGCGTGCACATGGCCCCTAGCAGTCAAAACTAGAAAATAAAACAAACCCCCCAAGATCTTCAAACACATATAAAGTGGTTGGCTGCACAGTGAGAAGATTACTGACAAATTATTTTGTAGAATGTCTCTGTTTGGATTTGTCTGGTGATGTCTCATGACTAGGTTCAGTTTGTCCTTCCTAACAAATTTTGGTATGTGCAGGAATCTCATGGAGATCTTGTTAATATGCAGATTCTGATGAGTAGCGCTCTGGTGAGGGCCACAGTACATTTCTGATAAGTCCTCAGGCCACAGATGGTATTGACATTGTTTTGATTAAAAGGAGCCCATAAGATGGAGCAAAAACATGAAAAACGTCACGAAGATATAAGGATCATGGATTTGGTCTGAGAGAGAATCTGATTCATGCTGACCGGTCTACACATGCCGTGGAGAAAAGAGAAGGGCCACCTGGACCATACATGAAAGGCTTCCTCAACAAGTTCCAGAGAACAAGTCAAGTCTTGAATCACCACATACCAGATGCAAGAGCAGGCACTCAGACAGTGGGTGAAGGCCAACAGAAAGGCGAAGGGACAGTGCCAGTGCCCCCAGTGCCAGGTAACTTGTCTTCCAAAGAAAGGAACAAAGGAAGAAACAGCTCAGCCTGGAGTAAAGCCTCTGTGTTCTCCTGCTCCAGGAATTCCCTCCCCACCTCTCACTGGTAATTATTGCCGGAGGAAGAACACACTTTACAGTGATACTCTTGGGAGGGGCTGGAGCAAAGAAAAGGATCCTGTGACCTCTGCTGGGGCCAGGCTTCACGGCCCCTTCAGTGACCCTGACTCCTGGCTTTACTCCCGTGGATGTCCTGCTGGCAGAAATGGAGGCTTTGCTGGTCAGGGAATCCCGCATACGGGAAGGGAAAGGGGTCCGGGGCAGCTAAGTGCTGACTGCTCTCAGCCTATGTCTTCTGAAGGAAGCTCTTCAATCTCCTGCTCACAGGTCCCAAATTCAAGTCCACTCTCAGTTCACTGCACCCTCATCCACACCCAAAAGATAGGAGGGATAGTTCGGTAGGGGATGGTGCCAAGTGATCTACACCATTGCTGGCTGAGCCCACGTCTTTGACAGGTTTTAAACAATCTGGGTCAGAGGCCCTAAACTCTAAGGTGGTAGTTCTTACAGAGCGGCTATTTGACCCCCCCTCCCTGGGGAATTTGACAACATCTAGAAACATTTTTGGTTGTCACAACTGGGTGCTAAAGGGTGTGCTACTCACATCTAGTAAGGAAAAGTCAGGGGTGCTGATAATCATCTTAAAATCACTGAGCAGCTTCCCAACTCCTGACAAAGAATGATGTGGCTCAGAACGTCAGCCATTCTGAGGTTTAGAGATACTGCTCAAAGGTCAGCATTCCAGGTAGGCAAGGGCAAATGTGGGGCTGGCCCCGAAGCAACAGGGCATCAAGGGGACAGTGGTGGACTGTAACACAGCAGTACAGCTCAGTGAGGACACATTTTCTGATCTTTGAATAGAGGGGAAGAGTCTGGGTTTTTCATGGGTAATTTATGTTGTTGCAAACCAGTTTTACAATGGTTTTATGAGTGTTTGAAATGAATTTTATAATGTTGAAAGACAATGCAAATTAAAATACAGAAACATAACAGATAAAAATAAAACCATTCAACATGCCAAAAAAATATTATTATGTCAGCAGTCCAGATCAGGCCCATGGATTTTTGGTTTGCCATTGCATATTTAGTACATTATTTGTTATAAATGACCTGATTATAATCCCTCAATTAAGTCTGATCACCTAGGGGGACAGACAGCAGTTTACAAGTGGGCATTAATCTGAGCAATAACCAGAGAAAATGCCTGCCACTAAAAAATGGTACTATAAACAAGAGCTAAATTTAAACATCATATTCTTGATGAGATTACAGACAATGCCAAAGAGGAAAGCAGGAGCCAAGGTTTAATATCTGTAATCTATAACACTCCTTCAAATAGATAATGCAAAGAATATGCAGAGGAAGAGAGGCCAAAAGATACCAACAGGTAAATCTCCAAAGAAAGAATTGCAAACTGTTGCAATAGATGCTCTGTTACAATGATAATCAAATGCATGCAAATAAAATGAGATAGTTTTCATTAGTGAGTTAAAAAGGAAGCAGTGCCCAATGTTCAAGCAATGGGGAAAGAGAGACGTACCCTAATGCACGCTTCACAAACACACACCTTTTGCACAGTCTAGAATTTGTATCGAATTTAAAATGTATTTCTTAAATACATTTTAAATTAAAACAAATACAAAATATTCTTTCAGGTACAGGCCCATATCGAGGAAATTAGCTTAAGGAAATAACTGACAGGTGATAAAGATACACATATAATTCTGTTTATTATAACATCGCTTATAATAGCAAGCAATTGGGAATAACCCTATAACAACAACCACACAGTGGAGGGTAATATAGCTACCAAAGAGACTGAGGTATCCATACATATTGAGGGAAGATAGCCTTTGGCCTTTTTCAAGTAAAAGAAAAACTCAAAATATTATAAATGCATAAAATAGATAGGAGGCATGAGATAAAGTGAATGAGAGAAGGCATTGAAAGGAATGGTCCCAACAACTCATGTTCTTAACAATCATGTTGACTGATGTCCTCACAGCCTATGTGTAAGTGGTGAGGTAATAGTAGTTTATCCTGCTTAAAAGATTATCTATATTTCTTAAAAGATAATCTATGTGCACTATATTTTCCTACATATATTGCAAGTATATCTTGCTTTTGTAATAAGAAAAAGAAACAAAAGTTGCTATTACTTTTATGCATAAATCAATTAGAAGCATAATATATATTTAAAGGTGGAATAATTCATGTAGTCAATCCAAGGGGAAGTTTTCTTCATATAGAGTTGTATGTCATGTTCTGAAAAAACGATTAACACGAGGCTTGACTTGGTCTGTTAGGAAACAAGACAATTCCATTTGGTTGATTTGTGTCTTTATAAGTCTGGGGGAAACATAGTTAGCTGAAGAAAAAGTTTCTTAAAGTTAGAAAAGGAGACATTTTCTGTCCCTGATGATAAAATAAGTGGCCCAAACTGAACAAAGTAAAACACGTATTATTATATTCACCACCCCACAATTTTAGAATCATTAATTAATACCAATGGAAGTAAATCATAATTTTAATTTTAAAAAATTATTAGCCTAATAATATGGAAAGTTAAATCTTAAAACTTCATACAATTCATAACTTGAGCATGAAACAAAACGTAAAATAAGAAATTTCTTGCAGGTAGAAACCAATTGGCTATAGCAATCTCATTTTACTTTTGAATAAAAACAGTCAGAGAAATTGAACAGAAGATATTTCCTTAGGCAAGTGATCCTGGAGTGATTACATAAGACTTTGAAAAAAGGTACAATTTGATCTTTGCCTTTATCTCGACTCCTCCTAATAATTTCTATTTTTTGGTCCTCTCTTAAATGACAATAATACAGTCAAGAAATGGATATTTAAATTTCTCTTTGACTTAGAGGTATACTACATTAATATCTAATAATATGAGTGATAACAATAGGGTTATAAATAAATAGTATTATTCAGTATTCAAACAACTAGTAACTTTGATATTAAGTTTAGATCACAGGTGACCTAATACACAACTGAATGTTAACAAGCGAGAAGCTTCAAACTTCAAAGACCTCTCCTCTACGTAGTGAGTAGGACTTTGAAATGTTAACACCGCTGACAGTATTTTTC
Source organism: Manis javanica (assembly GCF_040802235.1). Lineage (NCBI taxonomy): Eukaryota > Metazoa > Chordata > Mammalia > Pholidota > Manidae > Manis > Manis javanica. The sequence continues at coordinate 107,587,673 of NC_133164.1, read as the reverse complement.
CTATTTTCTTTGAAGGTCTTACACATGGAGAAATTTAACAAGTGTAGGTTGACTTAGAGTGTGACTTTTCCCCGCCCTGACACTCATCTGAAGGGACTCATTACTCTTTTATCACAGGCGCCGCGTCGGGATGGGGTGAGACAGAATAAGCCTGGACGCCCCATGGTCTTGGCTCTTATCTGGGCTCTGCCATCGCTAGTTCTGTGATCCTTACGTCTTCATGCGGCTGTCTCCTCATCTGCAAAACGAAGAGCTCTACAACACCGTAGCTAAGGTCCCTTGCAGAACCTAACCCTCTACGACTCTGTGAGCAGAATCCAGAACATACTTGAATCCTGGATTCCTTGGGATCTTCTCTTAGCATCTCTCAGCCTTTGTCTACATGTTCAGCTTGCTCTGAAGTAGATAATTGTCTCCTGAGTTCCTAATGTTCTTGGGAATTGGGAGATAAATTGCTGAACAATAGGGAGCTCTATGAAATATTAATGAGAAAGAGAAGCAGCAAGACAGAAAAGTGGAAAGAGAGGTCAGTTGTTAGACTGCAGATTAGACCAGTGACTTTTACATTATAGCCGCCTAGGGAATTGGGAACAAAATATTCAGCTTCATGCCAATCAGTTAAATGAGAATCTTTCAGGGCAGGACTAACACTGATACTTAAAGAAGAATAAAAGTACTAAGACCCCCAGGTACTTCTCCTGCTTAGCCAGTATTGACAATCATAAGACAAGATGAGGGTGATTGTATCATTTGAAAAAGAGAGGAAATAAATCATTTCAGAAATATCCTCATATAAATGGAGATTTTTTTAAAAGTCTACAAACCTAAAAATGTTAGCTGTTTTTAGTTTATTAAAAAACTACAAATTACTCCTTTAATGTGGGCAGCCCTGGTTGAGAATCACTAAGGCCTAAAGCACTGTACATTATTTTAGTATTTGCTCCTTATTAGATTCCAAACTTAGGTCATTGGAGAATAGAAACAGATAGTTGTTTATTTAAATAGGAAACAACTAATGTTACCATAAATAGGAAAGACTAATTTAGACGCAGCTATTCTGGATAAAAAAAGGAATGAATTAGCATTTTTGCATTTTCAAAAAGCTATGGTACCCTATAAACAATTCCAAATTCTTAAAGATCCGCGCACATACTGGCACACTTAAATGACCACTTGCCTTTCTGAATATATAATTCATTTGCACATACTCTTATAAGGGTTGGAAATATATTTTTTGATGTTGACAGGTTAGATGTTATGTCAGAGATGAATAGGACAGATAAAATTCTACCTCCCCATTTCTGAAATGGAGCAAAGACTGCATTGCTTCCTCTTAAACTCTGATGTTTTAGAAAATTATCTGTCTGTACACCCTGCTCAGAACCTATGACCTTGTGACACAGCTGTTATTACAACTATCACACAGCTACTCTGTCTTAATTTCACATCCACTAGAGTGACTGAGTAGTTCCTGAGTATAGTTTTCCTAAACTGTAGATATAAATTGAGAGAGTATGTAAGGAGAACATATTTTCACAGAGTTCTAATCTCTGATGGTTTAAAATATCTGCTGAAAAGGATTAGACCTCAAACTTCATTATATTTAATCCATCAATCTCTTGATCAATCAATATCCATATTTTTCCATTAGAAGTTTATATGAATCTAGATGATGATGATACTAACAGTAATAAAGGTAGTACTTTAATTACTAATTTTGAATTGAGGACAGATTTTGAGGCATTAATCCCAGAAAGAGGGGTCTCAAAGTGAGACTTCAATGCTATTGATTCAGCTTATGACAAGGGCCATCATGGGGGCATTACAAATTGTGTAACATTAACCTGAAGTGGAAAATAGAAATGACTCTAAAGCTCAACTTCCACTCTGACATAAGGATGGTTCGTTTCCCTACTTTACTAATTTTCCTTCAATAAGAAGGTTACCTCACATTAAGGTATGTCTAAAAAGAGCTATGAAATCCATCACTTTGAATGAATTGATGAATCAATTAAGACAACTAGACAATTTAGCCAAAAGACAGTTTACAGCAATAGATCTCACATTGAATCAAAATAGCCCACAGCTCAAATGTAAAAGCAAATCTGAGTAAATGTGAAATAGACTTGGGTAGGATTGGAGTGTTAACATGAAAAAATCCTTGTAACCGACTGTTTCATTGTATTAATTTCAATTCTGCTAATGAAATAGGAAACAAGCAGAAGGTAATTTGAATTTGAACATGGCCAGTCCTGATATGCTAATTACGTTACAGAGACTGATCTGGAATATGGAAGAATGAAAGGCCACTTGTAATGTATGTTTTTTCTAACTGTAGTCATTTACAGCATCTTACTAAGTTCAATGTAAAACACTATTTCATGTTGGAAAACAGGAAAAAGACTTTGAAGATAAGATATTTGAAAAACTATATTTGGGCAGTAATATAATCCAAAGTGTGGGATTCACATATAAACTATAAAAATCAAATGAATAATCATATCTGACTTGATTGTAGTTCATGATTCGTGATCAAAACAGAAACAGTTTCTGTGATATGAGTGCCGTTGCATTGTTCACCATGTAAGAACTTGTTCACCATGTGAAAACTTGTTCGTTATGCTTCAGAAGATTGGAGACTGTTGACAGTTAGGCTTCTAGTTGATTAATGATTGTGCATTGAGTCCCCTATACAGAATTTTATTGTTGTTAACAACCATTTGATCAATAAATATGAGAGGTGCCCTCTCAGCACCACTCTTGCACGGTTAAGCTGTGAGTCCCCTGGCTGGTCCTTTCAGATCTTTGATATCTCATCGCATCTCCTCCCTTATCCACGGGTCAGAGGCAGGGAGGGACTGACACAAATAATACATGTTCAGGAAGCAATATGATCTTCTCCATCTCATCTTATCAGAGTTACTTAGAAGCACCCATAGATAGTAAAGTGGATGTTTATTGTTTTTGTTTGCACAGAATTCCTTCCCTTTTGGAAAATAACAACACTGCAGTTATAGCTGAGAGTCCACTCTTTGCCTACTCAGACCACGTGGTTCTCGTGGGGAAGACACCTTCCCCAGAATCAAGGCTGGGCACATGACCCAGTGCTACAGGCTCACAGGCAATGAGACCCAATTCCAGAATGTTTTTGTGTTAGTAGATGACAAACCTGGAAGAGCTAGCAGTCATCTTGCCCTTACGAGGCAGGACACTGGCTGTCATCCACGCCAGCCTGCCAGAGCTGAGCCAAGGGACGCAGAGAGATTGAATAAGCCCTAATGGCAATTTCTGATGGTGAATCCATCCCCATTTGCAATTCACTCTGCTCCCAAACCTTTCAGGACTCCTACTTTGTGAGAAATGCTTAATTTTCAAAGCAATGTTTTGATACGATCTACAGGGGACTCCCGTTTTCACTTTCAGTGTGTAAAATTATAGGGAAGATCTTTCTGAGCTGCTCTAACAATGGTACCAGAAATAAGCTTTTAACTATTTTCCATTCACTCTCCTTCTATTTAGTATTTATTTTATATACCTCCTACACCATCTTCAATATTGAGACCAGGTTCCTGGGCTTCATTACTCAGCAAATTCCCTGTACCTTGAAATAGTAAAGTGTCTTGGGCATGACTAATTAAGGAAAGCAAATAAGCTTTGAGTCAATTTCTAATTAATCAATGCATATGAGCACAACAGAGCTTTATTAATCTCTGTTGATGCAGAGATGTGCTTAAATATGGTTATTCATCATACAAACACCTTGCAATAAATTGTAAGACCACTTTATTATAGCTGAATAACTTAATTTAAATTACTTATGAATATATATCCTCCAGTTGTAGTTGTCAACCCTAAAATAATTCTTTCCTAGATAAATACACTTCAGAAATGTTAAAAAATAATTAATTGCAAAGTTAGGTTTCATGATATTAACTCTTTCAAACATTTATTATGTTGGCATTTCAAATGGCATCAGTCTATGGAATAAAGACTATTCTCATACATTTCCATTCCTTGTGCCTAGATGTATGTCTAAATGTTATTTAATCAAGTATTGAAAACTATTACATGATCAAACCTGTCATTTCAGTTGGTACATTCTTCAGACATTCTGATGGTACATTTTTTTGTACAAAAACAATTATATCAAATTGCTGATTTGTATATGAAACAAAGTAATGTGTTAGAGTGTCAGCAGGGAATCAGGCAGAAATGATGGCAAAGGTCTGGTCTCAGTGGACTTCCATCCAACTAGACAAGACTTACACGTGGAAACACAAGAGAGAACCGGTCTGGAGAGGCAAGAAGCGTGTCCAAGGCACGTTGCTGTCAACATTACTTTCCTTCAACAACTTAAATTGGCTCGAGTAATTCTGGAAAGACCCAAGGAAAGGAATTTTGGCATTTTTTTGTAAAGTCAAAAGAAACACATCTGAGGAAAGAGGATCTCTTTTGCAGAAAACAAAAATGATGAAAGGTGGAGGAGAAGGACACGCAGAAAATATAAAGGAAGAAGAGAAATTGAAGAAAAGAAGAGGCAGATTAGCCACAAAATGTGTGGAGAGAGAATATATTTTTGGAAAGAGTTACTCCAGCTGGAATATGTTTACACCCCATTTCTGACATTTTGCTTGGACAGCCCATCTCACTTTAGGGCCTCTAGAATTACAATTAAGATGGGGAAAATCTCCCATTCATTGGTTTGCTCTTTTTGACAAAGTATTCAAAGCATCTCATTGTTCATGGAAGTTCATTCCTTTTTTTCTTTATTCTTAGGCAGTGTCTATAATGTGCATTCATGAATTTGGGCAACAAATATTTCCTGAATACTTCCATGTTCCTGGAACTGAGCATGTAGGAAGGAACAAAACATAACCCCAAACTCTTACAGAGCTTATATTCTGATGGAAAAAGATAGCCATAAACAAAATAATAAATAGACTGTATACAAATTGGTGCACAAGATGATGTTACCAAGGGGAAAAAAAGAGGGAGGAGGATAGTCAGCATGAGGGAATCAAATTTTTTAAAGGGTCATCAGACAAAGCCTCAATGAAAAAGAACACTTTGAGAAAAGATCTGGGGAAATAGAGGGTGAAGAACATTCCGGTCAAATGGGAAAGCAAGTGCAAAGGCCGTGAGGCAGGAATGCATCAGGCTGATAGGCTGGGCAGGCCCTTGTTGAAATTTGATATTTGGAAATGGCTATAAGGATGAGAAAGGGGACGGGGGGTTAGGGATGCGGTTAGAAAGGTAGAAGTGGGCAAGATTGTGGTAGGCTCTCACTCTGAGACAGAGAAGTCATTTGAGGGTTTAGTGGAGGAGGGGCATGATGTGACCTATGTTTTAAGAAAATCACTCTGGCTGCTGTACTGAAAATGGGATGCAAAGAGGTAAAGGCTAATGATGACAGAAGTTTGTAATTTGGAAATTATTTGATTCCTTGGCTGAAGCTTAGCTACAAGGTTGAACCAGATGAGGCATCTCTTGCTCCATCTTCACTGCTCCAACTTCTGCCTTATTGCCTCAGTTCATCATATAACTCTCCAGCCATACCTTAGCAATTATTTTCTGGAATGAGACCAAATTAGCATTCCAGAGTTGATTCCTTATGGATAGGTCTCCCAGTACTCTTGTTTCTGGGGCCTGCCCTCCTCCTTTCCTTCTCATCTCTTCACATGGGCAAACATTTGGCTAATGGACTCTGCTTCAGTCACAGCTGATTGGTTCAGGGTCAGGCACGAGACCCAAGCTGGTCCAATGGGCTGCTTCCCAAGGGTGTTGGTAATTCTGGGAGTCCAAACAGAGTCTGGCAGTCCTCTTGAGGAGTGGAGGTATAAGCTTGGAACATGTTATTGGCTTCCATATCCCACCATGGAGACTGAAGTGGAAGAATTTGGTTTCCAGAGAAAGGGAAGAATAAAGCCCATGCCCAGAGGAAAGCACGTGATGAGAGAGGGAGAGAACACATATACTTTCTTCCAGGTATTTGTCATCCAGTTTCCTTGGTTCCCATTAGACACCCTTGTATCTCACAATAAATTGCCTTTTTGAAAACTGTGAGCTAGAATTTATTACTATTATATGGAATCAAAAACCTTTAATATAAGAATTTGGTGTGATAACTAGAGATCTAAAGTTACAAAAATCACTCTGCATATGTATAGACATATAAATATATCTGTGGGGTATATGTGTGCATGTGTGTATCCCCAGTCTCCATGATTAACATTTTAAATCTGAAAGCAAAATATTTACTTATTCAGCCACTACATTCAAAATGTTTTTAAGAAATGGCTATCAGAGTTGCAAAATCACAGTAGGGGAGGTGAATAAAGCATATTCTTCAAACTCTGAAAGAACTGCGATCATGACAGTCATCAGCTTGGTGTGTTCCCCAAAACAGTTTAAAATATTATGGGAATCTTTTCAGAATTATCCTAAGAAATCCATAATGACCCTGTCACTGTGTGAGCTACACATTTATTTTTGGTTTTCATACAGTATTCTGATACTTGATATTTATCTCATCAATGGAACTAAATACTACATGGCATATTTCTAATTTAAAAAAATATATATGCTGCTTTAGCTATTTACTCATTTGTTACTACGATTTTCTGCACAAGAATCAACATCACTGCTATTCAGAAAATGGGGCATGTATGAACAGTCTGTGTTTTACAATAACATTTAAAGAATCCCTGGAGTTTTAAAAAACAGTTTTGAGAATCACTAGAGAGGTTTTCTTAGAAGTTATAGAAAAATGAATGAGAAAATAACCATAGACTTGTACTGTAATGTTGTTCTATACTAGAGAAGTAAGAAAGGACAAAGAAAAGAAGTTTCTTAGAGTATTTAAAACAAACTAAATTGTTGCAAAAAGCATCTCACATCTCTTAGCATGAAGAATAAAGAAAGGCTGTGTATGGTTGCTTGAGTCTGTATAGTTAGACTCATTTGTTTGGCATTGGATTTTTTATTTTCTTCTTTTGATTCAGCTTGTAACAGGGCTAAAAACCTCAATTTATGTTCATGACAATGGAAATTTTTTTAATGGGTACAGTCGTCCTAATAAACTGTTGGGGGACTTTCACAAATATAAGAAAAGAAACACATGGTGACCATCTGCAAGTCAAGAAGAAACCAGCCACACTGACACCCTGACTGGGGCACCTAGTCTCCAGCTTTAGAAAATAAATTTCTGTTGTTTTAGTCTCCCGTCTGCAGTATTTTCTCATGGCAGTCCTGGCAAACTAATGCAGTAGGTCTGAGGCGAGACTCAATAACATGCATTTCTAACAAATTCCCAGTGATGGGATGCCACTGGTCTGAAGAATCACACTTTGGGGCCACTGGTCGAGTCCTTCCAGCTGATGCAATGGCTTCTCAGTTCTGGACCCTTGTACTTTGCTGTAGATTCCTCTCTGGCTGAGCTGAACTTGATCTTAACTGTATCCTCCTACCACGAGGCCTTAATCTTGGGATTCTGTCTGTACTGGTCCCACAAAGCCCTGATTGATGTGACCAGCTTCCCTCAAGTCCCTGGACCTGGAACCTCAGTGGGAACATAGAAATGGTGTTCTATCATGAGTGTTACTTTGTGGGTTTCCAAAGTCTGTGCTTTTTATCCCAACAGTACACAGTCTGGAGTATCTCTTCAGTGCATGGGCATTGCATTGGCACCAAGATCAGTAGGTGACTGGTGTCTTACTCAATGGTGAGGACCATTGTTACCCAATATCAGAGGGGCAGGAAAGAATTGCTATCTAAAATAATCTGGAATGACTTCAAGGGAACCAACTGACCCTTAAAGGTTGAAAAGGATTTACATGTATAGAATGTAATGAGAAAGACCCCCCCAGGTTAGTAGATGCAAGGCAAGCAAAGCAGAGAGGCAAGAAAGCCGTCATATACGGAGAATACACAGATCATCTTTACCAGAATGAGGATGCAGGGGAGAGAAACAAGGGCAAAAAGCTGGGTTACACCAAAGTGAGATGGCGTTGAATGTAAGACATAACCATCGATGACTAATAACTTCCATTTATTAAGCATTTACTAAGTGCTAGGCTATAAACTCCAGGAGGACAGAGTCTTTCATCACTAGAATCAAGCACATTGCCTGGTACACACAGATACTCAATAAAAATAGGTAGAATGAAGGAATGGTAAGCTATCTGCTTCTTAGCTGGTTTAGATCAGTGATTGTGCCAGCACTGCTATCTCCTTTTACAGGCTCACAGAGGTTAATTAACTTGCTCAAGTGTTTAGGGTAGATTTGAATTCAGAACTGTGTGAGTCAGAGATGGGTTATCGCCTTCATCTCTGCTGTGCTCTCTGAGTTAAGGAATTAAACTCTGATGCAGCAGGAAATGGGGAAACAGGGAAAGATTTGATCAAGGGTAAACGGGGCTCAGGTTAAGTGTGTTCAGTTGGAGGTCATGGCAGGATGCCCAAATGCAAATTCTAGAAGCACCTAAGAGAAAGGAGTGGCAATGACTATGTTTGTGAGGTACTTAGAGAAAGAGCACATGACATACTGACCAGCCAGAAAGACCCCACCAGGTCTTTCAACATTATGCAGAAGATTTTTGAGAGAAAAATGATACATAAATTTATAATTCTGAAAAGCTGGACATTTTTATAGCAAATTGGCAGTGGAGGGACCTTTTTCTGCTGTACTTTGACTTCTGTAAGTTGACTTTCTAAAAGTTTTCTTTGTCTGAAACATCTTGTTATTTTATATGTTTACCAGGTTAACCAGTGGAGGTGAGAGATAACTGAGAAGAAGAGAAGAGAAAGAGTAGAGAGAGGGAGGGGGAGGGGGATGGAAGGAAGGGGAGGGGAGAGAGGAGGGGAGGGGGAGGGAGGGGGAATGCCAATCTATTATACCCAAAGGAGTACTTAAAAACCAAATAGTCATCTCTTAATTAAATTTATGGGAACCTTGTTTGTTATTTCATGAAGGAAATAAGGAAATACAGTTTGCAATTTAAGTTTAACTTAAAGGAGGTAAAGGGGAAAATTCAGACAACTAGCCAACACACCGTAGGTAATGCTTCATGTTAAACATGGTCACCCTACAGAAACAAGGCCAAGAATACAAATAATACACTTCCATTGTACACAACTACATCCGCATTTCTTTTATCTAATTACTTGAACAAAAGGTAAGTTATCTCCATGCTGCTTATGAAATACCTCCTAAATCTTTTCTGGTTTTATTTGAGAACTTGCCGCTGAATTTAAATGCAGCTGGAGCACAGACTCTGCAAGCCTGCCAGGCTGCCAGAATACTGTCCTCGTTTCTAGCTCCGTAAGTGTCCAGGTCAGTACATTTGGGGTACAGCTTCTCCTTCTCCCGCTGCATGCACCCCCACTCCCGTTGGGCCACGCATGAGGCAGGTTCTGCACCTGGAACAGGCTTGCTCTTCTCCTTTCTGGCCATTCACACATTACCCTTCTTGACTCTTCTACATTCACAGGCCAAACCTCTAATTCTCTGATGCAGTCACAGTTACTTCACCTTATAAATAAGAGTTTAAGATTTCTCTCACTCCTCCTAAAATGTATGTGAATAAAGAGTGCTACTAAGTACCCTGCCTTTATATATGATCGAGGTTACTGTGATCAGATTCATCTACTCACCACATCACCCTGGACTGCTTGGGAGCTGGAGTTGTTCTCGGCACTGTGGACACAAAGATGCAGGCAACGCCGAAGATGCTCACAGTCCAGGAGACAGGCACGGGAGCTGACAATGGCAGAGCCGTGCTGATGGCCCACAGAGAACCTGCCCGGGCAGCACGGCGACACCCCCTGGCCTCTATCTCCCAGGAAGGTAAGGAAGTCTGTTCTGTTCTCTGCTGGTTTTGCAATCTCCCAAAAGGAGAGATGACACCTGTCTTCTGGGTTGTCCTTGTTATAATTCATTCAACCACAAGAGATGGAGGATTCAGGAAACCCCAGAGACCGGCCACTTGAGCTTTACTGACACCTGTTACCTACAAAATGCAGGGCCCAGCAATTCTCACATGTGACTCTGGCACTCCTGCTTTCTGAAAGAGAAGCGCCTGCTTTTATGAATGATCAAGGCCTCAGAGAAGGGTCAGTTCACTTGGTCTTGGGGTAGAATACAAAGGTGTGTGGGGAGCAGTGGGTGGGGGGCTTGGCTGGAAGCCAGGCCTGACCTGTCTGAGCAGGAGAATTTTTGAGGGAAGAGGTACCCTACCCCTTTCTTTCCCTGTAGCTGGGATCAGGAAACTTCCTGCCGTCGCTGAAAATACTGAAGGGCCAGTTTCTCTCTGCTTTCCAGAAACACGGCAGTCAAGCAAATTCAGTTTGCAGAAATCTAGGATTTATACCAAGAGATCTGCAAATACTACATGATCTGATTTTTATGTCACATATGGTCTGTTTTCAGATTAAGCAGCATGTAAATCGTGGAGTAACTTACTTAAGAGCTATGATCACTGTATACTAACTCCAGTGTCTTTTCTAAGGTAAATAATTTGTGGAAACACCAAAAGGTCTTAGCATTGTCCTGAGCATATCTTATAGCTCCTCAGTCTCTGGCACACTGCAAGGCACATAGATGCTTAACAGATGTGTGATGGTGAATGATGGCATGCAGGCTGACCGTGCCCTCATATGGGGTGGGGGCAGCATCAGGGAGGAGGTTGAGGAAGACTGGAAATTGGCTCGGTCAAAAGAGGAGCGGTGATATGGGCATTCAGGAAGCGGAAAGAGCTTGAGCCAAAGCTGTGAACAGGGGCAGCACGGCAGACATGCGGGCATTACAAGTAACCTGACAGCAGGTGGAGGGGAGTGAACAGGAAGCAACTGACAAGGAGTAGTTCAGAGGATATTAGGTCCAATTCAGTTCACAGGAACAATGAATATTCTGGGGTCAGACTCCGTGTGGCCCACACACATCAGTGGTACCCCAAAGGCCAGGATGCAAAACTCAGCAGTTGAAAGATACAGGGAGGGTTGCTGGGTGCTGAACGGGCCACGTGTTTGCCTGGGGCAGCAGGCTTTTGGAGACAAGTCCCTAGGCATGCTTTCCTTAGCAATGTGATGCCAAGAGGACAAACATTAGGCCATGATACCCAGGCTGTCCCCTGGGAGAGTAATGAATGGACTATTGTTCTTTGGCATCAACTCCACGCTCAGGTAAAAGGCCTGAAGTGCAAGGGCTCCTTGCCATCATTTAGCTGATGGGAGCTTGAGCGTTTGCCAGACATTACTGTGAACTTTACATGGTTGCAGAGCAGCTTTCTGTTGATACCATGACCATCACCTCCTCTGGGAAAGGGCCATGCGATAGGATAAAGCCAGACACACTCCCAGGGTGAGCCTTGGTGAAAGGCTGAACTGCCTGCTCCAAGATCAGGCCCTCTGAAGAAGCAGGGGAAAGAACAGGTTTCTCCCAGGCTGCAAGGGCAGTGACTGACAGCCTCAAAAGCACATAGGCCCCTTTTGTATTTATTCATTCAACCACTGAGCAGGTATTTGTTATGTGAATCATGTTTCTAAGGCACAGTTCTTGGCTCGGGGGATGCAGCAGGGAACAAAACACAGGGAGCCTCTGATGGAGCGAGGGGTGACTGACAGTATACTGTAAATACAAACTGCTAGATGCAAGTAAGTTCTATGAAAACAATAATAAAGCAGGATAAAGGGATAAAGAACGACAGGAAAAAAGATGCTATGTTAGGGTCTTGAGCAGTTATTAAGCAGCTATTCTTCACTGTAAACTAAACATGAAAATCTCATTTTCATTGTAGAATTAAATAAACATAATTGCAGCACCCTGGAACACACAAATGGTCAGTTATGGGTAAATAACTGAGGGTGAGGCCATTATGGTAGTTAGATTCTCTTTGCGCTGAGAACTCTGTCAATCTTCTTGTGTTGGATTTCGGTTCTACTCTTTAAAATCCACCCAGCCTTCCACAGTTGCTCTGTCTCCCTGAGTCTCTGTTTCCTTGCCTGTAAAATGGAATAATAATAGTATCTTCCTTATTAAATTAGTGGAAGACTTAAGGAGAGAATACACACAAAGTGCTTATCTCTGAGCCTGTCACAAAGAACAGGTGCTCAATAGAAATGATCTATTAATATGGTAACCTCTTCAGGGAAGTTTTCCTCAGCGTGAAAATCAGCCGTCCAAGGCTATCATAGTAATATATGTTTCTGAATAGTAATATATGCTTTCTTTTCTTGTAGCACTCTCCTTTGTAGGGGAGGGGAAGTGGAGTGTTGGCCAAGAGTACAGATTGGTGGAGATACCGTGTGTGTGTGTGTGTGTGTGTAGCTATTCATTCACATGCAGTTTCTTAAAGACATCTCTGGTAACCATTTGAAGGTGATGATATGTTAGCAAAAAATAGAAGGTATGTTTCCTGCTATTCAAAAGTTAACTTACAGCCTTAGACATTACATATTTCCTGCTGTATGTCTGTATTCTCTGCTAAAGCATGCATTCTCACGTAAGGAAAGCTTCCTTAATCATGTATCTCTGAAACACCTAGAACAGTGTCTGGTGGAGGTAAATGCTTGGCAGGTAAGGTTAAGTTGGCCTGAGGAGCCTGATGAAAAGGAATACATAGGTAATAGCCACAGTGACAGAGCAGAGGCCGTCACACCAGGGTACTCTGTATATAGTGGAACTGGGGTTCACCACCTTCTCTTCTCTCTGCAGACACTCCCCGGGCTCTTTCCTTTGGGGAGAATCAAGCCCAAGTCCTCTCTGCCTTTGGTGCAGTCAGCTACTCTGCCCTTCAGCGTCTTCCCCAGGCAGCGTGCCCTGGGCGCCGAGCTGTGATTTAGATGGTAAATCCAGGAGCGCCCTCAAAGAGCATGCACCCTGATACACTGAATCATGGCCTTAGGACCTGGAAAATATTGATCCCTCTGACTGCTTGCTTGACTCATAAAAACATTTATTTTCTTCTAGAAAATGAGATTTTGAAGCCAATGTCCACTCAATTCAATTAAATTCAGGACAAAAATATGAGGTGATCTTTGCCAAATGAACCAGCAATGATTGGTGAAGATAAAGAAGGAGATACAGGCATGACAACTGGTCTACAGCCTTTTTTTAAAAATTCTGAAAATATATTGGATTTGAAATTGCATATGAATAAAGCAATCAAGTACAAAATGCATGAAAAGAACATGGAATTAAATTATGAAGGGAACTGGCATTATTCTTCCAGACAGCGAAGGGCAAGTTGTATGAAGAATGAGCAAACAAATGAAAGGAGTAAGAAGCAAATGTAATGAACAACAGCCAGCCTAGTGATCGTACATAGTACAGCTTTAATTAAAGCTTTTTGGTAAGCAGATGAATAAGAAAAATGGCTTATTAAATATGCAACAAATTGAGTATAAAACATAATATCTTAAGCATCACTTTGCAATAATTAATAAAGGAGACTGGGTTTAGGGTAAGGATTTTAGCTGTCCTAATTCAATGTTAATTGGTTCCATGCAAAGCATCTCTCCTTCTCATACTAGATGTCTATTTGACGTTTGAATGCATACGACGTTTAAAACGAAAGAGCTCCTATTTTGATTCAAATTGCTGCATGGAAATGTAGGGACAATCAATATGCATAAACCTAGAGGCCAAGGAGAATTAAGGATGAGCCACCAAAACATTCTCTTTTCTCCAGCAGAGGAAAGAGGGCTCTAATTCCCAGGCATCATTTGCACATGCTGTTATTCACAGATGAATAAAGCATGCCACTTTGTAGTCACCCCCTGGGTCCCTAGCACGTAAGCACAGAGAGGAAATGGTCCAAGAACCATTGGCATCCAACCCATGATACATTATGTTACTAAATATCTGGCATGGCAATTGGCTAAACCTCATCAACCAGCTGCCAAATGTCATTTAACAAAGCAGTCCCCATCCAGGACCTCTATGTGACTATACTGATAATATTATCACTGGAGGTGAAGAGACACATTCCCTAAAGAAACTCATCATTAGAAATAAACATGGCAGCTCATCAAAAAGCAAAAGCAACATGACAAAATTGAAGAGGAGCTTTTAAACAAATCAGTGTGTGTGCGGTGGGGGAGGGGGCCTTGCACGTGCGTTAGTATGTGTACAAATGCGAAAGCTTTGCTCCATCAAGTAAGAAAGAGGATACATTTTTTCTCTTCATTACCTAAATGGGGACTAGACTTTCCTAACACTAAGTAAAATAAATAACTAATCTTGCCAGCAGTCTTCAGCTCACAGTATCCAAGGTTTGGGTTTTAGTCCTTCCTTCTAAGTATTTTGGGAAAACTGAGGAAAGATTTCTCCTCAGCCTGGTTTCTTTACAAGTAGAAATATCCTTTGTCAGTTTGCCAAGCATAAAATTAAACGTGATGCTTTAAAGAGACACTAGAAAAGTTCCTTTAATGAACTTTCATCTTTTTTTTTTGCATGGTCTTTTGGGAAATATCACCCTCCCCCGCCCTCCCTCTCCCCTCCCCTTCCCCGTCCCCAGCACCTGCCCCTCAACTATCAGCTCCACCCTTCTGATACTCTGTTAACACTTCTAACCCAGATCTCTCACCTCAACTCCAAATTCCCATCTATTATTAGGTGCTTCTTAATGAAATGTGTCCAGTATTGAGCTCCTTGTCTCTGTGCTCTTGGAAATGTTCACCTTACTCTCACTTCTCCTTATGAATGGCACACACATGAATCCAGTCACAATTCAGTCAAGATCCTGAGTCATTAAATATTCCAATGTTTCCTACAACGTCTGAAGTAGTTGCATTAAGAACTAATGTTGATTTTTAACTGCAAAGTAACTCTCTTTTCAGTCCCCTATTGGTCAGTCTGTCACTGCCTCAGTGTGGACTCAGTACTTTCTGAAAGGTGGTAATAACCACAAATGGTCTGCCTCATCCAGTCTTACTGCAGTCTAAGCCATCCTCCGTCTGAGGCTGCACAGAAACTTCAAACTATATATCTCATCATGTCTACCCACTGCTGAAGATCTTTCAGTTTAACAGGAGAGAGACAGAACCTGAATGATGGACACCATAGTATCTTTGCTCCCAAAATTAATACATAAATTTAATGCAATTCTAATTAGAACCCCAGTAAGATTTTTTGAATTGGATCAAATGATGCTAACATTTATATATAATAATAAGTGCTGGCAAAATTTTGAAAAAGAATATCGAGGGAGAGATAAGTCTCACCCAGCCCTACCTTACCATAGAAAGTACTATAAGGCTGCTATTAAAGTACATGGTATTGATAAAGGAATAGAGAAATGGATCAATGAAACAGAATTGAAAATCCAAAAATAGATCCTAGAATATAGAAAAATTTAGGATATGATAAAGGTTGTATTTCAGTACAGCACGGGAAAAGGTAGTATATTTAATAAATAGTGTTGGATCAATAGGCTATTTAAATAGAAGAAAATAAAATTGGACCCCTGATATACATTACTTACAAAAATAAATGCCACATGAATTAGATGCTGAGTTATAATATGTAAAACTACAAAATCATTAAAAAATATCTTGGTAAATACATGTGCAATATACGAGAAAGGAAGATTGTTTTAGCTACAACCAGAAACCCCAATGCTATACATGAAAATATACCATGTAAAAGTTAACTATTTTGTATGGCAAAATATACTATTAACAAAGTCATTAGACAAACAGATTTTGAATAAATATTACTATTGCAGAGGATAGACAAAGCGCTCTAAACATTAACAAGAAAAAATAAAACAAAATTAGACAAAGAATAGAAAGAAGCTAGTCCCCGAAGATGAAATCCAAATGGTGAAGAAACATAAGAAAAGATGCTCTAATGTAATAATGGGATGGTGTTTGGTACACAATAAACTGTCCAAAACAGAAAGAACTAAATTACCTAGTGCAGGAAAAGTTGTGGAATAAAGAGTACTAAAGACACTCATATGCCTCTGGCAGAAATGTGTCTTGTTACAGCCTCTTGGGAATGTAATCTGGCAAGTTATTAACATTAAATCTTTACCCTAGAAATATAAACATGAATTTGTAAGAATGTATATGTACACATATGTGCATACATAAACTGGAAACAAAGGAAAACCATATCAATAGATGAATAGGTGCATTCCTAAATAAAATATGGGAAATATGGTACATGTACATTTTAGGTAAACTTAAACATGTGAGTTGACTTGGAGGAATTTCAAAGAGGCATTAAGTGAGAAAAGCAAAATGTGGGAAAGTGTGTATAATATAAGCAAATTCTTATAAAACAATGACAATGCTGTGTATATATGTCTGTGTTTTCTACATATTTGCATATGATTATATGAACTGTGAGAAACACATGAAGGTCAGATTACACTGTCAACAATCAGTATCCTGAATGGATTGTTTGGTGAGAATATAGGAGACGGGAGGCAAAGGTGGGAGCCTGTATGGGTTCATTGTTAGTATATATGAAATTTATATATTTTTTTATGTGTAGGAAAGAGAATTTAAAAGTTTCAGTGGCTTTTTTATTGACTTCAGGCAATTTTTTAAATTTAAGAATTGTTTGCCATTCGTGGCTCTTCACTAGATGACCATTGCCTATTATTATTCAGCCTTATAGCCCTACATTTTCACAAACATCTTCATGCTTTATCCACAGGGAACATTTTTCCATTCTCAAAACATGCTTCATTCTCTAACCCTATCTTTTCTTTGGTTTTGCTGCTATAAGGATCTCCTCTTTAACTCCCTGATGTAATTCCCATTCATGCCTCAGTGTGAGTGCGTTTCACTTCCTCCAGGGCATCCAGCCAGTCCCTGTATTCTTTCCTTGTCTTTGTCCTGCAAAGGCTCCTATCAGACAGCCCTGTGATTGCTGTTTCCCTGTCTTTCTGTTCCATGTCTCTGTTAGCCTGCGATTCTTAGAAAAAAGAATCATCTCTTATTTATCACTATCTCCCTGATGACCATTTAATCTTCCCACTAGCTCCCCCAGCACAGGCACTGCCTCAAATGAGTCTAGTTTCTTTCATGGAGCAAAACATTTCTCTATAATCCGATTTCTTCATTCGAGATAAGACTGAGCTCGCTGTGTGCACACGATAGGTAGACCTCAATCATACGATAATGCCAACATTCCATATGCAGAGGGTGAGACTGGTGATTTTATGTGCTCTTGGGTGAATTGTGGGAAACAGGCGGAAGAGCCAGTCTGACTTCAGTTGGTTGAGGACTGACCACATGGAATGAAATGAGTGTATACTACATTAACTAAGATAGAAATGGAAGATAACACCCTTCACTGACTTTGTGTTATTCAGGGTCAAGATCTAAAATATAGAGGCAAAGTGATTACCTAATTGTGTTTGTGAACACCTTGACACAAACAGTCCCTACCTAAAATATTTTTAGTTGTATTTTGTTGTAAAGAAAGACCATTAGTCAGCCACCATCTACTGGTAGTTC
Source organism: Manis javanica (assembly GCF_040802235.1). Taxonomy (NCBI): domain Eukaryota; kingdom Metazoa; phylum Chordata; class Mammalia; order Pholidota; family Manidae; genus Manis; species Manis javanica. The sequence goes on along the minus strand of NC_133164.1, from coordinate 107,570,204 downwards.
TCTCAAAACACAGGTTGCTAAATAACTACTGCAATTACACACTCTCATAGTTGTTATCTTCCCAGAGAGCTATACTATGACCTCTAACCATTTAGTTAGTTAGCACAGCTGGGCGACTCCTAAAAAATCAATAGGGCCCACTGCACATCAATGTGAGCCACTGGGTAAACCTTGCTTGTGTGTGGAGTTATTTGCCCTTCCAGGCTATTTACCCATGTGAAAACCTGCTTGGGGAGAAGTAGAGCAAACATTTCCGAGAGTAAATGGAGAACGTAGTTCAGTGTTTCATTTACTTTCAGCAATATATGAAAAAAGCACAGGAAAAAAGAAAAGAAAATTTGGGGCTTCCAGGGTGGGAAAAACCTTTGTAATGGACTAAAGTTTTCCTACTTTGTTTGAGCGTAGACTGCACTTTGTACTCATTCACAAATTAAGTGAATCGGATAGACTTCAAAAAGTTCCTCTATCAGCTGTGGCTAAATGCCCACATACTTCTCATTTGGTACAATTAAAGAGCCAAAAATGAACCAGTAACAACCTTCTAAGGAAGTCATTAGAAAAGTCACATTACGAGGCATTAGATGATTTAGCCCTGTGATTCACACTAAAAAAATCCCTAGGCGGCCACTGCTTCACTTCAGAAGGAGTAACTAAAATAACATTTCAAAACTAACAAGCCGAGTTTATTATCTCTGGGGAACCAGTGCGCAATCAGAGGGGATGTGAACATAAGCCAGTCACCTGCACATCGCTTGTCACAGATTTCTAGTTTCTCATGCACTATGTCTAAGTCGTTAGGTATGTTTCATGTATTTGTATGCAAAGTAACATACAACTAAAATGTAAAGAACCTGCATTAAAGAAATACTGACTCTTGGACCTGGGAGACTTTTTCTTAGCAGTTATTTAACCCCTTCATTTTATAAATGGAAAAAAACAACGATCCAGACACATTTAACTACCTGCTCAAATCACAGGGCAGTTGAGGACAAGGCCAGGAACGGAATTCAGGTCTCCTAAACCCTAATCTGGTGCCTTTTGCCTATGCCTGCCTGCTTTCTACTCCATGTGTTCAGCAACCTTTACAAATTTACAGGGTCATCACTGCTCTTTTACTAACCAATAATAATCCCATCTATAATATTCCATATTTGCTTTGATTTATATTGGCTGCTTTTGTTAATCCCTGGAGGGTTTACTATGAAGATGATAAAAAGGTGACATGGAATAAGCCATGTTACTTCATGCAGCTACTGCAAAGCTGGAACTGAGCTCCAGAAATTCTTAGGTTTCCTGAGATCTGAAACTGGCAGTTCCAGAATGTGATTGTTGAGCACTAATTCTAAAAATGTGCCACAACAAAAACATGTGTGTTCTGTAGTAAAGTTAGTTGAGAAACTATAGTTGCCACCAGATGGACTCAGTGTTTATTAGCATATTAAAGGACCTGAGAAGTCCTGCTGTAAATCAACCAGTTCAACTTTATTTAACCCTTTATCTCTCAAACATATTTGAATATGAAAGCGCTTTTATTGTGTGTGCCTATTTCTGACAAAACTGATCTTCCACAGAACAAACATTAGTAAGCTGCCTTCTAGTGAGCAATAGGGTGTGGGCCAGCATCTCATCCTTCAGTACTTCATTTTATTAAAAAGTATCTACAAAATGTTTCCTGCAGGCAGCTTATTGTATAGTGTAGGTGGGTACAGAAGGAGGGGAGGGAAAAGGAGATACAGGAAGTTAACAGTCACTGTAGACCTATTGAGTTTATAATCTCATTGTGTACAGGCAAAACAAACATACTAGCAAAAAAAAAATCATTAGGCAATGAATAATTCAGCATCCAGTATCCCCATAAGGAACAGATGAAGGCATTAAGATTTTGAACTTGGGCGCAACTGGGACAAAGTATGTTTTCAATTAGAGACTAATGTATATGCAAAAAGAGAGAGAGCCTTGCACAAAGGTGATCAATCCATGTTTGCTTAACAAATTAAGGACATTCTGGGCCAGGGAACAGCATGAACAATACCTTGAGGTCAAATTGAAGGTAGTGTGTTAGTCATCAGAAGTGTGAAGAATATAAGTTGCCTGGAGTGGGGTTGGGGGTGGGAATTGTGCTGGAGGAGGAAGGAAATTAAGATCAGAGGGGCAGGATATATGCAGAAAGGAAAAATCACGACGGACCCCACAGAAATACAAAGAATTATTAGAGAGTACTATGAACACCTATATGCTAACAAGCTGGGAAACCTAGGAGAAATGGACAACTTCCTAGAAAAATACAACCTTCCAAGACTGACCCAGAAAGAAACAGAAAATCTAAACAGACCAATTACCAGCAACGAAATTGAAGCGGTAATCAAAAAACTACCAAAGAATTCAAAGATCTTTATTCTGATGAGAATTCAAGAGTCTTTCTAGTTGTGGGTCTTTTCTTGTTCATCCTTAGCATCTTGCACATCTTTCTTGCGGGCATGAAATAGGTATTAAAAGAACAAGTGAATGAGCATGAATTTTGAAATGTACAATGGAGAACAACTGGAGGATTTCTGTTTGGAAAGTAAGATGACACAAGCAGTCTCTTTTGAAATAAATCTGGTTGGTGCTGTTTGAAGTGGGGTGGGGGATAAGAGATACCTTAGACAGTAGTCGTCAGCTGGAAGACAAAGGTGGGCATTTAGGATAAACCCCTACCCTGAAGTGGACACATTTGAAATGCATTTTGGAGGAAGTATCCATAAGCCTAAAGAGCAACCAAATAAAGAAAACAGAGAAAAGGGATAGTAAAAAAATAGCAACCAGCTGTAAGTCTAAGAAAGAGGTAGTGTCATTAATAAGGAAAGGACAATTCCAAAGAGGAAAAGGATTTGTAGAGGGATTGGGTGTTGAGGCATGATGGCAAATACCCAATGGGAGATGTCCTAACACCACAATGGTGACATAAGAGGGCACAACTCATCGCAAAGCACACTCAGCCATCTGAGCTTATTTGCCAAGTGAGATATGGATATGATTATTATCACCCCTATTTTTTGGATGAGAAAAGTGAGTAGCAAAAATAATGAGGTTAAGATTAGCATGCATGGGGTAGGGGAGGGAGAAAGGGGAGGGCTGTACAACACAGAGAAGACAAGTAGTGATTCTACAACATTTTGCTATGCTGATGGACAGTGACTGTAAAGTGGTTTATAGGGGGGACCTGGTATAGGGGAGAGCCTAGTAAACATAATATTCTTCATCTAAGTGTAGATTAAAGATTAAAAAAAAAAAAGAAAGAAAGAAAAGGGGGATTACTCCTTGATAGGATAAAACTAATGGTAAATCAACAATTAACACATGCTTTAAATATCCTTAATTTTGATCATTTAAAGGGTGCCAGATGATCGGCTATGGAGGTAAACTTTTCTGATAATATTCCTTTCTCTTAAAAAAAAAAAAGCAGTTCCTGTGTGGTGACCTCCAATGAGTTCTACACAGTGGTATAAAGGGCATATCAAAGTGTGGGCAAAGGGTCTGTTTGTGTTTATACAGAAGATCAAAGCCTAATTTGGCTACCCAGAAAATGAACTAAGATATGATATGAAGAAGAACTTCCAACATCAGCACTCTCTGGAAGAGTCATTCCAAAAGATGATCATCAAAAAACCTCCACAAAGATCCAGGCGATGCTGCAGTTGGAGCTGCATCCATCCCACCGTTTCCTGGACTTGCCAATGGGATGAAGAAGGAGATATCTAAGCTGGCCTGTGCATACAGTAAAACAACAAATTTGACTGGATCTATACTGTTGGAACTCAACCAAGAATTAGGAGAAGTGCAAGTTGTAGCGCTCCAAAATCTTATGACTACAGACTATCTACTGTTAAAAGAACATATGGGATGTGAACAGTTCCCAGGAATGGGTTGTTTTAATTTGTCTGATTTCTCTCAGACTGTTCAAGTACAGTTGGACAATATCCATCATATCATAGACAAATTTTCACAAATGCCTACAGTGCCTAACTGGTTTTCTTGGCTTCACTGGAGATGGCTGGTAATTATAGATCTGCTTTTGTTATGTAACTGTATTCCTATTATGTTAATGTGTGTGCACAATTTAGTTAATAGTTTAAAACCTATACATGCTTAAGTTACTCTACAAGAAGATATGTCAAAGAAATAATCCTCCCATGTTTTCTTCCATATGCTACCTCTATAGCTTTTCTTCTTCCTTCCTAATTACAACCCTTAAATAGAATTCATGCCTCATATCGAATTTACCGAGTATCATAATTCCTCCAAGTAGTAAAGATACCTCAAGACAAATGCTGGGCATAGAAGCCACAGGGCATAAATCTGCAAAGAAGTAAAAAGCTAACCTTTTCAAACAATATGGCTTCTCTCTCACTTACCAACTTTACATCTCCCTGTATGGCCCCGGCAGATGACTGGTTAGCCAGAGACGGGTAAGATTCCTCAAGGGAGGAACAACCTAAGACAGGCACAGTTGCAGGGGGGCCATCAGGTGAGAAATTGGGGATCAACAGTGGTGAGGCTTAGAACCTCCCTCCCCCCTATTTTGAGAGAAATCTTTTGCATCCGTGGATGTTTTAATGCTCTTGTCTAGCTTGGATTAACACATAGTCTACAGGCACACACCTGATCATATACATTTGCTCTCTTACAACACCAAACTATGTTTTCTACCTTTATCTTGCATCTACCTACCACTTCAGCATTTTATTAAAAATAAAAATAATAATAATAATAAAGGGAGAAATGTGGGATTCACATATAAATCAAGTATAAAAATCAAATGAATATTCATATTTGACCTGATTGTTTATAGTTCATAATGCGTGATCAAAACCGAAAGTTTCTGTGATGACTGCCCTTGTACTGTTCACCATGTAAGAACTTATTCACTATGTAAGAATTTGTTCACCATGTAAGAACTTGTTCGTTATGCTTCAAAAGATTGGAGACTGACGAGAATTAGGCTTGAGATAGATTAATGATTGTGCATTGAGCACTGACTCCCCTATACAGAATTTTATTGTTTTTAACAACCATTTGATCAGTAAATATGAGATGCCCTCTCAAAAAAAAATATTGTAACAACTTTGTATGGTGATAGCTGGTAGCTAGAATTATCATGTATATAAATGTTGAATCACTGTGTTGTACACCTGCAACTAATGTAATACTGTGGGTCAACTACCCTTCGATAAGAAAAAAAATTAAAAAAAATAATGAGGTTTGCTCAAAATACACAACCTCAGCAGACAGCACAGCAAAGACTTGAATCCCTTTCTCATGATTTTATATTCACTGTTCTTTTATCATCTACACTTCAGGTGATATAGGATTGAGGGAAAATGTCTGGACAGAGATAGAGATTTCCAATGTGCCCACAGAGATAGGAGAGCTGAATACTGAAATAGGATGATGAGAACTGGGTTCAGTGTGATGAGCTTTAACTGGGTGGCTGGCATATGCTTGGCTCTGTGACCTTGATAAGGGAGTGCAAAGTTGACAAGATCAGGATCAAGACCTTACATCTAGGGAAAGCTAAGAGAAAGAGAAAAGAATCAATAAACAACTCAAATTAAATGAAAATCAAATTAACCTCTGTTTCATGAGTGCCTACTACCTGCAAGACAGAGCATGGTTGGCCAAAGAAGAATATGCAGGTGAGAAGTTGCAATGTGTCTGAGGTCAAGGCTGGCTAAGAAGGATGACTTGATCAGAGGGGACAAATACCACAGCCTTGGAGTGGGGACTTAGAACATTTCCCTTCTCACTACTTCTCCCTTTTGGGCAAACCAAGAATGAAAACCAGATTCAATTAATGCCTCTCATTCATCCAATTTGTCAGTTCTTCCTCGGGCCAGACTGCTGGAGTTCCAGACTGAGCCTGGGACTTCAGTTAAAATGGATGGGCCAAGGAAGAAGGAACAAATGATGCCCAGGGATTTAAGGGAAGAGCCTGAGCCATAGAGGCTTTCAAATATATTTGAATGGCAAAGACATCTCCTACCCCTGTTTCTCTCCCTCGAACAGAATTAGAGGATTTGAATGAAAATAACACCATACACAGGATCTTCCAGACTACTGCCTATCTTTCCAGGCATCTTTCCCACTACAACTGGACACACAGCACATTTGCCAGATCAGTGTATTATTATACAGTATATTATAGTATTATTTGCTATCCTTGCAGTACATTTTGATCATTTCTATCAACCAAAATCGTGCTTAGAACCTCACGCCTTTGGTCAAATAGCTTCTCCGCCAGGATGCCTTCCCTGAACACCACATGTGAGCTCTCCTTCCTCGGCTCTTTGGCACTTTATGTAGTTGGGAGGAGGCTGTCACTCACTGGTCTGCACTGTGGCTTTCCAAAAACATCATCTATAAATATATGAATGTATTAAAATATAAACACCCAAAGTAAAGGCAGACACAATGTGAGCCATGGTACTCTCATTTTAGAGCTTTTTAATTACCCTCATTTACTCTTTTTTGTGATTATTATTTACCCTTTTAAATTTTAAGTCACTTGATAGAAAGGGCAAAGTCGTATGGGTCATAATATTCATGAAAGCCTTGAGCTTAGAGACTCAGTACAATGGATGGATGAATTAGAAAAATAGATGTGAGGTGAAATAACCTTCTTTAGACGGAGCCTTTATTCATCCCTGCCTGGGTGTGCTGTGACACACACCGTTACAGGTGTTAGGGATTTGGGTGTGAGAGAAACAGTAAAATCCCCACCCACACAGCCTACAGTCTAGAGGAAGGAGCCATAAAATATGCACATACAGGAGGAAAATATTTGTCAGAGTGATAAGTGCTAAGGAGAATAAAGCAGGAAAGGAGGAGGGAGAAGGGCAATTTTAAATAAGATGCTCAAGGAAAACCTTGAAGAAAAGGGTATCCGGGCAAAGCATTTAACATGCCATGCACACCTCTGAGGGCAGGTGATTCCCAAGAGAGGGAACGGCGTGTGTAAAGGCTCAAGGCAGGAGTGTACTCGGGTTGTTCAGGACTAGCAGAGAGGCCAACGCGGCTGAAGCCGAGTGAGCAAGAGGAGAGAAGGAAATAGGGCCAGGCTGTCAGGGAGGGTAGGAGTCTCTGGGGCCGTCTTAAGCAATTATCACAAACTTAAAACAACAAATGTATTAGAAGTCCAAAATCAAGTGTCAGCAGGGTAAGTTCCTTCTGGACACGGAGGCAGAAACCGCCCACGCCTCCGACTCCCTCCCGATGAGAGCTGGCAGTACGCAGCGCTCCTCGGCTGTAGCTGCATCCCAGCCATCACCTCCTTCTCTGTGTTTCTGTCTCTTGTAAGGACACTCCCATTGGATTTGGGACCTTCCCTAATCATCCAAGACCCAGCCTCACCTTGAGCCTTACCTTAATTACACTGCAAAGACCTTAAGCCAAATAAGGTCACATTCTGAGGTTCAGGGTGGGCGTGACTTCGGGGGGAGACACTATTCAACCCAGTGTAGGGATCAAGAGTGACACATCAAGAGCAGTTAGTAAGGATCCTTTCCTAGGATCCTGTGGCTTGAGTTAATAACAGTGGAGGTGGAGAGAAATGCTTCTGTTAGATTTACTTTTGAAAGAGTCAATGGGATTTATGGGCACATAGGATTACTGACTTGCTGGCTTTTTCATCTTTCCTGCTTTATAAATAAGACAGCTTTGGTGTTTGAAATAGAAAGGGTTCTATAGCAGCCCAGGAGAGGCCACTGCCTGCCTGAGTCTGATGAAAGTAGACGATAAACCCAAACGATGGTTTATAAATAACTGTATGTAGGCAGGGGAAGGAAGGGCCCTTTCCTGTTTTGTTTATTTTTATTGAGGCAGAGTTCATAGACAATATTATTCCTGTTTCAATATTTGGTGTTTCTTATTAAGTATGTCTATGACAATATATTTTTGTTGCGATTCAAATACAGCAAAATTTTAAAACTAAATAAATTGTTTTGAGGTCAGGAAATAAATTCGCAGGACAGGGATGGATAAATACATTTCTTACACAAACTGTAAAAACTCAAACAGCAGCTCTAGGTCCTGACTCGCTGTATCTATTTGAATGGAAATATTTCTCTTTAGGGAAGGAAACTGATCTCACCCATCTGAGAAGAAAGGAAAGACTTGCATCTTAAAGAGCCTTAGAAGTTGAGCTCAGCTGGGAAAATAATGAGAATCGATATGAACTTCTGAGTGCTTTGGTAACAGTTTCAGCTGAAATCGTGATTTACTTCCCAAGTTATAACCTCAGGGAGACAGAACATGCAGAGAGAATAAAAGAAATGAAATACTATAAATTATCCCCACTGTGTTGTCAGATCCTCAAGAAAATTTCTTGGTATTCCATACAAAATAAAGACCAAACATGTCCCTTATTTAATGATTGCTTCTCCATGGACCTTTTTCATTATTCATAATGGTCTCCTGTTACTTATTATCTAAGGAATTTTCTCCCGTTTTCTAAGATGCCCATCCAAAGGCCTGTCCTCTGGCTCTCACACTCTCTCCCCCTTCCTTAAAAGAACTCAGGGCTGCAGTTAAGGCCACGCAGTGTCCCTGCAAATTCAGCATCCTCATTACTGCTCCCAGGCTCAGCCCATCCTGCCTGAAGAGGCCACCATCTCTCTCACTCAAAGTTCTTCTGGTTTTCTGTTTTTATTTTCTTCTCTCTTTTTTTCATTAGAAACAGCTTTATTACAAGTCTTTTTTTTGAGGTCTATAGTTGACATAGAACATTATATTAGTTTCCAAAGTACAACATACTGATTTGATATTTGTGTACACTCATGTTGTTTGTTTCTGTGTATTAGATCAAACAGCTACCTCTGCCGGTCTTGAGGGTGTGCTTTTGTGTAGGGGATGAAACTTAGCATTCCACCATGCCCTAGATCTTGGTTTTCCTGTGAACATTTGTGACTGTCTGAGCTGCCTGATTTATTCTTGTTAGGTCCCAGTTGTTAACAGTGGATCAAAACCTGTGAGTATTTCAAAGGGAGGGATCTCAAGAAGCACCTAGTTCTAGGCTGGTTGGAAGCCAGACCCTCAGACAGCAGCTTTTAAAGTATACAAATATAAAACAGATATATCCAGTCCTGTGGAACCAAATTTGTAAACTCCATTTGTCCCTGGGTGACAGTTGCAGAAATTGGGGCTCCAGACAAATACACAAGCTCCCAGAAGTGAGGTAACGGTGAACCGCAGCAAGGCTGTGGGAGAGCACGGATGTGGACAAATAAATAAGCCTTTTTGATAGAAAGCCTGGGGAAGTTTTTCAGTCTGCTCTTCGGGCAGTGTCCTGGGTGTGGTAGCCTGCCAAGAAATGTCTCTCTAGTTACCATAGTCCCATACAATCCAGGAGCAGAAATCGCCCCGGCCACCACAGCCAGGGGACCGCGCACACCTGCCGGCTTCCGGGAGGCAGCAGGGGTCCCAGGGACTGTGCTTGTCCGCTGTGCTAGCAAAGGAGAGGCAGAGCGTGTGCCCTCCGTGCCGCCGTCCACGTTCCCACAGGCCCCGCCCACAGAATGAATCTCCTTCACACACAGGTTAGGCACTTTTCGAGCTGTTGCTTTTGTGCTGAGCCCCGTGGTGAATGAGTCTCCTCATGAGCCCTGTAAGGGCAGGATCTCAGTTCCCCACAGCCCCTCGGGTCTCCTGGACTGATGTCCCACCGGCTTTCAAGCCAGATGTTCTGGGGGCTCCTCCTGGTTTTCTTCTGAACATTTGTGATTGCGCAGCCTAGCCTGATTTCTTCTTTCTGGGTCCCGTTGTTAAGAGTCGGTCAAAACCTGTGCGTCTGGTTCAGGTCCAAGGACTGGCCTTTACCATTTGTCGTGAAGAAGCTGGTCAGCTAGTTTTCAGGTCTTTTGGGAGGGAATTATTTCACCTGTAGGTGTAGATTTGGCGTGTCCTTGGGACGAGGCAAGTAGTTCAGGGTCTTCCTAAGCTGCCATCTGGGAGCACCCCATCTTCTGGGTTTCATGGTCCAGTTTGAGTCTCAACTCCTCTGCAATATCATATCCTGTGACATCAATTCACACATCAGAAATTTCTACTTTCCCTTAAATGATCATAATCCTTCAGTGTCCCAAATTGAAGTTCTTATCTCCTGCCTGGACTAATGCCAGAGCCTCCTGGCTGGCCTCCCCACTGCCGTCCTTAACACCCTTAACAGTCTTTTCCGAAGATAGCAGGCAAAATGATATTTCCAAAACATAAGTTAACTGACGTCATTCCTTACTGAAAGTCCATTGAGGGGCTTTCCATTTCACACAGAGTAAAATTCCAAGTTCTCTCTCCTATAGCCCAACCTCCACCTGCAATACAAGCCTTTCCCTCTTGGCCCCGTCTTCTGTACGCAGGCTCCCGCCTACCTCGCCTGACGGGAAATGAATCTCTTGCCCAGTTTCACTTTCTTCATCCTTTAGATCTCAGCTCCTGCCCCACAAACTCAGAAATCAATCAGACTAGATCAGGTGTTGTGCTTTCTTGTGCTCGTTCTACCATATTGTGTTTTTTCATAGTACTTATCACACATGCAATATATGCTTGAATGATTATGCAATTCACTATATGCAGATAAGGGTTATATCTGAGTTAATCAAGGTTGTCTCCAAGTGTCTGAGAGCTCATCTTGCATAGAAAGAAGTCGCTGAGTAAATGTTTATTAAATGAATAATATTTATTTTCTCTAGCACGACTTTGATATTTTATACTATGTTTTCACCTGGTATTCCTAGTCATCCTGTATTTATATCCTTTGATGTAAATGTAACTCAATGATTATATAGAATAGAAAAGTTTTTTTCAGGTTTACACATTTTTTTTGGTAGCATCATATAAATGTATAGAATTGTAAACAAATTTGGTAAACCTCTATCATGCTTCTCTCATAAACGAGCTGTAAGTTTTTAAGACATTTCAGATTTTCTTGTGCAGTGTCTAATTTTAAGTGCTCTTTCAACTGGTGATACTCATTTTACCAGTTTTCCATTGATATCCTTGTTGTAATGACTGATATATTTTGAGTTTTGTGTTATACTCACTGTCATCCGCATTTTGTGTGAAATCAGGAAGAAATTCGCAAAGCACCATGCCTAACCTTCTCGGCACCAGTAAGTGACTTGCCACAGTTGTTGACCCTCGTGGTGATTCAGCAGGTGCCTACTGCCCAACTACTGTGCACAAAGATCAGAACTAAATGCACTGAGAGAATGCACAATAAAAAAAAAATGGAAAGGAAACATTTCTTTACCTCTGGTAATAGAAACTGAGGCTGGGTTTGCATTTAATTATACAATCCCAGAGCTACTCTTTAAACCTATTTTAAAATGAGACATCAAGGCCTGAGCCAGTTAAGTGACACACAGCTAACTAGTGACCACTCCCCACCTACTGTTTGCTGCTCTGGCCTTTGTTTCTACTTCAGCACGTGACAGAACACGTTAGAACCACCAGACCAATATCTTTATCTTAGAAAGAAGATACATGAGAGTCATGTGTTTGTCCAGAGAGGCGACGAATGTTCAGGCAAAAATTAGCATTAGTATCCAGCAGGGTCTTTGGGGCGATCTTCTTCCTCTGGGTTTTCTAAGTTTGTAGTCATTTGCAAGCTGGAGAGAGGCTTCTTGGTCTAGTGATCCCCCCAACTTTTGCGTCCCATCTCATGATCCTTCCTGATTCATTCTAAACCTGACATATTTTTTTCCTTCTTTAACTCTTAACACTTTATGACTCTATTGATTTCACATAACTTGAAAGAGTGTTGCCCAAGTTAGAAGATGTGGAAAAAGAGCAGGGCCCCAGAATGCTTAGTGGTAGGGGTTAAGTTTATATACACAAGCTTTAGGCAAATGGAGATTCCAAGAACCAGATTCTCAATGACATACTGGCTGCACTTAAAAATAGATAATAGCAGCTGAATGAAGTCCTAATTCGGTTAAAATTAGTCAATGTTTATTGAGATTCTGCTCTGTTTAGGGTTTAATCTGTACAGTTATTTAGGGATAGAAGGAAGAATCTTACATTCTTTCTGATTCAGTGTCCAAATCAGAGTGGACCTTTTTAGTTATATTATGGCAAACACGCCTGAGAAGGTTTAGGGAAATGCTGAAGTTGGGGTTTAGAAACATCAAGTTATGGTTTCCTGATATTTCTCTGATCAGATCTCAGGGAGGATCACACCACTGGTATTTAAAACCAGTCCTGCATCAATCTCTGCGTACATGTATGTGACCTGTATATAACTTTAATTTCACTGCTTTTCAGGTATTTTACTGTTTTTCTCCTGCTTCTTATGTCAGTGTATTTACGAACACTAAAACAGTAATTGCTTGTAAAAGAATTTTAGAGGAACATGTCTTTCTCAGTTGGAAATTATGACTTTGTTGTGTATTACCAAGTGCCATCCGGGTTATATTTTAAATAATTGGGTCATATTTCATACTTTCATATACAAATTATATATGTACATGTTAAGGGTTATCCATGAGAAGATTTGCCACAAAGCCAGGGAAGCATAAAATTCTGGTCCCCTTACTTGCATGGGGTGATCAAAAGGATATTTTAATTCCATTCCTACTTTTCCTCAGTCACATTTCCTTTTACATCAGACATATATGAGTGGCCATGAGTACTTTGGACACTTGGTTAAGGGAATATTAAGTTGAAATTTGGCCATTTTAACCACAATTTAGATGGTCTGAGTGTTTACAAACTCAACTTAATACATGAGGAGAATCTTTTATCTCTTTGACAGCATTAATTAAAGATCTGAGAGATAACTCAGATAAAAAATTAACTGAAATTAAGCACAAGTGATCATAACCCATGATGAACTCTGTCTAGTGTAAAGAAGAGAAGTATAATGAACATATCAAAAAATTATCTGCCTACAGCAATAATTTATTAAGAGGAGACACATTTTAAAGTGAAGTAATCAATTGACCCTCTTTCATAGACTGATAATTTAATTGGTAGAGATGAGCACTCTATGAAGACTGGAAAAGGATTTAAACTTCTTCTTGATTTTACACAAAATATGGATGACAACGAGTATAACACAAAACTCATAATATGTCATTACAACAAGGACATCAATGACAACCGGTAAAATGAGTATCATTTACAATTTAAAGAGCACTTAAAATTAGATACTGCACAAGATGAAATGGCTTAAAAATGTACAGCTATTATATGAGAGAAACTTGATGGAGATTTACAAGTTTGTCTGCAGTTCTAAAAATTTATATCACGCTACCCAAAAAAGGTGTAAAACTGAAAAAAACCTTCTCTACATAATCATGAGGTTAAACACACATGGCCCGCCGCCCCTGGTTCCTGGCTCTATCCTGACCCCTAGTGACCAGTGCCGGGACCACCCTATCTGAAGTTCTTTCGTAGTGGGACATGTGAGATATATTTGAACTGTTTTAATTTGGATTACCCTAGAAATTTTTTACATCTATGAAGTATGAAACATGATTCTGAGATAAAGAAAAAACTTGCTGAAAATTAAGGTGATTGGGACAAGAAATTCATCCTCATTTAAACAAAATGAGCAGCATTCACGCTTCTGAATGAATATAGATGTAGAGTTGCTTAAAATAATCTGGGACCTCTTATCAGTTAGGTGCAAATGAAAGAAAAGGCTTCTAGTCGAAAGAAGAACAGATTGTAGACATCAAGAAAAGGCAGAAGGTGTCAATGATTCCAAGGAAATGTAAAATGGTGCTTTCATACTGTGATTTGTTGCTTAGGGAAAATATCACTGGGAAAGAATAGGCAAGAGCTTGGCTAATTCCTCGATCTTTCCTGCTGACTTTTGTACAGCAGAGATCACGTAAAATAGAATCATCTGGTTGACAGATCGATTAGCACCTCATACCTTTGTCAATAGGTTGGTAACACTACTTAGTCATCATTCTTTATTACTCACTGATAGATGTTTTCACTTTTGTGTAGAGACACAAATCAGCTGCACACAGACAGTACTACCCAGATCATGCTTGAAACTGCCAATCAAAACAAAGTCACTATTAATGAACTGAGGTTAATTATTTTTTATTTCATGCAGGGCTCTGGACAAATAAGAGATTGTGGTGACAATATAATATTCAGCATCCTTCTGTGGAATATTTTTACATGGTCCTTGCCCCTGAATTCTTACAGATTCATTTGGCTGATGGAATTCTGATGGCTGTGCTGAAACAGGGGCACTTGCTCCTGACTTTTCCTACCAGGACTTCACCCTGAGTGTTAAGGAAGATGGGGACCTAGGGTCAGACCAGGCATTTGCACAGTACAAGTCCTGCTGAGTGATGATTCCATGTAATCCATATGCTTGGCCTGTTTTATTTGGACCATCCTCATCTCTGAAAATGGTTAAAAGTTTGAGGTGCCTAGAAAGAGAAGCCTCCCACTTGTCAGTTAATGGGATCTGTAGTTGTGAGGAATACACTGTCACATAGGGGGAGAATCCTAGACAGTCACTTATAAACCAATCATGGTGTAATGCCAGAGCAGAACTTTCTGGACCCAAAAAACCTCCTTCAGTTGGAAGTTGGAAGTCATGTTTTGAATGCAAGTAAGAAAGCATTTCCAAAGTGCTGACAGACCAATATGCCCTCTAAAGAAATGTCTCATTTCCAACCTTTCCCATTCACAGGAGGGTCAATGCTTCAGAATAATTATAATAATAACAGTAACCTATATTCACACAGCTAATGCACTTTATAAAGTAGTTTTGTAACAAGGAGACCCATCCAAGAAAATAGTCTCTTTAAGACATAATTCCATAAACAGGGCATCATTTTCCTTAGTCTAATCTCTCTAAACAGCAGTAGAGAATCCACAAAACAGTAGGATCTGCTGGTAAAAATATTTCTTCCAAACACCAAGTGTGTGAACCTGTATGGGACTGGGGATTTGGGAATTAACTTAGTACTTTATCATAGCCAAACTATTTGATGTGAATATGTGAAACAAATTAAGCAGTGAAATAAATTGTGTACAAATTACCAAAGAAAACATACACCAGTTACTGTCTTACTTATTTGTTGTTGTTCATTATATAGAATGCACCTGTGAAAGGCTACAGAAATGTTTTTGTTTTAAGGAAAAATCTAGGGGAGGAGAAGATAAATAAAGAATGAAATAAATGACAATGATGTCAAGAACTGCAGTGTGGCTCACACATTTTTCTGGATTTTACAATTTGTCTAGCACCATGCAAAACACGTTAGATATGTTATTTGATTCACCTTTTACAACAAACTTGGGTACAGATGAAGAAACCGTTGCTTGAGGAATCCAAAGGCCAAACAGTTATTAAATAGCCAAGCCTACAAATTAGAATACAACTCTTGGAATGTGTTGTCTGGAGATATATACAGAAAGTGGAGAAGCGAATGGATATAGCTTAGAAAACAGGCAAAAGGCAAAGAAATCCCAGGATAGGCGATTTTAAACATAGAGCCTGCTTAGCTGTTCTGTCTGTGTGGGTGGGGGCCGTGTAAAATGCCTGCTCTGCTCCGACAGGAGGGCTTTCATAGACCTCTGTGGGCTATGAAGCACTGGAGGCTGCTGGGAGAAGCACAGATACTTCCAGGCTGCTTACTTTCTGAGCCAGTTGCCTATCTTGGCACAGGTATTTTTTAAGGTTAAAAACAACGAACAGAACAAAACCAAAAACCTCTTTCATGCTGCTTTCTTAGGACTCCGCTATTTTCATTCTTTGATACCCTCTCACAGTGTGATCATACATACACAGATTGTTTTTATTTTATTTTTTCCTCACTAGTCTGCTCTGGCAAGGCAGGTGTTTCCTTACTTGACATCAGTGATTCTAAATCTTGTCTGCACTTTAGAATCACCTGGCGGGCATTGTGTGTGTGGTGGGGGAGGGGGGTGCTTTTCAAACATATGAATGTTTGGGCCCCACCCCAAAGAAATGAAATCGCCATTTCTGAGGGAGTAGGTCAACACGCATCATGCGTTATAAAAGTTCCCTGGATGATTCTAATGGGCAGCCAGGGCTGAGCTGAGCTGCCACTCAGCCTGAATGAACAGAGGTTCATACGTCAAAAATGGGCCAACCACCCACTGTGTTCCCTGCCTCAAGTTTACATGTGAATTGAGCACAGAAACATGCACAGTGGTGTGCTGTGAAGTGCTAAACTGATCGGCTGCAAGCAAAAAGTTCTTTGACTGGAAGAACCATGTCCACATCTTAACCTCACAACCTAGATCCTGAAATGTAAGCCAGAAAGGGTCATTGAGGACTCAAAATGCCCAGCTAGTATGAACTCTTACTTTGCAGCCAGAGGAGTTTTAGTTTCAGGAACCATTTTCCCAGATCAGCATTTTCTCTAATTGCTGTGTCACTTCCTAATTGCTTTCTCACAAACCTTATAGATGTGATGCTCAGTTTTTATGGATCTTCTTTATTCTGTGCTTTGTTAATTTCCTTTCATCTTTTACATCTTCCCTCCAGCACCTAGATTTAACCACTTCATTAATCATATTTTGTATAATCTGAGAGAAAGACTATCCACATACATGCTGCTGGTTTCAAATATGTGTCTCATTCACTTCTGAGTGCTTAGACTTGCATTGCCACATTCCAAAGGGTCCTTGAATTCATTCTGCCCAAAAATGAACTCAGATTTTTTTCAATGACTTCTACAGTCCAGTGAGCCTCAAATCTATATCCCCTGCCTAGATATGAATATCCAATCATCTGTGATCACTTCCCCAAAGAGGAACCCAGGCATCTCAAACTCAATGTATGCCAAACCAAATTGATCATCTTCACTTTATTCCTATTTCTCCCCCAAATTTTCAATCAGTGACATCACCATCCATCCAGCTAACCACAGTAGAACTCTGGGTGTCAATTTTTATTGTTCCTTCATCATTACTTCCCACAGCAGTGGATCCCTAAGTCTTACTGATTTCATCTCCTCTGTATTGCTCCTACCATCCCCTTAAACACTGCTCCCCTGCCCTCATTAAGGCTGGCATCTCTCACAAGGACTGTGACGCTTCAAAACCCCAAGCTTCTAGTATTGTCTTTCTCAAGCCTATCAGCTATGAAAATGCCACAGCATAAAATGTAAACTGTTTCATTGCTGTCTTTCAGTGTCTCCCCAGGGACAGGATAAAGCACCTTCTCTTCAGCTGGCTGTGGGTCCTCCTGTGCACTGGCACCTGTCTCCCTCGCCAATAATAAATCCCATCGGCCTCTGTCTAGAACCCAATTCTCCAGAAATAATAGTTTGCAATTCCTGTCAGACCTGCTCTGTGAACTGTGCCTCTGGAACCTCTGCCTTTTGTTGGGGTAACTCCTGCCCATCACCTAAAATTGATTTCTTTTACATTCTTTCTCAGGAAACTACACCTTGTCCCCATTGTCCCCTAGGTCCTTCTTTGCTTTTGTAATGTCTTGTAAATTCTCTGCCAGTGAAAGTAATTCTCATCCTTTACAATATGAGTTTCTGGAATTCAGTGACTATACTCTGTATCCTCAGCAGCTACTCAAACAACTGAAATAATTTAATATTCCCAGAGCTTTATGACATAGTTAATATCTTTACATATCTGGCTGTAAGTAGAATATTTGTCTTTCTCCAGAGGTGAATTATAAGATTCTAAAAGGGATCATCAAATTCATTGATAGAAAATTGAAAGAACGAGTTCCCTTTACATGTATGAACAGACATAGAGGTAGTGGAAAGAATGGCTAGCAAGGAAACATGATCTTTCATCATATTCAAATGCAGCAAGAGCCATTTATCTTTTTAGCTTAAGCTCAATGCTGTTGAAAGCATGACATTAATTGATGCAGAATCTCAAATATCAGTGATTAGGGATTCAAAAACATCAGGTATTTTAAAAAGCTTGTCAGTAGGTATTTCAAAACAGTAGATATTTTTAGAAGCCCAAAGCAAAAAGCATAAATAACAAGAAGTATTAATTGGTAATAAAAATACAGCTAACACTGTTATAGCTCACAACAAAAAACAAAAGCAAAAATACTCTAATATTTGCTCTGCTGTGAATACTTAGGAACATTTTATTCCTTTCTTTTCTCCTATCATCTCTCTTCACACCCAGACAAGTCACTAATGATTTTACCTGTTTTGGATTCTCTTATCCCATCCATTTAGTAGCTTTTTTCTTATAATATGTTCCTCTAATAAATAAAAGAAAGTATTGTCAGTTTTCTGGGCTCTTACTTGTAGGTGAAAGTGAAATACAATTTAGAGAGGCCCTCTCCAATCTCAGTTAGTGTAACTGAGGAAGAGGGCGACTTATATTAGGGACTGGCAGCTGTCAGCACCTATCATAAGAAGTTAGGGTCTTTGAACCAAACCCTTGTGACTGAGAGCACACCATCACTTCATAGACGGGGAGTTAGGACAAGGTATTCAGGCTGGAAGGAAGCCAGGAGATCTGTTTGAGACTAATTGTCTTTTGTAAAAGCAAACTGCTGTTTGCGAAAATGTGACCTCTACCCACCTGTGTCAAAATCACCTGGATTGTTTGTTAAAGATGCAGATTTGTGCCTCAACCCAGACCTCCCCATGATATCAAATTCCTTAGAAGCAGGGCCCAGGAGTCTGAATTTTACCAGTTTCCCCAGAGGATTCAGAGGCACGTTCAAGTTTGGGGGCTTCTGTTACAAGCCATATACAAAACGTCTGTAACTACAGCCCCTTTTTTTCCCACTCAAGAGAACCACATTATTCTAAAGAGATCCTTTAATCCACTTACAGTGAGGCAGTTAGTTTGGAAATTTTTGTATTTTACTAACATGGAATTACTCGTGACATCTATATAGTGAATCTCAAAGTGTATTAAGGAACAGAGGTGAGACTTACCTAGAAGTCCTGGGAGAATCCAGCTCATTGAATTCCTACAACAGCTATTCTGACTTTTCAATAGAGCATTCCAAACGCTTACCTTTCAGAGCCATCCTCCCAGGAATTATGCTAATCCTTATGAGACCTCAGATGATTTTGTGAATGTAATACATTGTAACTTTAAATAGGATAGGGTCAACCATTGAGAAAGTCTTAATAAAGTGAATATAAAATACTCGAGGTGGAAATTCTAATTTCACAATCTAATGACTACCATAAGCTCTGAAATCCATGCATATTTTGGAATATCATTATTATTTGGTAGACAAGGTATACAAAGCAAAACAGAGAATTTAAATGAACTTACAGAGAGGTGTGTGCCTGTACACACACACACACACACACACACACACACACACACACACACACACACATGGAAATGCCAAGAACTATCATTCAGTTTTGTTTAAAAATCCTCCCACATTAGACTGAATCATCACTGGGGCATTTGTGAAACACCCCTGGCTATCGTTCTCAATTCCTGATTCACATCCATGGCAAAATGCACTCATCTTACTCAGTTTGGTAAGTTTTTATTTTTTAAAAATCTTCATTTAAGACTAAAATGGAAATCTAGGTACTAAAAGATCTTTGTTAATTTTAACCATGTTGCCTGGAAGGAGTAACCATGGATATTAACAATGCCTATTATATGAATTTGTTAATAAAATAATATGAAGAGAGAGTGAGATATTGGCAGATTTTGATCATGACAAGGGGAGAAAAAAAAACTCTACAGGATGGAGCCTCCCTTTTATAAGTTTATAAAAATAGAGACAATTCAGGAGTAGCTTAAGGTTCTAGAGGATTTGAGATGGTGGAGAGAGGCTGCTGCAAAATGGAGAGGGGCCAACTAGGCCACGGGTTCATGTTTCAAGCCCACCGTGGCCATCCTGTCTCAGCAGGTCCTGGTGAAATGTTACAAGAGAATCTAAAGCAGATGCACATCTCTCAGCTACATGAAGATCAGAGACAAGGGCGGCTCAAGGAGGGAGTGATTTTATTTTACTTATAAACATTAAATCTCTACTTTGTTTCTCTTTGTTATAGGAAGATATTACCATCCTTCCTTCCAAAGAAGCAGGTTACATTATAAAATTTAGAGTAAAGTACTTGAAGCAAACCCATTATGGAAATGCAGTGTACAAAAAGTGAGCTGAGGATTGAGTATAATAATAGTCACTGCTATTCATTAAGCGTTTAAGATATGTCACCAATTTTGCTAAGTGTTTTGTATACACTAAATTCACTTTTGCCATAATCCTATGATGAAGGTACTATTAGCCTCACAATCTTGCAGATGACAAAACAAAGGCTTATTAAGTAAGCAAGGTAGTACGTAGGTGACAGAGCCAAAGCTTACATACAAGTCCGACTTATTCCAGTCCCCTGTGTCTTAATTGCAAGCTACAGTGCCTCCCCAGTCCGAGTGTTAACTACATAAAGAACATTAAGTGTAAGATTCCTATGTCTACAAGCTCCTCTGAGCTATATAAAATGAGGTCAAATTTATTTTTAAACCTCCTTGCAATATTTCAGGAATGTTTTCATGAAGTATGACTTATGTGGAAATATTTCAAAACAGGTCTTTAAAGATTGTTAACATCACTGAGGGCTCAGGCCTTACCACAGATCGCCCGCTATCCCCCAACACCACCAAGAGCAGCTGTATCTAATAGGATTCTCACCATCCAGAAACCAAAATCAACCTCCTGGTTTTTATCCCATTCAATGGTGATTAACAGTCTTACCTTATACCTGGAACTTAAGTAAATGATATTCTTGACACCTAATAACCTAATGACATTGACAGCTAATGATATAACCTTTCTTCAAGTTTTCCCCCAGCTGGGGACTATTTCTTTCTTTAAAATGAGCTCCTACAAATTTTCACTCTCCTCAGACAAGGACATAAGCTAGTCACTGGACTTCCTTGTCCACCTAGCAATCCAGCTTCATTTCATACATCAACATCTTCCTACACTCCTGTGCCACATGCAGTGAGAGGCCCTCCCTCTCTGTGCTCCCACAGTACTCTGCATTTATACATTCTGTGTCTCGTGCATCATGCTTCTAGATAGCTATAGATCATGTGCCACTTCACCAACCAGACTGCAATATCCATCTCTGCACGTGTCTTGACCAGCATGGTGGCCAACTTATCGACTTATTCAACTTATCGAATGAATGCTCCCAATGACTCCTTTCAAAGGACTATTGTTCCTCAAATGGTTTTGGTCCTGGCCTTCTATATATCCTCTTCGATCCAAAGAGACAAGGTCTAGATCAAGAGTGATGAATACAACGTCACCTATGATGCGGGCCTTATGATTCCAGTATTATCAATAAAGTCCAAATTGTAAAGGAAAATGGCTTTTATCTTCCCTTAGAAGATTTCTTTACCATACTTTAAAATAAAAATAAATAATTAAAAACCTTGTCCTGAAATGAGGTAGATAGGAAAGATAAAAAGAATATTAAAGACCCATATCTGCTAATCCTCCTATCTCGGTCCAGGACGAGCAGCTGAAAAGATGTACATGTAGCCAGAGCTCAAAGACCTTCAAATGAATGGAGTCAATCTATTTCATCAATATAACACTCATCGCTGCTTTGTCTTGAGAGGCAGTACCATGGTTAAGAGCACAGACTTGGGGTAAATTCTCCTGAGAGATGTTTACTGGAAATCAATTGTCAGAATTACCCCTCTAGTCAATGATGTCTCTTGTCTGGACTATTTGGACAGCCTGGGGATTTGTCTCCCTGCCTGGACCCTTGCTCTCCTGCCGTCGCTTGAGAGCTCACATCTCCCCTTTGCTCCCTCCAACATCTCCCCATCTCACTCGGCTCAGAGGCCACCCTTCCATGAGACGGTTCATGCTCTCCACTGGCTCTCTTGTGTATCTGATCTCACCTCCTGTTGTTGTCCTCTTTCACTTTTTTCTGGCCATTTTTACCTCCTGGTTCTTCCTTGAACGTGGCAAATCAGTCCCACAGAGACCCAGGGCATTTACCATCTACCATTTCCATTCCCTCTGTTTTACATGTTCTTTCCTGCATTTGTTACCTGTGTGGCTCATTCACTCACTCAACTCATTTCTCTGAACTCAGCTTTCTGCCTGAGGACCGCAGGGTCAGTTTCCCTTCCTTAAAATCCGATCTAAACCAGCCCACTCACCCTCAGCCCCTTCCCTTATCTCCATCTAACACATGATAGATGCATTTGTATATTTTTGGTGTACTACCCAGAGCTCTGGGACAACAGGGACTCTATCATCAGCCCCTAGGAGAGGATCTGGAACATAGTAGACACCCAATAAATATTTATTGAATAAATAACTGAATACCTCCACCAAAAAAGCTGATAGCTCAGTTATATTAAGAGGACATAAAACATTGAAAACTATAGCATATAAAAACTAAATAGCATGATACGTTAATGATATGCCACATGACAGTACAGAATTAGGGGCCACATGTGCCATAATTGGCCTGGATAATGAACTTGATGTTCTTGCATGCTCAAGGCTATGTTAAATAGGACCAGGAAGGAAAATGATTCTGTTTGTGTCTAGGTTGCTGAAAATTCCTTCCCAAACTGGAAGACACACTTTTGAGGATGGCCAGCTTTGATGGGCTCCCAAAAGCAGTTCAAGGTCTGATAATCTTGGTCAAAAGTTGCCCCCACAGCATGAATTGACATGGATGCCAAATTTACAGAGTTGTCTTGCACACGCTTGAGAAGATGAGACCTACCGCTGGTGCGCCGGGCTCTGGCCACCATCTACAGAGGAAACCAGAACGTTATACACTTGAGAACCTTTGGCCTTGATATTTAAGTCAGGAGTCTCCTCCTTGTGGCTTGACTCTAGGGACTGGCTGTGTTCTGTCTCACAGTCTAGAAACACAGAAAATGTGGAAACTCAACTGGCTTACACCTCCAGGGCACCTGTTCTTATAATAAGTTGCTTTATACTCAGAAAACGCAATGAAACTTGATTATTAGCAGAAGCAAAACACAGAAATGAAGGTCAATCTATTGCAGAAATAGCAAATGAATTCTTAGTAAATAAATGATGAATCATTTAGGTGACCTTCTACTTGTTAATATTTGTATATTTGACCCTAACTTCTTCCTGCCTTCCATTCTTATAAATACAGATAACTGCAGACATGTGTTTTTAGGTTTTTAAAAACAAGCCAGGATGTTTACAAACTCAGAAAGGTGAAAACTCCATCCAGAAATTTTCACTACAAAATAAACTGCATTCATGACTGTGACTCCAGTAACTGTGCTTCACATGCCAGCATGACTCAGAGGAAGTCCTCTCTTAGGGGGTCTTGGGAGATAGTGTTCTAAAAAGCTTATAGCCTCCTCCAGTGTGACCCTTAAGTCATCTTTACAAACAGTTGCCTTAGGAACTCCTCATGGTCATTTGCCCTAATCAGAAAGTAAGATGGCTTTAGATTCCTTTTCCCTTTCAAGCGTCACATGTGAAAACACTCACTCTTTAATGAAAAATTACATTAATTTTCATGCTGAAATAGTTTTATCTGTAGCACAACTCTTCAGGCTACAATCACTCCCTCATGACTGATTTTGCCAGAAGGAGGAATGTGAGAATTCCAAGAGCTTGGTTTCATGAATAGGTAAAACTCTAGAATATGTCTTCAAAAATGACAGGGGCCTCGAGCTCTTACCCGCTGCCACTTTCAGCTTCTAGGCAAGAGGAGAGTGAAAGCATCAAGGTTGAGAGGTGGGTGATTTTTTATTTAGCAAAAGGATACGCAGGGTTTTTGCTTCAGCATCACATTCAGTAAGGCAGGAATCCTACATAGAGGCTTAGCCTAGTCACTCTGTAGGGGTGACCTGCTAATTTATAAGGCTTTCCAAGTACAGATTTTTTATAAACTAGATGTACAATAGTGTATGTAGTATACCAACTTTCATGTAGCAGAAAGGGAGGAAAGAATATATATGCATATTTTTCTGTATTGGTATAAAGAAAATTTAGATAACAAACCCATTAGCTTTAGGTATCAGACAGATGGGGGGTAGTTGATGGGTGAGGAGAGCAATGGAGTTGAATCTTCTTAATGTAGCCTTATTATTGTTTGAGTTTGGAGCCATGACAATTTAGTATTTAAAAATGTAAAGGGTCCCATAGGGAGATATGACACCCCTTACTAATACTTAATTTGTCTTTGAAAATAATTGTGATACTAGTTGGCACTTTGGTTTTCTATGCAAAGGACATTATTCAATATTCATCACTGCCAAGACATGCTTCTTGTGAAAGTGGGCCACAATTACATTATTCTTATAACCAAAAACCTAGGTAGGATTTATTGAAAATAAATGTCAAGTTGTTTCTCGTCATCTTTTTTCCTTGCAGAATTTCTCAGTTCTGTTTCTTCTATCAATAAAAATGCACCAGAAATAAAATCTCTTTTTTCTTTTCCATCATTTATATCACCAATACATTTTAAAATTGCCATTCAGAGAGAGTCTGCTATATTGTGATGTATATATCCTAGTCTTATATTATGCAGATGAGGGAAACTGTGGCTCAGGACATTAAAATGACTTGCCTATGTTGTTAACTTAACAATCACACCTAGTGCTGCCTGGTTAGGAAGCTCCCACCCTGCGCAGAGGCCCACTTTAGCCACTCCCAAAGCATGATTCCACGTGGAAGTAAGTGATACACTGGAGAAGTTCCACTGCTAAGCTGTGGAAACTCAGGCAGACATCCTGTAAATGAAGAATTGGGTAATGTTTCTTATTTCCTTTCCTGTTCTAATACCCAGATAAGTTACCGACATTGCTGCCTATAATGAAAATGAGTTCTGGAAATGTGGATTAGAAAAATGATCTGACAGCTAAAACGTTCATAGAGTGGACAGAAAGAATGTCTCGCTATCTCTTTCCTAACCCTGAGGCTCTATATCTCTCTATTTTGACATTCAAGGAGTTAGCAGGTTTATGGATTATTTCATTATCCAGGGGACTAGTTAACAAAAAGCATCAGATAAAATCACTCTTGTATGAAGAACTTCAATATTACTGCCTTACATAGAATCAATCAAGTCACGAATTTAATAATATTAGCCATGGGATGAGTTCTTCCTCTAGTGAAATTGTGAAACTCTGCACAAACCTTAGAAGAACAAAAAAAGGTGTTAGAGGAGGTCTTGAGAGGACGTGACTGTCAGCTGACTTGAGAGATGGACCCAGGCCACCAGAGGCTCAGGCCCCTTACCCTCCTCCCTGTTCTGGGAATATATGTTCTGCCCACCATTCCCACATCAGAAGGTGCTTTCAAGGATGCAACTTTGAGAGCGCAATGTGTTGTCGAGACCACCTGATGATACGTGCGACTGAACCTAATTAAAGCCTCTAAGTGAACTTTTAAGATTTTGGCAGGCAGGTGCAGAGATCTACCAGTCTTGTGGCTGCCCAAGATAAGCCTCACACGTAAGTTTCCTTGTTTATTAAACCTGTCACCTACCCATCTGGGGAAGCCTGCTTCTTTCTTTAGTCTCGCCTTACCCTTGGTGCATGGGAACAAGTTTCAGTTTTCACCAGGGCAACTTCTGAAGTTGCAAACCAGCAAGAAGTAAACGGAACTATATCAAAATTGAAACCTATTAGTAAGGAACATATGGAAATGAAAAGGCAAACAAAACTAAACATGCCCTTACCATGTGATCTGGCAGTCTTGCTCTTTGATATTTATTCATATGAACTGAACACTTATGTTCAACAAAACCTGCACGTGGATGTTTATAGCAGCTGTATTCATAACTGCAAAACCTGGAAACAACCAAGATGCCCTTCAGTAGGTGAAGGGAATAAGTGGGGCACATCCAGAGAACGGGATAGTATTCAGTGCTAAAAAAAATGAGCTATCAAATCATGAAAAGACACGGAGGAATGCTAAATGCATATTATGAAGTGAAAGAAGCCAGTCTGAAGAGGCTCCATACTGTATGATTCCAACTGTATGGCATTCCAGAAAAGGCCTAACTATGTAGACAGTAAAAAGATCAGTGGGTGGTTCCTAGAGACTGGGTACTGGGGAAAGGATGAGCACAGAGCACAGAGGGTTTCTAGGGCAGCGTAACTACTCCACGTGATACCATAATGGTGCATACATGTCACTTTACATTTGTCCTAAACCATAGAATGCACAGCACTGAGAGGGAACCCCAGGCAAACCATGGTCTCTGAGTGGTCATGACGTAGGTTCATCAGTCGTAATGAAAGTACTACTCTGGTGGGGGATGTTAGTAATGGGGGAGGCTGTGGATGGGTAGGGGAAGGCAGTATATATAGGAAAGTTCTATCACTTCCTCTTAATTTTGGTGTGACTTGACCTGCTCTAAAAATATAAAATCTTAAAAAAAGGAAACTATAGGATGAGAGAATGTATTTGTGACACACGTATCTCACAAAGGATTTGTTTCCAGAACATATAGACAACTCTATGACAAGAAACACAATACGAAAGTGGGCAAAAGATTTGAACAGATACTTTTTAAAAGAAGCTAACTGAGTCTAACAAGCCCATGTAAAGATGCTCAACACCTCGAGTCTGTCAGAGAAATGCTAATTAAAATCACAATGAGATCCCCCACACACAGTCAAAGGGACACATTCAAAAACATGAACACTACCAGGCGCAGGTGAGGAAAACTTGGACTCTCCTACATTTCTGCTGGGGAATGGGAAATGCAACAAACACTTTGGAAAACAATTTAGCAGCTTCCTACACAGCTAAGTGTGCATCTGTCACATAGCTCAGGAATTCCACTCTTAGGTACTCATCAAGAGAAATGAAAACATATTTCTGTGCAAAGACTTGAAAATCAAGGGTTAGAGCAACTTTATTCTCAGTAGCTCCCAAATAGAAATTACCTAAATGTCCATCAATAAAAGAATGGATAAACAAATTGTAGTATATCCACAAAATGAAAGCTACTCAGAAAGTTTTTAAAAAATCTTGAGCTACTAATATATGCAAGGATATGGTTGAATTTTAGAAACATTACACTAAGTGAAAGCCATCCACAAAAGAATTCATATTGTACAATTCCATTTGTAATAATAGAGAAGGCAAATGATTGCATAGTGATGAATAGCACAGCCTACAGCCAGGGTTCACTGCAAAGGGATGTCAGGGAACTTTTTGTGGTGATGTTAATATTTCCTATATTGATTGTGCCCATGGTTATACAGGGGCATACATTTTTCAAGATGCATTGTGTTGTACACTTAAAATAGGTGCAGTTTATTTTATGTTGAAGTACACCGCAACAAAGTTGTTTGATGAAAAAATGTTCTCCTCCAGATTGAGTTCTGCACCACAACTACGAAAAGATGCAGATAAAATTTTTTTTTCATTTTGTGAATGTATTTATGTTCTTAAAAAGGGTGGAAGGTAGAGGCACAGGATGTAAAATAATGCTTTCAATGTCTGGATGTGGCAGGTTATCAACAAATATTAATTTCATGCCTTTTTTCCCAGTTGTTCTTATGTGGAAAATATAAGCAATGTCTTCAAAGGCAGCTAGCTATAAAGTATTGAGAAATCTTATCCTCAGTAGGGTAAGATTATTATAAGTCAATGCTTAGTCTTCAAGAACAATTAAAGGAATCTGGTAGTATCTGGACACCTTTCCCTCTTCTGTGATTTATAATATACCAGGGTTTTATAACTCGCTTCTGATTTACCTTCCAAACTCTGGTATCTCTCACTTTTCATTGTATTCATTTTGTATTTCGCACACACTCCCTATATTAGTCATTACATTTTTAGGTACACATTATTGTTTTTCAACTTCAGCACAAATCTCTAGAAGGCAAGAACCATGTCTGATACCTTTTTCTTATGGCTGATCTGTACAGAGGAGGTATTCAATAGAAGCTGAGCATATTGTTGATCATACTGATATCCTCATCTTCAAAAATTAATTTTCTTAATATTATTTAGTCAAATAACTTAGATATTATTAAGTTATTTCCATATAAAATGAAAAAAAATATTTCAGAGATTCAGCCAGGTAATTTAAGGTCTTTTTCTTTCTCTTGGTAATTTCACAAATCTATTCATTTATTATTTCATAAATCTAATCATTTATCTACTTGCTTAGTCTCTCCATAAACATGTATGGAACATCTTTCTTTGCCAAGCATTATATTAAGAGCTGGGAATACAGAGATTATTATGTGCTCACATTCTAGAAAGGATGTTAAATGTAGCAACAAATTTAGAATGGCAGGATAAGTACATCATGAAAGGTGTGTGGGAAGGGTGAAATATGTTGCCAACATAAAGTTCCAGGTAAGGTTCAAAAATAAAGTCTGAATTCATCTATTCACTAATTAATCTAAAATTCTGTAATCAAATTTAACATCAGATATCTGAATGGAGATGATATATATGATACCATAAAAAATTAAGTTTGAGACATTTGGGCATTAATATTGTAGTTATTTTCCAAACAAGGCGAGTAACCCTCTTTCTCTGATTCCTTAGGCACCTGAAGCTGTGCCTGAAGTCTCTAAAACCGTGCAAGGCTTGACTCTTACTTACAAGAAAGAACTTCGTTTGAATAAGCCCAGAGAGTCAAAGGTGGATGAATTAAATCACGATACGATTAGAAGCTGACCTCTTCCATCTCAGGCCTTATTGGAAGGTCAAGGTGACTATCCAGGCAGCTTTCTTCCAGAAGGAAATATGTCTAGGTCACTAGAATTATGTCTACTTATGTATTTCCTTGATTGCAACTTGATATAAGAAAGTAGTCTGTGCCAATCTGTTCTCTTTCCTTTTGCCAAGAAAAGGAAATATCAACATTAAAAAGCAGTTCTTTCAACTCAAGGCTTCATCCAATTGAGAACTCAAATGCTCAAGCTACCTCTTTTGTCAAGAACCTTCTACATGATGTTTTCTTCCTGACATTTCCTACCCTACCCCCTCTACAACCCTCTTATCTAGAAAATTCCTACCTGCCTTCTAGATCCTAATTTAAGTGTCACTTTCTTGGAAATGCCCTGCTTGACTCCATCCCTCTAAATATATACCCAGCTCCTAGCCCAGCAGACAGGGAAAAGGTTCCCCACACATGCTCTCATAGAACTTCTTCATAAGACTTACGTTTGTAATTAATTAGCTATTTGCTTATTTTTGTCTTCCTTAGCAGTCTGCACCCTCCATATGTTTCTATCTTGTTTCTATCTTGTTTGTATAAGAGGCTGTTTCTATCTTTTTTGTATAAGAGGCACGTACTATTTATTTGTTAAATAAATGATGACATTTATAAATAATAATGAAATTCAGGGAAATAATGCTTTCATTTTGTTAACAAAAAAATCCAAGGTAAAGTTGTTCTCTATTATAAGATTAATTTTCACAATTTTCAAACATCATCCTATTTGATAATATTGTACTTCTTTACAGCACAACTGAGTGTTATTACAAAACATAAGTTCTATTTAACATAGAAGTTACTTTTGCAACAGTATTAGTAATTCCACTTTATCATAATTGTGCACAAAAAAACAAAATTCTATGTGAAGCAAATAGCTATACAAATTGCCTTAAATAGTATGGTTGCCCTGACTTACATCTTCTCTGCTTCTCTGTTTTGACCAACTCTGGTTTATCAGAACCATTCACAGTATCCCAACTTCTGCATGTTTTTTTTTTAAAGAGTTGATAAAATTACAAATGATACATTATATTTTGGTAATATTATGCTCTTAAAAAATGTATATTGCTCTAAAGTCATTTTTTATAATACTACCAAAATATATCATGTATCATTTGGTTTACTCATATAATTACTCTATTTCAACATGATCATGATACATGTAAAGTCTATTTAAATAGCAGGCATTTACTGTATAATTTTACTTTAGGTGGCTATGAATTCTACCACAGTTAAAACTATCAGAAAACTTCTCTGAAACTTGGAAAGATGGCAAAACATGGCCAGCATATTCTTTTAATATCATACAAGGTCAATGATCATCTGAGATTGTCCAGGAAGACATAGTGTTGTCCAAAAATGCTTTTTGTTAAGATAGAAATGTTGGCCAATATTGTAGCCACTAGGCAAGGGTAGCCACTGGGCACATGAATAGTGGATGGTGTGATTGAGGGACTAAATTTTGTACTGTGTTTATTTTTAACCAATTCAAGTTTAAGTTTAAATAGCCACATTTAATTAGCTGGTGGCTGCCTGATCGGACAGCATGGGTCTAAAAAAAAATAGTGCTCAGTTTATCTCATATTTTGTTACTAATTAAAGTCCCAAACTTAGTAAAATCACCTATTGATTTATAGAATTTTGTACATTACACGTGAGTCATTTTCACCCAGTGGAACAAATAACCCCAAAGATGTATGGCCTGTTGGCTATTAGCCAGTTTTAAAATCTGATTCAGTAATTTTATCCTAATATGTCTGTTAAATTGCCTCTATAGACTAATTTCTCATATTTTCTCTGCAACAATCATAACATCTGGTTCCTTTATTAATTAACACATTATATGAAATTGTTCACATACGTTCATTTTCTATTTGCCAGAGAATTATGATTTGAAAATTAGACTTTAACAGGTTTGGAGGTCACCCCCCAAAAACCCTAACATTAACTCTTAAAATTACTTGTGAGAGCATCTGAGAAATCAGAAAGATTTGTTGTTTCATTTTATGAAAGTAAAAAAAAAGATGCCAGAAATAATTAGTTTGCTTGGCAACTTCCTGGTTACTAATTAGTTCAATGCTATTGTAAGAGCTGCGTGAAAGGACCGGAATGTCAGAAGAGAGGCTCAGACTTCCTTAGGCTAATTTGCATAAGCAAAATACAATTCATATAAATATTTCAGAAATTAGATGCTGCTTTGGGAAGGCCCTGGAGATTCTTCAGTATTTTCCATAATATAGTTCACCCTCAGGGAAAACATTGGTCAAACCATTAAGAGAAACTATTAGAGATTTTTACTGTCCTCAATTCTGACGTCATTGGTTATCTTCATAAGCTAACCACACTCGGTCAGTCTCATCATCAGACAGTTCCCTGTTTTTTTATGCCTTCCTGAAGGCTCTGCTATGAACTGTAGGCTAGAAATGGTGCCTTCAACAAAGAATAGTCCCAGAGTCTCATAAAATGGACAATACCAAGTACTCTTCAGCGAATAAACCCCTGGTGATGGTTTCTAAACTCACATAGCTTACACAACTTTCAGGCTGCACCAGTGCAATGAGTCAGCATTTGCTAGACACCCCCCCCCCCCCCCCTAGAGTCCAGAAGCAGACATATTACATGAAAACAGACTGCTGGTCCTAGGTCCAGGGAAGCAAGCACTAAAGGAGCTCATAAGGAATATTTAATTGTGCTTATTTGTCTGGAATATGGTTGACATTATTTTAACTTTCTATTTGTGAATAAATATATAAGGAAACCCTTTCTCTTTCTTCTTAGACCATCTCTTGTCCTAATCTCAGAGGCTTATGTTTTGTAAACTGAAATTAAATGTTCTAAATGATATCTGAGTCTCTCTGACCCACTTGGAATTTGGGAACAAGTATTTTTATTGAGTCTCCTTACTTTCCATGGCAATAGGTTATTTGCATTAGATTAGTGCGAATCTATGCTAATTTTTACCAGGACATAACTGCACAAATCAATGTTGCAACAGAGGCTATGCTTGGAGGTTCATATTTGAGAATGATTCTTATTTAATCAAAGATGGCAGTGCATTATTAAGGACCATGCCTGGAATGGACGCCCACAAAGCCG
The DNA here is from genome assembly GCF_040802235.1 of Manis javanica. Lineage (NCBI taxonomy): Eukaryota > Metazoa > Chordata > Mammalia > Pholidota > Manidae > Manis > Manis javanica. Next base: position 107,538,441 of record NC_133164.1, on the reverse strand, counting down.
TTCTAGAAAGCTGATCAAGTACCTGCTTCCAGAGTCCCTATCGTCCATGTAGGTAAGAGGTTACTTCCAGTAGGCTGGGAACCTTGGCAAATTTGAGAGAGCTCTCAAACAGATTTCACCTAAATTCAGAGGTACTGCAGGTGAAATCTAGTGAACAGTGTTTTGGGATTGGTTTCCTAGCCTTCAAATAGAAGAGGTACTAAAAGAGAACTTTAATTAAAAGTCCAACCCAATATTCCTTATGAAACTTCCAGACAAAAGTAAATTCCATGACTTTACTGGTTGTTCAATACTGTAAGGCCCTATATTTGCAGAGCGAACTCCAGGAGGCCTATCTGGTTAATCGATACTCTTGAATTTATTGAACTTATGGAAATAATCAGGTCAAATGTGTGTGCCAATAAGACTTCATTTTAAAAAAGGTGATTGGCTGGATTTGGCCACAGGCTTAGTTCATCAAGCCGTGATCTAGACCTTGAAAATGATGCAAAAACCTGGGCAGGAAGTTCTTTCAGAAACATATGGAGACAAAGACTACCTAGGAATTATCCAAGGGAAGGCATTTAGTTCATTTCATTGTTTACTACTGACTAAAGTCCCAGATTTACCGAAGTTACTTGCTAACCTTCAGGCTTTTGTTCCATAGAAATGCAAATAATTTTTGTCTGGAAGAACAGAGAATCCCAAGATTAAGCTTTCTTTTTTTTTAACACAATCTTATCCTCACACTTCTTTAAAAATATATATATATTTTAAACAAATATATATATATATATGAAGTTTCTTAAATGCTTCTCTAACTGCTCATTACATTTTACTGATATCCTTCATTAGTAAAATCTTTTATACATGTCCATTTTATATTTGCCTGAGAGATATGATTTCACATTTTAAAACTGTACTTTAATGAACTATATACTGACACAGTAAGGCCAGGTTGAAAAATCTAAGACATGGCTTCTCCTTCAGTATCTGGCACGTCATGACCTGACTACCTGAAATTTCAGGGTTGTCATCTCTAAATAGGAGATGGTGGACCAAGATTTCACAAGTCCCTTCCAAAGTTCATTTTAAATATTTGAAAACTGAAACGTTTGAACAAATTAATGGAAGCAGAAAATTACTGAAAGAAAGAAATTTTAACATCGTGAAAAGAACTTGAAAAGACTTGGAATATACGGTCTTTTTACTGTAGTAATAACTAAAGGGATGCATGCAAAATGAAAAAGCACCACTTAAGGGATCACTTTGCCAGGAGCAATTGCTCTTTAATTGAGCCATTTGTTCTTCAGATAGATAACTTTTGACATACACAGAAAAGGATGTAAGATTTATATCTTTCCTTGAGTCTTTTTCTTGTCAAGGCATAAAATGGGGTCATTCTTTATCAGAGAGCATATGTAATGCTCAGTAAGTTTCCCTGCCCTTTTCACAGAGAGCAAAGTTGCTATAAATCTGAAATGGAATGTTGATCTAGTTTGAATTTAGACAACTGAAAATTGTCAGTAACTACAACTTTTTCAGAGAAAGATGTTGGAGTGGTCTGCTAAAGATAATAGAAAGTTCTATATTTTAAGATTTTTAAAACATTGTTTATAAAACAAATTGAAGGCAAGATACTATGTAAAACTAAATAGATAAAAGCATAACACCTAAAATATTCATGATGAAGATTTGAGGATTCCATCAATAATGGATTTGGTTGGTATTTATTTACAGTGACTGAATATTTTCTATATTAAGAAAATATAGGACATTGCAGTTTAGACCATCTTACATGCAGTTATGAGTTAATTCTAACCAAAATAAGGATTTACCCACAGAGCATAATAGTCATCAGAGTAGGCCCAGTAGAAATTTGGCCTCAGAATCAGAATTATGCAGTTATTATAAACCAACAGTTTATTGCTTGTTGAATGGGAGAATTTCAAAGGTGTTCAGTCCAGAAATCTGGTTGTTTTATCTAAACCCTTACATAGTATCCTGGGGTAAAGATGAAAAATATGCCTGGTTGAAAAATGATCCCAGTGAGATGCATGGATAAAAGGGAAGTTTTTAATGGAATTGAATGAGATTTCATAACTATTTATAAGTCTAGACACTATTTTCTAAATTTTCAAGTCTGAATTTATTACCTTTTATATTGAATATGGCTAATTTGAACTACATAAATTTCTGATACAAAGAAATGTTTATGTTGTGAATTTTAAATAGTAGTAACTGTATGATATTGATCTTTGCCATTTATTGGGGCTTACTCTGTATTTTGTGTCAGTGAATTTTTATACATGAAAAGGATGTTTACGTATGCTTAAAAAGAATAAATATATTGGTTGCAGTTTTCATATGTCTATTAGATTTAAATTATAAATTGTATTGTTCGAATTTTCTATCATTATTTATTAATTTTGCCCATTTTCTGAGATAATTTTGGTGAAATCTCTCACTATGATTGAGAATTTGTCAATATTTCCTTGCTTTATATATTGTTTATATTATTTTAGGTTACATTATTAGGTGCTTACAAATTCAAGATAAATAGAGCTTACTGGTGAATTGTACATTTAATCATTTATTAAACAATCCTTTTAAATCCTAACTATGCTTTCTGCTTTCAGATGTGTTTGCCTACTGTGATTATTGCCACTCTAACTCTCATTTGGTAATTATCTGCCTGTTAGATATTTACGCATGACACTTATTCTTCATTTAATGATATTAATTTATTACTAAAGTTCAATATCTTGTGATAAAGAAACTAAGACCTATATAGATAAAGTTGCATTTCTAAGGATACACAAAAGGAGCATGACAGAGCTGCAGAGATTCGAGTACTGGCAGCCCAAACTCTCAAGGACTTGATTTTTACTTCCTGATCTGCCCTCCCCCTCCCTCCCCCTCCCTCCCCTCCCTCCCCTCCCTCCCCCCACCCTCCCCCTCCCTCTCCCCACCCTCCCCCCTCCCTCTCCCCACCCTCCCCCTCCCTCCCCCTCCCTCCTCCCCCACCCTCCCCCTCCCTCCCCCCACCCTCTCCCCTCCCTCTCCCCTCCCTCCCCTCCCTCCCCCCTCCCTCTCCCCTGCCCTCTCCACCTTCAGCAAGGGCATTGGCTCTTTTTGCCAGTTCTCTGCAGCTGCCACTCCCGAGGATTCTATCTTCTATGAGAGCAGGAACTTGGCCAAATCAAATCTAGATCTGTCAGGGACTTTCCCCCCAACCATGCATCTTTTCAATGCCAGCCTCTTTCATGCTTTTATCTTAGTTTACTTTTCTATTTTGATTTCTATCTAAAAAAGTAGCCTCAACTACAGCCAGCTGATAACATCCAGAGTTAATGGTCTTTGAAATCACTAGGCGAAAATGTTGAATAATTTTGCTGTTATACCTAGCTGAAGAGTCACCCCTAGCAATTTTTCACTAAAAAAAAGATAGATAAATAAATAATATATATTATATATAAATAAATATTATATATATATATTTAAAACTTATTAATATTATATATACATGTGGCCGTTTGTCTGCAAGTATATATTCTATGGTTGCATGTTGATAAGACAAACTCTAAAAGTGTAAGTCACTCCACGTATCAAAGAACTTGCTTCTTCATCACCAAATTCACTTCGACTGAGCCTGGTTGTGCACTGTGAGGTGCTGTGTTCATCTCACTGACCTTCTCGAGAAGTGCTTGACAGGCCAAGTCCAGTAAGCACAGTCTTTCTGCCAGGGAACACGTGTCTAGCCTCCTTGGAGGTGGTCACCTCAGTCCAATATTCCCTGAGGAATAGCATCGTAATTAATTCCCATCAACCACCATGTTGATGGTTTCTGAGGAAACAATAAAAAAATCTACCCCTACTGCATCTAACAAAGCTAGCTGAGACTTGGTCTTTAGAACAATCAGGAACAACGCTCTCTCTTTCTGCTGTCTGCAGGAGTGGCTGTCTTTTCTCCCTCAAGTGTTTATATAGAGTCACCAAAAGAATTTAAGGAAGGAGGCAGAGGAGCAATAGTCCAGCACTTATTTATTAACTAGGTGTTCAAAGGAGTGAGTTCCTAAAGTGACAATAACATTTCATAAGTCAGACTAGAAATTAAATTTGCCCCAGATACTGTTCTGAACTCTCAACATATGTTCTCATTCTTCTCAAAACTCTATAAAGTTTCATCAAGGTGTAAAATGCTCAAATTTCCACAGCTTAAGAATGATACAGAATGGACTGAAGTTGCAGGAAGCCAACCCCCTTTCCCTTACAGCACACCGCTGCTTGCTACTTGGCTGCCTCTATCACATGGCTCCCCGATAATGGGTCACATTTTTTGGGAGTCTTCCAGACAACCACATCTAAAAAAGCCACCAAGTCATTCTTTATTGTAGAACTCTATCTACTGAACATCTGTTAATGAAAGATGCCCCCCAAAGCAAATATTGTGTCTATACAATTTTACACTGACTCCAAAGTATGAACTATAATTTTTGTATTATATTTTGGGGACTATATCAAAGCTCATTTATAACTCAAACCTGTATGGAAGCACGATTAATATTTATCAACATTTTCCATAGAGTTTTTAACTTCTTCCCTATTAAATAAAAGATGGACAATGTCTTAGATAAAACTGCTCATCAATACTGCACAGTACACATTTCATATTGCTAATTGGTCTTCTATACCCAAAGGCTGAATCTCATATATTTAAAAGCTTTCCGCTGGACCTACAAAATTATTTCTTTACCTTCAAACTTTCTTCTTAAAGTCAATACTGGAAACAAAACCTTTGTTTTCAAGACCTTACTCCCAAAACCATGTAGATAATATCTTATCTCTTTTGCCAAATTCCACCAATACATAACTTAACCCTCCTGGTGCACAGAGTTACAATTGATATGGACGCGGCATGCCACTATTATACTCTCTTTCCTTTCCCTTTAAAAGACTCCTTTGTTTAAAAAGGAAAAATACTAATTAGATTTCAAGGAAATTCTCAAGTTACATATCAATCCTATTATTATGGTTTATATATGTGGCCAACAGTTTCACAAAAATTCATGTTAGCATTGTAATCACCTTTCAGGACAAATTAAGAAGGATTATTTGTCATTTCTTTACATTTATTTCTTTATCCCTACAATAAACATCAAGTGCTTCCTTCAAGGCTTACCATTATAAATCAGCCCGCAGTTAACTTTATGCATTTTCTATGGCTTCTACTAGGAGACATCTTTTCTTACTCAAAGCTCAGTGTAACAAAATAAAAGTAAACTGAAATGCCAGACAACTTTTAGTAATATCCCTCTTTGTGCTTTACATTAACTCCTTCTCAGTGGTTTAATCATGTAAAAACTATCCTTTTCCAATCTCTTTCTTAAATGTCTTCCTAAACCCCCAATTTATCTGAGAATCCCTACTGTGAATTATGTTATGTCCTTCAGGGAAAAAAGGACTACTGAGGGTGAAATGCGTGTAACCAGATTTACTATTTGCTGAACCTCTTTTAATAAAAATATGTATGTTCAAATTAATCCTTTAGAAATATCTACCTTACTATTATCTAGTAAATGTAGATAGTGTTGACATTCACCTGGTTTACCCAGGCAGCCAGACTTTTCAAGGCCTAAGGAGATTATCCTCAGGGATAAAATCACCTGATAATCACTTTCACATGTGAACACACTCATTTTAGCTTTTGCATTTTCTTCTCAGCTTAAGCCCCACTTATTTACAAGCAATTATAGACTTCTGCTGAGCTTTGTTCCATTGTCTTCAATCATTTAGATCTAGCCAATGGACTTAATGTTAGGACATAAATTCAGAAAGAAATTCATGTTCTGAACAGAGATCTATGTTCTTGAATTTTTGTTTCATTATCATCATTGAATTTAACATATGATGAAGTTATTTTTAAGTAATGTATAATAAGGCATATGTAATGAGTATGACATAAAACCAAAGTTTAAGGCCACACATCTCATTTAGCAAGAATTTTCAAACCCAAGTTTAATTTGAAAGAATCAAGTCCTCTTCCTAGACTTAGAATATAGGGGAAAAAAATTGTTGAAGAGAAAGAGAGATTTATTAACATGAACTTCATGGAGCCTCTGCAATATATTGTTATACCAACCAAAAATAAGTGCAAAAAATTACTTTTGCTTCATGAAATACTGAAAGCCTATTACTACTGCCAATCTGATTTCCCTAATTTCCTCCAAATGAAAAAAGATTTTCTCTGCTGAAGAAATATAACAATATTAGCACATTATTTTTACGTATATTCATTTGCATTTAAGGATATTGCAAGTTAATTATTATAACCATTTGTAATTTTTATTACATTTTTTTGAAAGTAGGTAGCATATTTATATAGTAAATATTCAACCAGAATGTTCAAAATATAAAAGTATAGGATAATAAAATTAGACTCAATCCCTTCCTCTTTTCCCGTTTCCCTCTTCTACCAAATAGTTTTAGAATTGTAGGTATATTTTCAAAAGTTTAATACCTAAACAACTTGAAATCTCGTTTAGAGTATGTCAACATATCAAACGTAATATACTTAAAGTATGTAATTTTTGAACCATTAAAAGTATTTAAAATTTCTTTAAAAATGCTTTCCATTCAAGTTGCATTTTCAATATAGATGCTTTACTTTGGGGTTTAATTTGATATTTTCTTTCCTGAAAAACGTAATGGCACTACTTATCTTAAAATTTCCCCCAAATTGACAATTAATATGACTCAACATTTTATTCATTTATAAATATGTCTACCTATCACATTTTGGTAGAAGATACCTAAACTTGATCTAATTCCTAAGGTAATAATCTAACTGAAAAACTGGACGAGGCTTTAAGGTTTTTAAATACATGAAATTGGTATCAAGACCTCGCAAAGCCATCTTCAATTTATTTGTAAAATATTTAAAGAGAATGTCCAATTTTCTCTCTAGAGTCATCTACATTTGGGTTTCCTAACAGCAAACCTGCCTTATCACACATAACCACATTTACTATTGAACAGGGCAGGGAATCTCAGGTTATTAATTCTTAAAAATGTTTCTGCGTATAATCTACTCATTGTAGTATTGAGCATAGTATGGTCAAAAGAAAGCAAACTAGATGTCTTTTCAATGGCTTTTCACTGAGAGGTACAGAATGGTTTAACAGCTTTCAGTCAGCCCCATTTATGAGTATTGGGATGCAGAGATGAAGAAAGCGTAAAAAGACTCCTACACTGCAGCACAGCAATGATTAGAAAGGATAATCTTTGAGCTGTGAAGCCAGAAAGCAGAACGCAAGCCAGCAGTCTGCAGCCCTGAGCACAATTTCTTTCCCACGAAAACTCTTGTTGCAAATCCAGCTTCTCCTCTCCCAAACCCACAGGCTAGAAGAGGGGACCACATCCACTCCAGAGTGGAGTTTCAGGCCCGTTCTTAGTGGTTTCTGTCACCGTCTAGGTGTTTTCCTTCATGAATGAAATATGCAGATGGCATTTTACACTGGCTCTTTCAATGAAGAAGAAGCCGGTCAGGAGACACGACTAACGCAGCCGGCACACTAAAGATCTGTGACCGATATACTTACACCTCCAAATGCCTCCAGATTTCAGCCTCTGGAAATATCTAGCCCATTTCTTTATGGCACTGTTGCTTCCGTCAGCTGTGGAAATTAACATAAAATGACATAGTAAGCCAACAAGTGCTGGAAGCACTGCGGAGCAGCAAATTAAATGAACACCACAGGCACACTGACAGTGTACAAAATCTGCACGATAAACAGCAAGTAAATACCTTCCAGTCGGCCAGAAGGGGGGCGGACGCTGAGCTGTGCCGCCGCCTGCTCTCTTGTGTAACAGCGAAGGCGGCTCCATCCCTCCGACAGGCTGGGGAGCCAGGCTGCCTACCGGCGTCTGGGCGGTCCTAGCGCCTGCTTCAGGTCAGCACGCCAGTTTGCCCCGAGAGCCTCCGGGTTCTTGATGCTTCTAGGAAATGTCACCAAGGGCTTTCGGAGATATCAGCTTGTTAAGCATCAGCGGAACTGGTGATTGAGTTTGGGAAAAGTCATTAATAAGCAAGGTCTGCTAATGTTCCCAGACACGGCGATAGACACTAAAAACGCTTACAGGTGATCTTGTCTATTCAACAAATGGCATGCTCTTGAAAACGTTAGTCAGAAGGCTTTTAGCAAGAAAACTAATTTGCACATACACTATATTGACTGTAATCCATTTATTTTGGTCCCCCGCTCCCACCCCCTACTTAAAACATAAAGGGAAACAAGAATAAAAAACTAGGGGATTTTTTTAAACTTAGAAATATCTTTTCTTACCATTTGCAAAAAGTGTTTGATAAAGGCTTGAAAACTCCATATTGAGCAGCATCTTCTGTTTCAAAGATCTAAAATAAAATAAATGTGAAAACAAGCAAGATACAGACCTCCAGAAGCATAAGACCTCTTATTCTCTAAGAAGCGAATGTATAAGTACAACTCCTTAAACACCACCCTTCATCCTCTAGATGTTTGTCCCACTGTTTTTTCTCTGTAGCAGCTTTTCTCAGTAACATTCACAATTTTTCACTTAGTTACTGTGTAACTCCCCCACTGATGCATAATACCTATGAGGGAATCTATTCTATTTACTTGATAGAGTACCTGGAAGATTACTCAGCATGTAACAGGCCCTCAGTAATCATTTGTGGAAAGTAAACTGAGAAATTACAGTAAAGAAATGAAGGGCAAAAGTTAATCTTTCAACTGATTAAATTCAATTAGTATATCTCTCTGAGCAGCTACTTTTAGAACTGTGTTTAATATGCACTTATCTTTAAGAAGCTTATAATTTAAAGGTAGAGAAAAACATTCATATGTATATAAATACATATATATGTAAAATAAAACAATTATGTATACATACACTGTCTGCCATTAAAGAATGAGCATTATTAGGTCAGATTATGCTGTATTTGCTCGGGGTTTCTGTGCTTTGTTATGCGTATGGTGTTGAAAATTCAAATTCAGCATGATTTCTACCCCATCCCACCCCCCAAATATACAGTTGGAGTTTGGTTAGTAGTAGGCAGGTTGGTTCAGAAGGGACCAGAATCTGGAAAGTTAACACCAATAAGATTTGCCAGTGACGTTGATACGAGTACTAACCCAGGTGAAGAGAGGGAGGGATCAAAGCCTCACCCTGGCAGAGAGTCAAAGAGGCTCCAGAGTCCACCAAGAGGTGACCGCCTTCTGGAGCAGAGGGATTGCTCATGCCTAGTGAACTGGGTGGTCAGACCCCTTAGGTGAGGGATGACAGCCAGTCCCAAAGTACAGTGGTCAGTAGCAAGGTATGCTGGTGGGGCGGAGACTCAGAGCTTCAGAGGCCAGGAGGGGAGAGAGAGAGAAGACTGAAGATCAAGGTAAGAATCTCCCGGACACTGAAGGCCGGGTTTTCTCATAGGGAAACTAGAAACCCCAGAGGCACAGGGTCAGACTGAGCCCAGTGAGGAGGGGCACTGATGCTTTCCAAAACCTAAGGATCCAGAAGTCCGTCGTCTGGATGGACCTCAAGTCGCATGTCCTGACTGACGCTGGGGAAGAACTGTGTGCAGAGGGAGATGTGCTGGTCACTGGAGTCAAGTTAAGCCAGAGACACTTTGCCTGAGTAAGATTGTTCTGTTGATCCGTTTGTCTGTTGCCTTTCCACTTCTTCTCAATTCTGTACTTTTTCTGAAATGAGATGCTGTTTTAAGAAGAAAAAGTTGACTAGAAGCAAAAGGCATTAATGTAACCTCCAGAGATGCTGATAAGAACACAAGGTGTGTGGACTAGACCAGAGCAGAGGCGTAGCTGCACTGACTCAACAGGGAGGCGCTGCTCCCCCGTCAAGGGTCCCTTTGTAGCCCGGGGTTTATGAATACTGGAGCGCCTCCCGTGGGACCGTGCACTGTGTCCATGGCTGGGCCTCAGAGAAGCACTGCCGTGTCGTCTGTGTAATGATACCAGGTAAGGGAGAAGAATAGTAGTGCTGATGAGAGAGATGTCACCATATATACATAAATTTGTAAAGATCAAAAAGCCTCGACACAAATGACAATCTCGATCTAGTGGAAATAGAACAAAACAGAGTGTACCTTCTTTTCATACAAATATGGAACATTTTTCAAAATCAATCATGTACTAGGTCATAAAGCAAGCTAACGAATCAGTATCACAAGACCATGTTCTTTGACCAGAGGGCAATTGCTTATGTCAATAACAAGATGATAAATAAAACATTCCTAAACAGTTGACAAATAAGGTCATACTTTTAATTATTTCATTTTTTGATATTTTTATTGAAGTATGGCTGTTATAAAATATTATATTGGTTTCAAGTGTACAAAATAGTGATTCAACAGTTATCTACATCATTAAATCCTAACCCCAGCTAGTGTAGTTACTGTCAACAAAGAAAGACATTACAGTATTATTGCCTATATTCTCTGTGCTATACTTCATCCCTGTGAATAATTTATATTATGAATAAGATTTTGTGCCTCTTTATCCCCTTCACCTATTTCTCCTGCCCACTGAACCCCTCCCCCATGGTAACCACCTGTCACTTTTCCGTGTCTATGATTTTATCGCTGTTTTTTTTGTTGTTTTGTTTTTAGATTCCACATATAAGTGAAATGATATGGTATTTGTCTTTCTCCACCTGCGTATTTTACTGAGAATAATACCCTCTAGGTCCATCCATGTTTCTGCAATGGCAGGACTTCTTTGTTTATGGCTGAATAATATTCCATTGCATATATATATCACATCTTTACCCATTCATCTATTGATGGACACTTAGGTTGCTTCTATATCTTCGCTATTGTAAATAATGTGGCAATAAAAATAGGGGTGCAAATATATTTTTGAATTAGGGATTTTGTTTTCTTTGAGTAAATTCCTTGAAGTGAATGAATGGTATTCTATTTTTAGTTTTTTGAGAAACCTCCATATTGCTTTCCACAGTGGCTGCACCAATTTACATTCCCACCAACAGTGCAGGAGGGTTCCCATTTTCCACATCTTTGCCAACATTTGCTATTTATTGTCTTTTGGATAGTGGCCATTCTGACTGGTGTGAGGTGATCTTCTTGTGGTTTTGATTTGCATTTCCCTGATGACAAGTGATGTGGAGCATCTTTTCACATGCCTCTTGGCCATCTGTACTTTTTCTTTGGAAAAATGTCTGTTCATGTCCTCTGCCCATTTTTTAATTGGGTTATTTGTTTTCTTGATTTTGAGTCACATGAGCTCTTTGTATATTTTGGATGTTGACCCCTGATCAGATAAATCATTTATGAATATATTCTGTGATACTGTAGGTTGCCTTTTTGTTCTGTTAATGGTGTCCTTTGCTGCACAGAAGCTTCTTAGTTTGGTATAGTTCTACTTGTTCAATTTTACTTTTGTTTCTCTCACCCAGAGAGACCTAGCCAGAAAAAATTACTCATGCTTATGTTCAAGAGGTTTTTGCCTATGTTTTATTCTAGACTTTTATGGCTTTATGTCTTATATTTAGGCCTTTAATCCATTTTGACTTTACTTTTGTGTCTGGTGTTAGGGAGTAATCCAGTTTCATTCTCTTACATGTAGCTGTCCAGTTTTCCCAACACCATTTATTGGAGAGATTCTATTCTTCATTGTATATTCTTGCCCTCTTTGCCATAATATGAATTAACCATATATGCATGGGTTTAATCCTCATTGTGCTGTGGCTTCCACACACACAAAAAAGAGAGATTTTTATCATTGAAATAATGAATGAATAAATAGACTGATCATTAGCCTAATAGAGGATAAACCTGAAAGAATGAATGAATAAATACACTGATCATTAGCCTAATAGAGGATAAACCTGAAAGAATGAATGAATAAATACACTGATCATTAGCCTAATAGAGGATAACCCTGAAATAGTTCAAGACCTTGTGATTCACCCAGCATTGGAAAAAAAACCAGAGAATTATGGATTCAGACTTCCTGGTAGTATTGCCTAACCTATCACATCAATGCTAGTACTGGTTACTCACCTAAAATGTTGTGCTTATTAGGCACCATACATTCACAGTACATCAGCCGAATACTAGTACATCAAGCCAACCAGGGATGAATCTGTTTCTTTCTAATTAGATTTCCTGAGGACATGTACTGTCAGTACATTTCCCTGAGTGGGTGGTGTGTGGTGGGCACCTACCAACTTGAGAAGCAGAAGGAGAAGCAGAACTTAAGTTGGAGACACATCCCAGCTCGAGAAGCAGTTCAACTTCTCACTCCATTCTGGTTCATTACATTAGACATGAACAAGACAGTGGGTTCTGTTTTGTCGTCTCCCTATGGCATTAAATATTTGTTTACTCTACAATTCCAGATGACAGAGGGGCAAGAAAGGCCTGCTATTCACAATTAATAGTATCTATAGATTGGAGGTACATCAGATGCCAAAAACATTTGTTATCACAGGAAGTTAAAAAAATCCCCAGCGTGGTATATTAGCATGTTTGTGCTTTTGTTGCTGAACATTAGCTTTTGTCTAAGATGGAGAAAAAAAGGATGGGTGCTGCAAGCCAATTTTGTGTAGGGTCCTTCACTGTCCAGTTGTATAACCTTAGGCAAGCAATTTCATCTCTCTGAGTAGTAAACTAGGTGAGATCTTAAACCTTTCTACCATTGAGCGTTCAGGTTCTATGTGTAGAAAGCGAGAGCAGCATTTCAATAGATGTGCTGAAACTGCCACCAAAACCCTGCATTGTGTTAGGTGACTGCCACTACAAGTTTCTGGGTTAGAAGACCTCCCTGGTCATTCCCTTCTTCCCCAAAATTGAGCTCACATTGCTCAGGGGCTTAAATAGAGCGGGTGTGCTGCAAAAGATCTGAATCAGCATCTTTGGGAATTAAATCTTCTTAGAAGCCACTGCACTGTGAAGGAGTTCTACAATGTGAAAAATATGTTGTTGTCCATTCAGAAATGGCTAGGAGTTCTGGTCTTCTGCAGTGAAGCAGATACAACATCCTGGTCAGGGGCATGAATTAATGGGTTTATGAAGCGCTCCTTGTTTCAGTGACTCTGTCAGCAATGGTCACATGTTTTGCATGAGTTTTACTTCATCTTTCTTTTCACATTTGTGTTTATCATAGTGGAGTTACAGCAACTTTTCTGAGCACCATGATGAAATCATCTCCTCTTTTGTAGTTGTCAGACCAAGACAGCACTTTTGACAAATATCTATTCTTCCTAGTTTGTTTTAGCTTGTTTTCCTCATACTTTCAAAAATCCTGTTTGTGTGACCAGATCAGCCTTCTAACCATACTGCTTTGCTCAAAAAATTGAGTGATTAAATTATAATAATGGCATACTAGAATTTAAAAGGATCATAGAAAAAATTTAGTTCAATTCCCTCATTTTAATGTTATTAAAATTGAAGACCATGGAGATTTAATATTTCAGGTCACTGTATTAGCCTGGGTTTCCTGGAACACAGAGCTTGAACAAACACCTAAATACTAATGCTGTACTGGGAGAGAAAACCCAGGCTGGGGAGAATAAGGAAAGGGGAAGGGAGGTAGGGAAGAACGGAGAGCAACTGTACAACAGTGTTGTCCTACTGACCACTGATGGCCAAGCTCAGTGCGTCAAAGCTGTCTCCTCTGCAGACACATGTGCTCAATCTAGCAAGACAGCCCGGACATCTGCAGCATGTCTCAAAACTGTCAGAGAGAAGGAGGAGAGAATGTATCTGCTGGACCCTTCATGTTCCTCTTTCCATCACCTCTTCAAAGTCCATCCCACGGGGATTAACTCCCCTACACGTCTTGGTTGTGTTATCTGGCCACTTCTGGGTATCTTCTGGGAAAGTCAAATCCCATGCCCTGTGGCACTTTGCCTGGAAATGTTGGTAAGCCTCAGGGGCCAGAAACAGGAGAACCCAAATGAAAGTGGCTGCTGCCGTAATAGTCAAAGCAAAACAAGTGGCTGAGTATTTTGCAGATATGTAAGCCAAAGAGAAAATTGAGGATGGGTCCAATACTGTCACTTGCTATGTGCTTATATTTTTAAAATCATGCAACTCAGTAACATGCTAAATATAAAACAAACGGCTCAGTTATACATGCAACATTGATGCAGAGGTAGAAGAGAACCGCAGGCTGAAGTGGTGTAAGAGGGATGTGCGGGAGAGAGGGGCCAAGGTGGAACGTGGTCGGAGCGATGGCTACAGTCAGGCAAGGGAGGGAAGGCGTCACAGGGAGGTCACAGGGTCACAGGTAGGGGAAGGAGCGGGAAGAGCTCGGGCTAAGCTCTGGGAGGGCAGGAGCGGAATAAGGAGGCCTTTAAACCTTCAAGGACCAACGAGATCAAAATGCTACTGAAGATGGAGGAGGGTGTTTAAAAGGCACAAACTTCCAGTTATGAGGTAAATAAGTATGAGGTCTGTGATGCACAATATGACTATAGCTAACACTGCTGTGTGATATATAGGAAAGTCATTAAGCAAGTAAATCCTAAGAGTTCTCTTCATAAGAAGAAACTTTTTCCTTCATTCTTTTCTTTTTTTCTTTCTATTGCATCTGTATGAGAAAATGGATGTTAGCTGAACCTGTGGTGGTAATCATAATGGTAAATCAAACCATCATACTGTATACCTTAAACTTATACAGAGATGTAGGTCAGTTATTTCTCAAAACACTGGAAAAAAATATTCAGCCATATGGACAAAGCCCTGGAAAGGGATAAAATGTAATGAAAATACTTGCTTTGTTAAGATGGTGAAATTGTGAATTACCAAATGGTTTTCTTTTACTATTGCTATTAGTTAATAATTAAAGAAGATAACTTTAAAATAAAAAATGGATATTCATAATAGCAGCAATACTACATAAAATGCCTATATATAAATCCAACTAGAACTGAGCAAAAACTACAATTGAGAAGAAAACTGTAGACCTTTCCTAAAGGACATAAAAGAATGCTTGATTAAGACAGAGAGAGATAAAGAGTGAGGGAGAGAGACTAAGTTCCTGCATTGGAAGAATTTAATTTTGTAGGAATGAGAAGTCTTACTAAGTCCATCTATAAATGTAATGCCGATAAATATCACCAAAATAATTTTTGTAAGAATTAATTTGGAAAATAATAATTAGCTTTCTCCTGCTCTATTAACTATCAAATCACACCGTAAAACAATTAATTTTACAAATTGTGGCATTGGTGCAGAAGAAATCTACACGTTTCACAGCGGAACAATTGAGCATGACACAGAGATGTGTAAACAGGAAAATGTAATCTATGACAAAGGTAGAATTTAAAATCAGTAGGGAGATGACACTATTCAATAAGTAGTGCCAACACAATTGGCCACCCACTTGGGGAAGAGTCAGATCTTATTATTCCATACACAAAAATAAATTCAAATGGATTAAGTAATTCAATATCTAAAAATTAATTAAAAAGAAACTCTAGTGGAATATTTTTATAATCTGAAGAGTTTTTCTAAACAATAAACTAAACCCAGATTCCATAAAAGTGAAACATAAAAGTTTTGTATATATATAAAAATTTAAATATAAACTAAATATCAGAGTAAAGGTTAACATCTATAATTAATAGAGAACAATATCCAATGAAGGAATATAAAAATAAGTCACCTAAGGGTCAGATTAGGCGGGCAGCCAATTTCCAAAAGATATACAAGTGAGATAAATAAACTGATGCTCATACCCATTACAAATCTGGAACATTCTAACTGAAATGAGTTCTCATGTTTTGTCCATCACATTGTCCAAAATTAAAGATTGAACCCATACATAAGTGACAAGACAGTAGGGAAAGTCACTCACTGTCATACTTTATTCGTGGCATTGTGTATCTCTAAATCTTTTTGAAGAGCAACTCGATGTCATTATCAAGGAATAATACAACATACATAATTCAATTGCAGTTCAAACTTATTTGTGTGTATATATGTGTGTAAATCGTTAGGAATGGGAGGATGTCCAACCATTTATGTGATTACTTCAGTACAGAGAATAAAACTGAAAGAGGAGAGTACTTTCATTGGCGTGATCTTGCTAGGAGGGAATGTATCAGTCCCATTTAGCATTATAAAGTTTAATTCCACTTCAATATTTGTAAATGAAATGCACTGCCACTTGAGTATAAAACTGATGACTATAGTGAATTGGCATATGTAGAAAGCATAGGTGAATTCATTGAAAAAATAATACCCTAGGGAAACTTCAGATTAATATTCATTATTCTGACATCTAAGGAAACAGACTCTTTATCGTGTAGAATACCAAGAAGGACTTTAATGGTAGAACATGCCCTCAGTGTTAAATTGAAAATCATTATTGGATTTAGCAGCATAAACTGGAAAGCTCATTCACGATTCTTACTTTAAGCACTCTTTCTTTTTATCTACTTCTTATAAATTTCCTTTCTCACTTTCTTGGATTAGCAAAAGGAATCTGACTAAAGATGAACTTTACTGAAAGGAATCAAGTTTTGTCTCACTGAAAGGAATCAAGTTTTGTCTGTTCTCTTGATCCTTTTCTTCCTAATTCCTGGTGATATTTTTATTTAGAGTTTCACAGATTTATAGAGCTTAAAGAGACTTTAAAGTCTTATCTTATCCATCCTTCACAAATATCCAGGCAATCTGAGAACCAATCCTTTGTGGCAATTTGCCAAGCCTTCAGCTATAGGGAACATAATCATCTGGTTTTGTTTTTTATTTTGACTAAATAAAATATGAAGACTATAAACAATACCTAAAAATACTGAAATAAACCAGACATTATTTTATTCAATGTCAGTTTTTTTAATAATTCCTTTTACTACTCCAATTTATTAAATGGTCACTGTAAAGTGTAAAGATTAAATATGTGTGACATCTGAATGAAGAAGATAGGTTCCATTATTTTCCTGAGTGTTTGGAAATAAATCATATACTGTTTCTTGTGTGCATCCTTTTAAAAATATTGCCACTTTTCACCATTTAAATCTGAAGCTTGCCAGTTGTGCATTTGTCATTGAGATAGCTCCCAACTGCTCCCCATCTCCCTAGTCTCCTATGTCTCCAATGTACCCTATTCATTTTCAACTTCATCTTAACTAACCCATTTTTATGTTGTTCCCTCTTGCTCTGTATCCTTCAGTGGCTCCCTCTTATTGAAGGGATAAAATTCAAAATATCTCAATGGAGCATCAAAGGCCTTTTAAAAACTGGCCTGAACCTGCCTTACCAACAAATACTTAATAAAATTGCTTGACAGCAGCATCTGATCTTCAGCATCACAAACACATGCACCCTCACTTTGTATTTATAATCAAATGATTTTCCCTATTTCTGGGATGCTTTTCTATCCCTTTTGCTTGACTGTCTACTTCTTTCAAGCTAACATCAGGTCCTCTGCCTTCCACGACATTTTACTAATTATTCTTCTCCACAGATAAGAGCTTCTGTGGAATTTATTGGTTTTGTCGTGAATTTCAGAACTACCAAATACTGTCCACCCACCCACCCTTCCTTCATGCATCCATTTAGTTCATGACTATGTGTTAAGGACCTACTATTACTAAACATTAATCTAGGCAATCGATAGCTAAGTCCTTTTCTCATGAAGTTTATTTCTATTCTGGAGAGACAGAAAATTAGCATATAT
This sequence comes from Manis javanica, assembly GCF_040802235.1. NCBI lineage: Eukaryota > Metazoa > Chordata > Mammalia > Pholidota > Manidae > Manis > Manis javanica. The sequence goes on along the minus strand of NC_133164.1, from coordinate 107,520,757 downwards.
ATATATTTGTATATCTACATATGTATTAATGTAATACATATATTTATATACATTTATATTTTTTCATATTTTATATACATGTGTATGTACATATATGTAATGTATTTCAGATGATGAAAAGCACTGTGGGAAATGAAGCAAAGTAAGGCCTGAGTGAAAGTGATACTGCAGGTATGTGAGCTGTTGTATAAATGAGGATCAGGAAAGGCTTGAGACATGAGAGCAGGACTTGGCTCTCTGTTGCCTAGATTCACTGAGGCAGTATTTGAGAAATGAATACACGCTAGGCAAAGTAACTTTGACCTGTAATAACAAGTATCCGCCTATATCCATTAGGGAGAATATCACAGGCAAACCTCCAGCAAGGTATTCTGTTGACAAGGAATCCTACATAATTGTATCTATCAGATTTCTATAGGGGAGACTTGTGCCTATTTCTCCAAATAAAGCAACAGATCAAGTGAAATTTCTCCTGAGTGGAGGTCACAGCTCTGGGATGTTACCACACTGAATCAGAGGGTCTCCTGGGATTACTGTAAGGGTTGTCGGGTAAATAGGCCAACTATTGGTCTTCCTCTGAATTCTATTTATGAGAAATCTATGTCAGTTCTGGAGCCTCAGATGATTAAACTGCATGAAGTTTCCCACCTACAGATAAAAGCCAGATAACAATGAAGGAAATACCTATATGCTTTGGCCATTATTGATACAAGAGAGTAAGGAGAAAGGGACACATTTTGAAGATTATTTGTCTCCTATTGTCTAAAATTTCCTTGTCATTGTGATGAAAAGAATCAAGGTGCCCTCTAGGCAGAGAGTGGAAGAATCCCTGATTTTGGCAGATACTAAGACCTCAATAGATTAGTATGTACCTGTTGAGTGAATGAATGAGATATTACACCATCCTTATAGTGATTAAATACTGGAAAAGAATTAATATATGCAAAGATGTTCAATCCAATTTATGATTCAGTAAATAAGTGAGGACTAAGGTAGGAGCTAATCAATGCCAGGGTTTTATCCTACTTTCTTTGTTCATACTTGTTTTAAATTCAGTACTTTTAACTTGGATAAGTACAAAGATGCTAAAGTGGGAAATACATATTTTTACATTTAAAATCAGTCTTTCGTTTTTCTAGTATAATATGTTTTGCTATTTAATAGCAGGCTTATATTTCAAGCAAATCTAAAGTAACGTATCCTTCAGAAGTAATTCTCTCTATGACACTTTATGAAACTTGAGACTACTTTCTATTGGGACCAAGATGTTTGAAAGCTACCAGTTTTCAGAAACTACATCATTTAGAATCATTGAAATGAGATTCTGAAGCAATTTGAGAGAATTTTTAAAAATCAGAGGCATTTTTTGGTATTGCCCATACTGCTTCTTGTTTCTTTCATTTTAATATTGAGTCACCAGGCTTGCTCATATCCTGAATTAATTTCTTTTCATCTCTCTTCTCTGATAAGCTATCTGTGTAATCGTTAGTACGTCATTACTCCATCTTCACTTTTCAGTTGACTAAGCTGAGGGTGAATGACTCGGTTTGGAACCAAGTTGTTAGCCCGGGTATACTTTGCACTCTCAGTTGGAAAAGCACTACCGAATGTTAGATTTTGTAATTACAATTTCCAGCCCCTGGTTCTGCAGCACGTTGCTTAGTTACTAACTCACCCTCCTCGTCCTTGGGTCCATACCTCCCCTTTTGGGCTATTTCTCTTGTTACAAACACTATGAATACATGCCACTGTTACTCTTGTCTTCTTTATATATGAAAATGAATAATTATAATCATTTTATTTCCTATGAAAGTGACAAGAATCCATGGAAAAAAGTGTCAAATCATTTTTAGAACTCTTTATTTTCAAAATTACATGCTTGCTACATCTTTAATAAATCTGCAAAATGTTCCCCAGATTTGGGCTCATTCTTGTGAGTACAGCTTATTAAATTATTATAAATGCATTTACAATATTCCCACAGTGTATTGACCATCTGTCTTCTAGATTGCTTTTTTCAATAACACTCATAAAAAGAAATTCCTTTCAAATTCAGCAATATGTATAAATAACATTTGATAATATTTTTATTTCTGAATTAAAATACTAAAATATGTTATGGTCTTTCCTGCTTTCCATTATAATCTGATTAATATAAAAAATAAGGGACTTTTGTGCTCACTTCGGCAACACATATACTAAAATTGGAATGATACAGAGATTAGCATGGCCCCTGTGCAAGGATAACACAAATTTAGCCTAGAGATGAGTCAAGAATTGTGTACTTAAAAAAAAAATTAGGGACTTTTGTGTAATATATTTTGTGTTGAATAGGAAACAGACTAGCCTTGTCATTAAGACAAGTAAAATCTAAATGGTGAAATAAAATTTACAGAAATTATATAAAAAAGCATGTCACTGTATTATTAAGTGAATAATAAAATGATTAAGATCCTCAGTGGTAGGGAGCAATCAAGATTAGGAATAGGTTCCATGAAGTCAGGTTAATCTGGTAAGGTTTCAGAGATTAGGGAAATACTAAATTTGATGTGAATGAAATGTAACATAAGGAATGGCAGAAAATGATGATGTAAATAAAAAGATATTTACATAGTAGAACAATACAGAAATAATGATAAAGAGATGAGCTATGTGAATTGATAGTTATACACCCAGATGATGAGTGAGATGAGCAGAAATTAAGCCACCAGGTAGACTGAAAATATTGGATTTAATCAATTAAGAAGGCAAAATTTGAAGTAAACCAATGGGAGAAATTGCATGGGCATTTTGAGTGGCAACTAGTACTGCATAATGGAAAATATTTTCTGTTCTTTTTAGTGAAATGTAGACATGGGGGGGTCTTTATGATAAGATGACCATAAAATCATAAGATTTTGGCATTTTATTTGGCAATAAAAAAATAAACACAAAAATGCTACCAAATAATTAAAGAAATGAGAATGAATTCTATAGATACCTTAATTAAATCTGCTATGCTATATATTCATTAGTTTTACAGTAATATTACTTCAGGGAAAGTTTTCTGAGGTTGTATAAATCCAGCTATACAACAAAAAATAAACAAAGGTGCCAATGTTGAAATATATTTGGTCGGTAGCCATAACGGTAAACTATTGGCCACAATTTGGTTTAATACTGTGACACAGATTGTTGCTACTCACCGATATCTCATCTGCTGTTCTATATTCCCAATATCCCATGTAATTAGGTGAGGATTATGTGACTAATTCTGGCCGGTGGATTGTGAAAAGTCATCCCTCTGTGTGCCACTTCTAGGTCAAGACAGTTAAGAATATGAGTGCTCCTTCCATCCTTCCTTTCCGCTCACTACAGCAGCCCCGGAGAAGGGACCATGACAAGATGAAGAAAGTATGGATCTCCAAATCAGGTGGAACACAAGTCCCCCAAAGACTTCCTGAGGAAAACGTACTTCTTGTTTTAAACCAAGAGTTCACCCACAAGTACCTAATGGCCAAATCTAGCCTGCAGCCTGCTTTTGTACAGCTTGCAACCTAGGAATGTTTTGTCATTTTTAAATGGCTGGGGGGATTAAAAATAAGAATAATATATTGTAATACATGACATGAAATTTGACTTAAGGGTCCATAAGGTTTTACTGGAACACAAATGCCCTCATCTGCTTGTATATTGGGTATAAACTGCCTTTGTGCTGCAACAACAGTTGAGTATTTGTGACAGAGACCACCTGGCTCACAAACCCTGAAAACCTGACTATTTGACCCTTTAGAGAAACCTTTGGTGTCAATGCTCCCCGCATCCTAGGCACTCAGGGATGGATCCCTAACGTCGTGATGTTACTAGCTGATTCCTGCCTTCCCTCCATGGTAGCTGATGAGATGAGAGTTAAAAACAGCCCAGCTGAACAAACGAAATGACCTCTGTCAGGATATTGGATTAAATTTGCAACTCAAGAGACTTGGAAAGACATATGTTAGGTATTTCTAATTGCTGGAAAATTGAACAAGAAAACTTAGAAACTAAGTTCAGCCATTGTCCAAATGTGCTCTGAGGAACAGAGATGAGAGGCAGGGAATCCCAAGAAGGTGTGGGAGAGAGAAGCCCCCTTTGTTCTTGGTTCCAGGCTTTCCATACTTCCTTTTTTCTCATATTCCACTAAACCCCCTTTCTTTTATTTTTAAAACTCTGTAATTAATTGATTCATTTGTCTGTTTGAGCTAGTGTGAATTAGTTTCTTTTGCCTGGGAATGGAAAGAAAAAACATCCAGACACTGACCTCAAGAAACCTTTAATTAATTTTCCAGAAATATTTCATCAATATTTAATAGGGAAAACTAGTTTAGAAAGAGGCAATGTATCATAGAGACAACAGTAACATCCTAGAGATATCTAAAAGTCCTTTTGCAAAGTTTCTAATAGTTTTCCATCAGGTTTAATGTAATTTTAAAAGTAGCTCTGTACTTCATATTTCCTTTTATAGTTTGGTTAATGAGAGATATTTCTGGTATGTATGAACATGTTTGACCCCCCAAATGCATTATTTACTTGCTGCATGACTGTTGTCACTTAAACATGTAAACTTCTAAGGGTCAGTTTCATTCTTAAACAGCAAGTCCTAAAATCTCCTGTATTGTAAGCAAAATGTTATATATGTACATATTTTCATTTTTTCTGTAGAGGACTGATAGCTCTCATCAAACCTTCAAAAGGGTCCGTGCATGGTGCAAAACAGAGTTAAGAACCATTAACTTAAAGAAGCATTATCAAGACCAATAAAAATATGTGAGGTTATTAACATAGTTCATATACATAGAACACTTGGTAAATATTTGTTCACTTCTCTTTCTTTTTCATTTATTTAAACTTCCCACCTAGTTGAGCCTTCTCCCAATTATGTTACAGTTCTCTTGAGGGAAAAAGGACCTTATAATTCCTTCTGTAGCTTCCACTGCAATTAAGTACAGTAGGAAACTGCTATAGATTAAATGTTTGTGTCTCCCCAAAATTCATATGTTGAAACCTAATCCCCAATATGATGGTATTTGGAGGTAGGGGTCTTTGGGGGTGATTAGATCATGAGTTTGAAACCCTCATGAATGTGATTCACACTTATCAAAGAGGACTCAAGAGAGCTCCCTTGCCCCTTCTGCTGTGTGAAGATACAGGGGAAAGACAGTTACCTAGGAACCAGGTGGTGGGACCTAACCAGACACTAAACCTGCCTGCATCTTGATTTTGGACTTCTTTTGCTGTTTTAAGTTTATTTGTCTGTTTTTGGGTAGGTAGTATATTCACATGGAACAAAATTCAAAAGGTACACCATATTGTATCATTGAAATTTGCTTAGAGGATACTTAAATGCTCTCACTGGAAAAAAGAAAAGATAAATATGTGAAGTGATTGATGTACTAATTAACTAAATCTTGGACTTCTTGGCCTCTAAGACTGTGAGAAATAAATTTCTGTTGTATATAAGCTACCCAGTTTATGGTAATTCTTATAGCAGCCTGAACAGATTAAGACAGTAACTATTACATTAAATAGATTGCCAAAAATGTGATCCTGTGTGTGTGTGTGTGTGAAGGATTTTCAATATCACACGGTTCTTTTCCTTTATCAGTTTTTTCTTACAGCTTTTAAAACATGTATAAATATACAAGATTGAAAAGAAAAAATCCCTCACCAGGTCCTTCTAATATTCATTTGCCTTATAAAATTTCAAAAATGCTTACATTCTTGGAGTGATAAGAATCTCTTTATCCAAATAAGCCCATAACCTACTTTCCCCCTAAACTATAAAACTTTTCTGTAAATGTGGAGAGCAAAGTTTCAGTAGCAGATCTCTTTCAATTTTGAATCTGTGATTGCATTCCCCTTTAAAACTCCAGGGATCTTCCTGTTGAGTGATTTCCCTCCAAATGCTGTTGCCCCCCTGTTTGTGTGGAAATACCCGTGCAGATCCACTGTCACTGACCTCCTTCCTTCCGGCTACCACAGCCCTCTTGGTTGCTATGCAGCCCGTCTCGGGAGGCAGTCTTTCTATGCATGTGCTTTCTCTCAGATGGATGATTTATTTTACGTGTTTTATTCAGTCATAATTTGAAACTAATTCTTTCCAACATTCTCAACCAGGGTTCTAATCTTTGGTTTGGACAACCTATCGTGGTACACAAGACCTGAGATTTTTTTACTCTATTTATTTCTGATTTCTTCCCCAGAAAGCTTTCTTCCTACATGTCTTTCATGATTTTCCTCCCTTTTCATTAAATCTTGATGTAAGTATCACTGTCAACTGGTCAAGACCTCTCCAATTCACATTCTGTCACTTTGGAACATTCAGTTTTTTTTTCACTTGGGTTAACTTTAGATTGCATTATAAACACTAAAAGAGTTACATTTAAGAATCACACATAACTTACTGACTTTGAGATTTTACAATGTATTCTGGAATTTTTCTAGGCTTAGGATCAAAATGTCAGTGATAAAATCAATTCATGAGTTAATTCTCTTTCCTGTAAACATGCATAAAACTAGCTGCAAAACGCATATGGTTGCTTGAGAGACAACAATAAACAATTTATATGTTAAAAACCAAAATTATTTGTATACCCCTCCAAATGAACTAACATTAAAACCTAATTAAATGTAATAAAATGTTTCATGTTAAAATCTAGGTACATTTCTGAATTTTTGTACCCCACATTATTAAAAAGAAGTTCAAAGAAGAAATTTTGATTACCTTAAAGTATGTCTTGGACTAGTCTATGTGAACCCTAAATCAAATAACAAAGAAAAATCACTTCTAAACTCCAAATTGCCAAATCTTTTTGAAAGGGTAATGATTCGTGGTGACGGAAGACAGTGAAATAGTTGTTCTGCCTGTGAAGCTTGGTAAACTGGGATAGCCTGTCTGGGGACAATTGTTAGGATGACTAGAGTTTGAAGTTATACCTTGATTTACCTTCCAACTTCTGGCCCCGGAGATACATCTCCAGATAACTGTCCCAAGGGGCCAACTGACATTCAGGCCAAGGTATTGAGTTCCATGGCAATCATCACAGGCTTATGAGATGGTCTGTGCTTGTGGGTTTTATCTTCCCTGCAGGCTTCCTCCTCTTTGCCTTTCTCCTCCCACCGTTCCTCAGGGTGCACGTGATCCAGGCCTTCTGGGAGTTTCTCTTGCAAATGATTCAAATTTTGAAAAGAAGGTACAGCACACAGCGGTGAATGATAATTGCATCAAGTCTTAAGACAACCATGCTCTGGACTGACGTCCTTTTGAGCTCTTTCTACTGTGATTCCTTCACCTGCCCTGATTCCTGTCTCTCCTGAGACATGAGCATTTTGTTCTTTGTTCTTTTTTGCAGTTTGCCCGGTGAGCTCCTTATTAGTCTCCCTCTTATCTATTTATTTGCATCTTTTTTACTTTACTTTCATTATTAGACAGTAGGCAAGTCCCACTCTATAATGGTTGCTCTTCAAATACTCTACTTACAAAATGGATTCAGGATGATTGTCTTCATGTTTGTGCCATCTCTAAATTCTTAACCCTCAAATGCTAACTAGGGTCGGAAGGGACTTGAGTATCATGTGATTTTTCCCCAGGGGCAGGTCCCCACCACTGCAGAAATGCTCTTGAGCTCTAGTCCAGGGGCCCAGCACTGAGGCCAGTGTGGGAATGCTTCTAAAGTAGAACAGCTGGGAGGCCTGAGCTCTGTGCAGCCCCCAGAACCTCTCCACACTGTCATCTGTATGTTTAGTGGACTCCTTCCATGACATGCTGTTTCCTTCCAGAGTGCCACTTCCTCTGCCATTTGGGGATTGGAACCCTGGAGGAGAAAACGATATTTTTTCTCGGGTCAAACATCTTTGACCAGGATGCACACTGCCAGAATTACTAATGTGATCAGTTTGCAAAAATGTGTTGACTGTTTCGTGACTGCTTATCTTTACAAGTAAAACACACTTTTGTGTTGCTGTATTTAAGAGATCAGAAGTGCAGATGTTCATGGCTAGGCTTATTTTTAGATAGTATGGAAAACTTATTGGTGAAGAGTTTGGGCATATTTCTAGGGCACTTTGGCCCCTCCTCCCACCTGCCTGAAATAAAAGGTACAAATCTTCAGTATCACTGCATTTCTGAAGCCACAAACATCTGTGGCTGATCGGGTAGAATATGATCAAACTGAAGCACCACAGAGACATCTACTGGTTGGCTTCCTTTCTCTGGTCTGGCTTTTAGGAGAGTATTTTCTGTGCCATAAGGAGTTGTGACCAACCACCACTATTCAGCACCACATATGAGCACCATATACGCAGCTATGCAGACAATTATATTGCCCAGTAACTGGAGATAATTAATTGGAAGTCTGGAGGGACTGATGTGTTCACAGTCCAATCTTCTCATCACATGTACTCCACTGGTTTTTATAGGGCTACTAACAGCCAAGATGGCAAAAAGCCAACCCTGCTAAATCCAGTGTGCAAAGCAGAGGGTGGGCACAAAGGGGGCAATTCACAAATGTGACCCAGCTGGAAAAATACATACATGCCATTCCAGCCTTTTGACGGACTACTTCCTATCGCTCAGTACTTAGGCAATAATTCAGAAAATAGATGAGGGTTCAAAAATACTTGTTTGGGACCTTTTCTTAGAATCACATCTGGAGGTGAGAACTAAGGTTTATTTTTAAGAGGAAAGACCAGTACCAAGTCTTAAGGCCATCAGGCCCTGTTGTGGAAGGGGCTGACGCTTAGACAGAAAGGGACAGCAGCTTGGATGTCCCTGTTGCATGACATGTTACCGTTTTATTAATCTACTTTTATATTGCTAGAATTTTTCTATTGTTGTTCTATATGTTTATACCTTATGACATCTTTGGAGTCTCGTTGTTTTGACCTTAACTCTAGAGACTATTTGACCTCAAATACAATCGGATGGCACAAACTGAGCTGTGGAATATTTGTTTGCATTTTGATTCAACTATAGGATGAATTCGGAACATGTGAGGTGGTTCATGGACCTTAAGTCACAATAGCCCTATAAATAGAAATTTGCCACAGGTCTGATTTATCCCTGTGGCTATTTGCTCTCACTTTCCTACATAAGGAAAAAGCATCAGTTTATTCTAGAAACAAAGACAAAAATATTAACTGTCTAGCACATTTCATATAAAATGTATTTCCATTAGTATATAGCAGAACTGTATTGGTATTGATTTGCAAAAGAGAAATAACCAGTTTCCTCTGGTTAATTAAAAGCAATGTTAGAATTGATCATATTGCCATAAGCATTAGCTATGAGGTAGGGTTTCTAGTTTTATTATGAAAGCAGCACTTGCTTTCTGTAAAAATCCAAATCCCTTATTATCCTACCATTTTCCATAGAAAAACATGATCGAGAGTTTGCTGTATATTCTTTTGGTGTTTATATGCATATCCAAGCATACACACATACACCCAAGAATATACAAGAAAACATGCCATAGTACTCTGTCACCTGTTGGCTGCCTTGTTTCTAAACTAATTGTGTTTAGATTTCTGTACATCGTACAGATACATGTACTTCATCCCCTTGGCATGTGTTTCCCAGATATTAGCTCTCCCCTAACTTCTGCTTTGAGAGAACGGTGTTCTTTGACCCAGTGCAGTCATCGTAAGGATGTGATCTTCCTTTTGAGGGTCTTTCCCCATTTCTCCTGGCTTGGCTGTGGCCCTCCTCTTACCATCAGTTGCCTCCTATAAATTGGCTTCTAAATCCAGCTAGTAGATGGTCAGTCCTCTCCCCACCTCCCACTTGGCTCGCAGAGTCATTCTGCAACTAGAGTGCCTACTCCACTCCATGTGCTGCATGGACATGCGTCAGCAGAGTAGACATGAGCTCTGCCCTCTAGAAGCTTATGATGGTGTATATATTTCTTGATTAACAGACTGTATGAGAAAACCAGGAAACTGAAGCTTGGAGGGAATGAGGCCCCTGTCCAGAGTAACTCAGCTAGCTATTAAGTGGCAGAGCTGCCACTGAAACGGCCCTCATACCCACCCTACCCACTGACTTAAATGACTGTTTAAAGTATCTATTCACCTCCTGTGGGTAAAACTCAAAGGGAGGAATGTTTCTTTCTGACTCGCCTGAATACCCCAAATCTGAATTTTCCTTCCAGAACTCCTGTGGGCTTTGGCCATATGTTCCCTGAGGCTGGTGGCTATCCACGACTCACAGAGTAGCTGGAAGGAGGGGAATCTGGCAGGAAAGGGAAAGGTCTCACGTCTCCATGTCCAATACGCAAGGATAGCAGCAGTCTTCTGCTGTTTTATTTTTAGTGGATATATTTTTTAAATGTCTTTTAAGAATGCAGGTTCTTTTCATAGTGGGCCACTTATATCAAGCTCAAATAACCCTTTAAAAAGAATACATTAATTTTCAGAAATATTTACTTTAACCTAATAATAAATACATCTCATTTTCTTGAAGTTTCTATGTATTTGATTATTAGTGAAGTCAAGTGTCTTCCCTTCTGTTTATATTCATTACTTGTACTTTTCTTCAGGGACAAGCACGTTCATGTCTTCTGTCCATCTCTCTTTTTGGGCATTAATTAACTTGTAGCTAGCCTTATTAATTTGTAAGTATTCAGTGTGTGTAAAAAATATGTTAAAAATTTTCCTGTATGTTGAAAATATTTTTTCCTCATTTGTTGTTGATTTTGGCCTATTATGTCTTTTCCACATAGAAACTTAAGGATGTTCATGCAGTGCTATTTGCCAATATTTATCTTGATAGCTGCTGGGTTTTGACATGAGATATATAGTATATCAACATAAATATAATTTTGTCTCTAATTTTGAAGGTAAAAAAATGACATATACAATTATTGTATTTTACACCAGACCTATTACAGTACATAGAAATTGCTCAGCAAATTTTACTTCAATTCTTTCCTTAAAATCATACAGAATTAAAGCCTAGCAGAGATGAATTCGGGGCACAGATTTAGATCTAAAGACTACAAAAAGAACTTTACTTTCTGGAGATCTAATGTACAGTACGGTGAGGATAATTAATAATACTGAATTGTATTCTTGAAAATTTGCCAAGAGTGGCTCCTAAGTTATCTCTACAGACACACACAAAATAGTAACTACGGTAAGTGATGGATTATTAATTATCTTGATCACAATAATCATTTCACAATGTATATATATATATATTAAATCATCACTTGTACACCTTATATATTTAAAATTGTTATTTGTCAAGTAGACCTCAATAAAGCTGGAAGCAAAAAAAAAAAAAAGAACCTCTTATGTCCAAACTGAAAATCAACAAAAGCTAAAAGAAAACCAGGGAAGTGTAGGAATAAATAATGTAAAAGCTGTTATTCTCTCCTACTTTCTCAGATGGCCCGGTGTGCGACCAGTGACTCTCCCGAGGCATTCTGGGGTCTATGTTGTCCACCAGTTTAATGGCTGATTAGCACACAACTGATTGGATTAAGCACGCCATCATCCAAATTAGACGTTCAGTGATCCAACTGACCATGTTAGACCCTGTGTGACACAGAACCCCTCGGGCAATGCTCAGGACTCAGAAAGGTGAGCAGAGAGGCTGCGTGCTAGCAATGCAGCCTCTCCTGGAAGAAAATGAGCCAACAAACCTGATGACAGAGACTACTCAGGGTGGAGTGGGTCACAGAACAAGGATTTTTCTTGAAGTCCAATTCACTCCTTTCTATCTATGTGACTTTTGACAAGTAATTTAAATCATTAAACCTTTAATGTTCTCCTAAGAGAAAATGGACAAATTAATCTATTTCAGGTTTGTTTTGATTAGATTAAGTAATAATGCATGCACCTAGATTATAACCAAATGTGAAGCAAATTCTTGCAAGGCTCCTTCATGAGTTTCTCTTTCTGTCTTCTTTACATGTTTTGTAATCTCAAGGCCTCATCATTCTCTTATCCATGCAAAGGTTATTTTTGAGTGCCTTTTTTGTATAACTACTATGGCACAGGCAACTCGAGTAGTACACTAGTGAATAAAGCATGAGCCCCTTCCCTAAAAAAGCATAGAGATTAATTAGAGATAATGATAAAATTCATTAGGAAATTATTCTTTGCTAGGTTTAATTCCCACGTAATCCTTCCAGCTAACTAAAAGCTACATGCTGTCTTTAACCCCATTTTACAGGTAAGTAAATAGAGTCAGAGAACATGACCAAAGTCACATAACCCACAAGTGTCTGAGCAAAGATTCAAACCCAGATGTCTATGAATTCAGAGCTCAAGTTTTTAATCAGGCACTATGTTATACTAAAAACATAGTTTTTATGTTTATAAAAACATAGTTATACTAGTATATACTATATTAATAACATACATAGAATGTGGTAAGAGACATGAAACATATAGATAGATTTGCAGGGAAATTTAGAGAAAGGAGTGACCACCTTTGGCTACAAGAATCAGGGGAGATTCCATAGAAGAGACACTGGAGATGTATCTGAAAAAAAGCAGTCATGTATTACCTCTGCCTGCTGAGGTGATACATTTCCTTTCTGCAGAAATGATTTCAAGTCAGAGTAGGGGCCTCTCCAATGACAAACCAATATGAGTAAAACACAGCTTTCAAAGTTAAGTGCTCACTGTTGTGAAATAAATGTTCTTGTCTTAAGCCTCCAAATGCCAAGCCTGGGAAATAGAAATCACCCACAGAAGAGCAAACACTATTTCATCCCTGACTACCCATCGGTGGGGCCAATCTGGGCTCTCTCTCCACATTTTTGCTGGAAGATGGACTATGCACCTGCTGGTAGTAATGCGACAGCCCAGCTGACCATGTGAACAAATACAGCGTCGCTCTTGGAACCACACAAAATAATCTCTTTGAAACCAGGATTCCCTGATGAGCATGGAATTATACTATATTCCAGGGGAAAGAGAAGAACAAGGATTTCTCTAACCAGTTACAGGCTGATGTTATTGTGAAGAATATACATCACAAGATTTTTTATCAACACCATTAAAAGCAAGCCATTGTGCTGCTATTTTTTTTTAATGTAATGTATTTCAAAGACTGGCTCCTAGTAAGCAACTGATACTGGATACGGGATGGAACTCCTTCCAGTCCTATTCCTGCCCCTCCCTGAGCTGTGGAGTCTTAGATTCAGCCAGGGGCTGTGCCAGAGCATTCATTGCCTCTGATTTTCCACCCCTGGGGGTGCCCTGTGGATGTGCCAGCTAGACTTGCTAGACTGACTCTTAATAGGATCCAAGGCAAAAAAATAGGTAAAACTCTCTAACTGCCTGCCCGCCCATTCCTGAGGCCCTTGACCTTGCAACCTCAAAGCAGACGTGGTGGCCGGCCATCTCCCACTTGCTCTAATCTGACTCCCCTGAAGGTGGCACACACATGCCTTGCTCAGCGCCGCATTGATGTCTTTTCTTTGTTGACCCTTTTATGTTGTCTTGGATTCCCAAACTGCTATGGCTCCTCGGAGCATAGATTTCCTGCCCCTGCTTCTGTTTGTCCTCCAGCCTGTCCTAGTAGGACAGTCATGAATGGAGGCTCTAGCTGCTGTCCTACCTAATGTTGAAATCAAAGTTGACTTCAATACAAATAATATTTTCAATTCAAATGATTATAACGTCAATGTTATAGCATATAGGACCCATGTAGAGGACATCATTTTGCAAATATAGACTTAGGTGAGCAAGAAATACCTTATACAACAAAATAATAAAATAACATTTTATCCTAAGTTCTTAGCCCCTGGCTGGTGAGGAATTCCATCCCATCATGGCTGGGCTTCCCTGCCTTTCCTCCTCTGTTTCTGCAGTCAAAATCTGGAGGAAGTTAGAGAGAAAGCTATTACTTGTTGTTTAAATAATTCAGCTGAACATGAGACTGTATATTGTGATACACACACAAGAAGTTTCAAGACCAACTTCTTAGCCAGATTGAGAACAATGGACAGTAAGGCCCACTGGTAGGGAGAACAGAGAGCAGAGAGTAAGAGGGTCTTAGGTGTCAAGTGTGTGCATTCAGACTGCATCCCGAAGGTCTTGCAGGTTAGAAGGAAGGTACTTTTCAGAAAGCAGATTCCTGAGACCATTGTCCAGAGGTTCTGATTCGTGGGTCTGAGTTTCCATCCAAGAGGTGGCATTATTATTAATGCCTTCCAGGGTGATTTGCCCATTGGCCCCAGAGTGAGAAATGCTGAGACAGCGGCGCATCTTAGAGCAGAGGACTGACATGAGAAAGTCGGACCCTGGGAGATCAGTCCAAAAGTCTGTTGCAAAGAACATCAGAGCTAGAGACAGAAGAGGCCAATAAACACAATAAAGGAATTTAGACTAAAGTAATGGAAACTGGCAGCAGGTTAGAAATTTTGTTTTTGACTAGCATGATCTACAGCTTTCTACCTGTCAGTATCCTGGTGCTGCTATATTGCCAAATATCTGGGCAGCCTAGATTCAGAGTTTCCCTACTACAATTTTATGTGTAAAAATCTCCTTTTACATAATTTTATTCCAAGTCATCACTTTTATTCAGCACATTTCTTTAAAGGAAAAAATAAAACATTTTTTTTTACTCTTCTAAGCTTTTAGTCTTTGGGGATTTTTTAATGCTTAAAAATGACTTTAATCTGAACTGATTTTAGGCTAATAAAAATAGGCAAAAATAGTACAGAAGGTTTCTAAATATCCCTTACCCAGCCTGAAACAGGAAAAGGACATTTGTGGAAAAACTGATGAAATTCAAATAGTCTTTAGTTGAGAATATTGTACTAATGTGTAAATCCTGGTTTGACACTTGTACATCTTTAATCTACCTTATGTTAATTAATGTAAGCAAAGTTTATTGCGAGGCTACAGAGATAACTCTGTAAAGTATTGATTCTTCCTTAGAGACAAATAGTTATTTTTGTGCATTAGGTTATGCCTTAAAAATGTGTATTTTTTTTCTTTGTGCCAGATGTTGATGGAAAATTAGAGAATTTTGACTTCTTAAATTACTTAGATGTAAGATTATCAAGATAATCTTTGTGATTATTGTCATTTTATAATTGGGGAAATGGAAACACAAGTTATATAACTTGCCTAGATTACATATGATTATTAGAGCAGAGATTCATTTATACCCAGGCCATCTGGCTGCTGAGGTGAATATCTATGCTATAGCACCATCGTGTGAAACCACATCTCACAACTATATAAAAAATGCACAAAATGCAAATTATTGCATTCTCCAAAGTCCACAGTCTATTATCCAGGGAGAAAAAAGGACATTTTGGCTTTCCACTTGTATTATCTTGAGTCTTACACTCTGCAATAGATTGACAACAATAATAATCGCTCTGTAGGTAAAGGAAAATTATAATATTTATTCTGAGGGATATTGAAAATAATAGCATAATTATGACAAAATCTCTTGACTGAAATGCTTGGTCAGCAAATTTCTCATGAAAATCTTTTTATTACACTGGAAAGTCAATCAATTGCACTCATATTCTTCAATACGATGTATTGGAGACAACATCAAAATAATCTCTTTGATGTTGGCAAATATCAGTCAACATAGGAGTCACTGTTGGTGTTAGAAGTGGGTGTTAGTTAAGGGTCTTGGCTGCAAACAATAACACTGATTGATTGTCTTAGGCAGAAATAGGATTTATTGGAAGGATATTAGGGGCTTGCAGAACTGATAAGAGGCTATGGAATCAGGCTGGTAAAATATAAGGCCAAGAAGCAGAAGGAACATCACTTTTAGCAGGAACCATCTGCACGGGCCCCCTTTTCTGGCAGTCATTTCCCGGCATCACCATCATTGTGAATGGTAGTCATCCCTCCCTCATTTTATCATTTTCCCATGATTCAGAGCCCCAGGTGACATCCAATTGACTGGGCATTGGCCATTCGCCAGTGCCTGTTTTGGTGATGGAATCTAGACTTAGACAAAGAGGGTCTCCAAGTTAAGAAAGTTTAGTCTCCTGGAAACCCACATGATTCCAATGCCAATTCTAATTCATAACTGGAAGTTTACACCATCTCCTATAGATTAAAAGAATGCAAGGTCATAATATTTCCTTTGTCTATATGAAAAAATTATTTCACGGAAACACAGAATTTTAGAATTTCAAAGATATCCTGGGGCCTTTTAGTTCAAACACACATGTAACACCAGAAATTCATTTATAACTGAATGAAATGAAATGAATGAATGAAATTGAAACCCATTTCTAAGTTAGGCAATTAGCAACAGAGCAAAAACTATGAGTGTCGGTTTTGGAGGCTGGTAGACCTGGGTTCAAACCCCTTCTTCAGTATGTGACCTCCAACAGGTACTTTACCACAATGTACCTTTTTTCTCTATTCTGTAAAATGGGAAAACCGACACACCAACTCACATGTTTGTGGAGAGGATTAACTAATCCAATTCATGCAAATCAAGGAGAGCACTTTTTAGTACATAATTAGCTTTCATTGGTAGTTTCCTTTTCATGTGACGATACAGCTGCTGTTGTCATTCCCTGTGATTGTCACCATCAGCACCCTCACCCTCCAGCTCCTATTCATGAGGCATCCAAATCGCATGATACATTTCATTGTTGTGTAGCTTTCATCATTACCAAGCTGTTGTCCAAGTTAAGGAAAGAAAAACGTCACATTTGCAAAGGCACAAATTCTTGTTGTCTGCAACCTGCCGAATTTTCAGCTGTGCTCATGGACTGAAATCCTTGACAAAAATGTCAAGATTTAAACCAATCTTTGCCATCCACATTTGTTCTATTCTCTCCGCACAGTTTTTCTACTCAATAAATGATGTTGCAATGATATTCAATAAATACTGTTGGCCAACAAGTACACACATATATTCTATGCTGAACTACAAAATGTGGTCATTTAAAAAAGATTTTTTATTTAGTAATAGTGGAATCTATACTGGCATTTTCTTTCTGAAACCAATGAAGAGAAAAATTTTATAGAGTTAATATTATGAAGGTTATGCTAAAATATGCTAGGTTATTTCCTTAAAATATTTATTTGTAGTAAATCAGATGCTTTCCAGCTAAGTAATTTTGTAAGAAATTATTAACACTTGTGCACTTTCAGCGTTATCAACTTACTTCTTCTAAATAGTGTAACTTAAAATTTTTGATTAATGAGAAATATGTGTGTGGAGTTTTAAATTACATTGGAGAACTTGAAATTTTTTCAATAAGAGAGAGTGATTGTAAGTTATTTGGGCAATCTTAAGTGTATTTCTTAGCTAATCAAAAAACTAGCTATTTACTGCAATAGTAAACAATTTAAAATTTTGATGGCTCTGTTATATCCTAATATATAAAACTTGAAAGTAAGATTATATACATTCAGTGGTATTAGAAAAAATAAAACGCCGCAAAGCCTTTTTGTTATAGTTTTTGTTCACAACAAACGACCCACTAGATGGCACTAAACAACTGCCAAATTTTTTCCAGCAATGACATTGTACCAGGTCAAGAAAATAAAGCAAGAATCCTAACACTTGATGGTATACTTATTTCAGACAAGACAGATCTACTCTCAAAAGTCCCTAAACTGCATGATATTTAAAGTACAATTGGGATCTATTTACTCAAGAAACGTTACTTAGTACAGTCACTGGATTTATATAGGGCAAATAGATATTGACAATTCAATATAAATGGTGACACTAATTTGAATTCTACCAACTAAGCTTCCACTAACTATCTAACCAAGGTCTGGATTTTCTCAGTGTTTATAGAGAAGCAGGACTTACTAAATAACAATAGCAAAAGAATAATGAAAAGGCATTCCAGAAGCAACAATTTATACATAATTTGAACTGATTATTATAATTACTTTTGACAAAGAGCTGGGCAGTGAAGGTGATTATAAAACCATTTTCACTTATAGATACCCTGTCATTTAGCACAATCTTTGGCCAAGGTAATGAGCTTATAACTCAGTTCACAAAACCAGAAACATTATAACATCTACACAAGGCCAAAACTTCAGATGAAAGCCCGAAATTTTCAGGTAGTGGCCAGTTTGGAAATTTGGAGATGCGTGTCATCCTATAGAAATATTCCATTCCCATTTGGAGGCCAATATATATGAAGCCACAAAATGCAGAGTCAAACACTAGACGGCTTTGAAGGCAGAGCATTTTACTGTCTTGCCCCCACTTTGTGTATACAGAGGGGCGATATTAATGGTGATAACTTTGACATCATCGCATTTTGCCCCCATTTGTCCACACAGACCTTAGCTCCCTGAAATGTGCAGCTCCCTGAAATGAAACCCTCCTGGAGGGTTTAGGAAGATGCCAAAGGTCTGTTGCTTGTTTAGTAAGCGTAGAGCTCTCGGCTCCTCCTTGCTCTCTAAGTTAGCCCTATGTCTGCTGGGCACGTAGGGTGTCTCCCGGGCGCATCTGACAAATCCACCCTGTGCCACCACGTGCCCTGCGCACTACAGTCCAATATTACAGCTGAGCCACTGAGGCCCGAGACACGCCAAGGCCACGTGGCTTCTCGGCAGGTCGTTTGCACTGGTCACTGGATTAACTGCGGGGGGACGCAGTGGTGAACCAGTCAAATGTGGCTCTTTCATGGAATTTGCTGATAGTCATCACTTTTCTTTTTGTCTTTCTCACTATCTGTGTACAGCTATAAATAAAATTCCCAAGAATGTGGTAACTTCCATTAGAGCTTCTCACTTGTATTGCAAACAGAAAAAATAACTAAGGGGTAAATGGTGTGCTTTGAATCTCAATTTAAATTGTGACTGTTTATATACTTTTACTGTATTTTTTCTAATTAATATATAAAACATATTTATTCATAGTAGAAATTTGGGGGAAATGACTTAAAAATACGAAGAAGATATTAACAGTCACTCATAATCCCACTTCCCAGTGAGAACTGCTGTTAATATTTTGGTGAACGTCATGAAATAACTTTTATGCATATGTTTGCATGTATCAGTTTTTACTCACTTATGTATATTTCCAGCCCAGATAAGTCTGAACTGGTTGGGATACGATCATTAAATGGTTTCACTTTTTTCACATATTCCCATTTGAACAACACCCTACCTCGCCTTCTTTAATCTTTAGCATTTAGAACACACTCTATCCTGCAGTGACTTACATCATGGACTCCAGAGCAGCTAACCTGCCTGCCACTTCACATCGTGTAACCTCAGGAAAATTAAATTTCTCTAGCTCAGTTCCCTTCCCTATAAAAAAAATTGTGATAGAAATAGTATTTACTTCATCAGGCTGCTTCGAGTCGAATGAATTAATGCAAGTAAAGCGATTCAAATAGGGCCTGCTACAAAACAAGCCTGTCTCCTTTGTATCATTGTAGGAATTTTTCCTTCCGGGTCAGCCCTAACCTCATCTTTTCCCTTCTCTCCAGCTGCAGCTTGAATCTGGAGGAGAGGGCGCCACCCTTTGCTCTTCCGTTCTATCTACCCTGCTTCCCATCTGGGGCTACTCTCCAGCTTTTGGAACAGAGGAGGCCGTAAGCTTTGGGGGAAAGAGCAAAAGGATTCTTTCAGGAAGAGATACTGAAAAAGAAGCTGTATGCTAATTGGCAGTCACTGCCCTGCCCCCAACCCTCCCAGCTCCAAGGGAAAATTAACCTACTTTCTATGTTTATTGTTATTCTCAGGCCCTAGAGCCATGCAAAACAGCTGTTTTGCATTTATTCTTTTTAAAGAGAGAAACTTAGAAGTGAGCTATAGGCCCAGCTCCAATCAATAAGAATTTACAGATAGCAATTATAGCAGTGACACAACAGTTTCACACATCACTGTGTATACTGTATTTTTATAGTATTAATGACTTTAGATTTTGTCTCTTCTATCCACTAATAGAGGTATTATTCATAACACTTTCTGAAGATGTAACAACATTCTGCAGAATAGACGCAGGCATAAAAATCACAGGATGCAACCAAGGAATCCATAGTTGAATTTTGTCTTGGATTAATGCTAAGTAGACAAGAATCACCACAAACTACACCATTTCATCCCCAGCTAAAGAAATAAATGAACATGTTGCCACCACTGCCTCTTCCCCATCTCCTCTCTAGTGCCTGGTAAGTCTAGAACAAGACAAAGGAGGGACAGTGACACAAAAGAACAGACTATAGTTTCCTCTTCCTTTCATTTTCCTGGAGCCATGGATCAAATCTGAACTGGAAGAAGGTAAAAATCAGGGTTTTAAACTCAATTATTCTATTCTAGGAAGTGATCAGAAAAGCTCGTCCAAAGTGTCTTTAAAGCAATGGAAAAGAGAGATTCCAATGGCATCATTGTAAGCAGTGATTTTTACTCTTCTGAATATAATGCTTAATTAATGAGTCACATCAGCAAAAGCTAGCATCATCCAGGATGTTCTGGAACTCAAAGCCCATAGGAGGAGCAATTACAACCTCAATCTGTGTTGAGGAGGAAGTTCCCCAGCCATGTACACTATGACTTCTCCGTGTCTCACTCATTTTATGATCGACACAGATTCATAACCATAGCATTTGTGCTTTGTCTTCAAGTACTAACTCACTAAATATGATGGATAGAAATCTTTATAAAAATACTTTTCCAAAAGTTGTAATAATTTTTGTCTTGTCCTTGTGGCTTCCTAACAAAACCACCACCTTCTCCTTCCCCAGAAAGAACTATCACTAGATACATATTATAATACACAAATATTATATTAGCAATATAATTAATAGATTAATGTTAGTTACTATATTAATATAATGTATGATAGAAATACATTAGTTATAAAGTTTATATAAAAATCAATTGTATGTAAAATTTTAATTGAGATATAATTCACACACCATTCAACTGACCCATATAAAAGGTACACAAAGTTGTGCAACCATGCCCACAATCTATTTCAGGACAATTTTACCACCCTAATAGGAAGCCCTGTACTCACTAACAGTCACTGCCCTTTCTCCCCAGTCCTCCCAGCCCTAAGAGACAATTTTTAACCTACTTTCTGTTTTTATACAATTGCCTATTGTGGACATTTAGTATAGATAGAATCATAAAATATGATTCTTTTGTAGGTGGCTTTCACTTAGCATGTTTCCAAAGTTTCATCTATGATGGAGCATGATTAGTACTTC
Organism: Manis javanica; assembly: GCF_040802235.1. NCBI lineage: Eukaryota > Metazoa > Chordata > Mammalia > Pholidota > Manidae > Manis > Manis javanica. The sequence goes on along the minus strand of NC_133164.1, from coordinate 107,499,602 downwards.
ACTTATTTTTATTGCCAAATAAAATTCCATTCTATGGCTCTTTCGGATTTTATTTTTCTGTTCATCAGTTGATGGACATTTGGGTTGTTTCCATTTCTGATTATGAAGAATGCTGCTTTGAACAATATGTACAGGTTTTGGTGTGGATATATGTTTTCACTTCTCTTGGGTATATACCTGTGAATGGAATTTCAGGTCATATGGTAACTGCTTAATCTGTTCAGGAATTACGAGGCTTTTCTCCAGAGCATCCACGTCATTTTACATTCCCACCAGCAGTATAGGAGGGCTCCAGTTTCAACAGTCTTTTTTTCGTTGTTTTTTTTCTTTTCAACACTGTCTTTTAATGAAGAAAAATAAATGGAGATGCTGCTGGTGTATTTATTAACTCCTGTAAATGAGGCAAGTTTTTTCTACTTGCAATGAGAGGAATTCTCTGAGTTCATCAAGAAAAAAATTGCACCATCCTCAAGTACCTAAACTGCTATCAGGGGAAAGTTTAGATCTTGAAACAAACTAGCTCAGATGCAGGAAAGAAACGGACACTTTTCACTTGTTTTCATTTGTAACTTAATTTGAACTTGTATTCATTAGCCTTGATTAATCAGGACCTGAGAACTATTTTTATGTGGGTAACAATTCTCATTTGAGTCTTAACACATGAAGTATCACTATCCAAAGCATTTAATTCCAAGTGGATTCTTGTTCCACTTTGAAAATGAGCTTAATCAAGTGTCAGTAATGATTTTATATCCTTTAAAATAGGAAATCAAACCTAGCATCCTATGTGCCAAGACATTAGAAATCAATATAAAAGAAAATATCTTTGTGCTGTATAAATGGTTATGAAAATTATAAGTTCATTTATCAAAAAAAGATTACCTGCTCATGACTCCTAATGAGAGATCGCATTTGGTAAACATTTGGCTAATAACTCAGCAGCTGTGGAACATTATAACTTCATCAAATTATTTCCAAGGAGATGGGATCTATCTGCTACTAACAAAAACACATGCAGAGAAAAGACATAGATCTCTGTTTCTGCCTATTCCAAATTAACCACAGAATGTAGAAAAACAATATTTACCTATGAGCCACCTGTATTCCCCATGTGATGCTAGGTCCACATTACCAGTGACAGTGTCCTGGAGAGTGAAAGCAATTCTGGAGATCATTAAAGGGAAAGCAATCAGTCACCCTCCCCCAGCACTTTTCCTCTTTATCCATCCAATCATCAGAAAATTAGCAGGAACTTTTTTTCTTTTAAAAAGTGAACTATATGAATAATTGTTTTAATATTCTGCTTGATTCTTCAAGAAAGTCCTATCAAATAAGAATCCAATTATGAGGATTTGTTTACTACCCAAAACGGTTAATTTAAGGATTGATGAAATTCCCATCCTTGTATGTGTAGAAAATGATATCAACAGTCTGTACATTTGTGGCAATCATCTAGACAGAGATAAAGCCTGCTAACAATCAAAGCTGGTTTATTGGTTGTTTCCTGGATCAAAAATAAAAGCTATGAAAGCCAGTTTGTGACAATTGGGGAAATTTGAAGATGGATTGTATACTAGATGGTATTATGGCAGGGTTTTTTTAATATTCTTGAGTAAAATAATAATATTGTGACTATCTCTTTAGAAATGCAGGCTAAAATACTGTCTTGCCTGAGGGTTTCAGCTCTGGGCAGGTTCACTACGGATTCTATGAGAACAAGGAATGACAATGGACCATTTGGGGTAAAAGGGTTTATACCTGGCTTTATTCTCCCCACAGGAAGTTGAGCACTAGAATCACGCCTGCATCCAGCAGTCCACAGGTCCATAACCCACTTCCTCTCTGCCTCTGCCCAGAGCACTGGGAAGAGCTCTTTATATAATGACTCAGTCAATAACAGCTCATTGCCTACGGGTGTGGAAGCATTAGCCTCACAGCAGGCCATTTACATCATTGAGTAGTTTAGGGTCAGGTGAGGATCCTGGCCATAGGAACTTCCATTTTCCCCACAGCACATCATATTGCTCATTTAATTTTGATGTAGAACATTGAATTTCCTGACAATTCATGAAACAAAACCCTGGTTTATGTTAGCAAATCAGTTCCAGCATGTCATGGTATTAAAAATGAAGAGCTGTTTTAATGCTACCCCTTGGCTTTTATAGTAGGTGTCCTTGACTCATGACATTCAGTGAGGAATCTTTTAGGTAATGCATTGTGCATAAATCTGGGGGAGGTCTCTGGAGATAATTACACATACAGCTATTGGCAAGAAATTTGTCATGGCTGTTAGATACAAATTAGATATGGCTGTTAAGAAAATCATTGAAATGGATGCTGTTGAGATGGGAAATCATTGGCACATTTAAGAAAAGGATAAAGCCTCAGTGTCTCAGGTGTATGATGATTAACAAAAGGACTGTACCTATAACAGAGAAATGCTTTTTATTTTTCCAGGAAATTGTCTGTATATATGGGGATAGTGCATACCTTAATAACATAAAACTAATTTACTAAAGAGAATCCACCAACTGCAAAATTTTATTCTGGTGTAATGAGGATGCACCCCTTATAACTGAAATGCGTTCAGTCCTACTGTTATTTTTTAAGACAGCTTTTTTAATACTTGCAAAGTTTCTCAAGGGTGAGCCATTTCCTTACCACCAAATCATACAAATATTAAGTGTTCAAAACATTTCTAAAACCTCCTATATCACTTGATACAGGCAGGTGATTCATAAAAACACAACACAACCCCTATGTTTATGATGGAGCTGTGTAAGCAGAGGAAAGGATAGGTCAACAGAAAGGAGATCTTCAGTTAACACAGGAGAGGATTCAGTTACTCAACTCAGTCAGTAATTATTGAGCCCCAATATAGCCATGGTAGAAATACATCTGTAAGGAAACAAACAAGCCAAAGATCTTTAAGATGTAAGTTCATTTTCTTGTTCAAAACAAGGATGTGGAAAAGAACCACATGTGTTCTATTCTAAATCCCAAATCTCCCATTTCCTGCCACCTTTCTTAATTCCCTTCAATGTTTTCCTTAGAATCATGCTTGCAAGAAAAAAAAAATGGAGTTCCATACCCCTATACCCCCACCATCCCAAACACTCTAATATAAGAAGAAATACCGGTGCTCCTATTTTCCAAAGTACAATTTCCTTTAATCCTCAGAAAGGCAACTCGGCAAAGTATCTTAGAGATAAATCAAGGAGCTTGCCTACCACATACATCCGGGCACACCAGGGCACAGAACTCACAGATTGTTCCACCTCATCAGCCATCTTTTCTATATGTGGTGACTGTGCCTTCTAGTATCTTCCAGTTCCTAAATTTCTAGCCCTTTAAAAATAAGGGTAATTGAACATTATCCTATACAATCCATCTAAATAAATTCTAATGGATTAAGGGTTATAGTAAAAAAAGAAAAGCACATTAAAGAAAAAGAAACTGAATTTGAATATTCATGAAAACTTTACTGTTGGAGAAACTTCAGAGGCATAGCACTAACCGCAGAAAAATAAGAAAAGATAGGAAGACAGCAGGTAAGAACAGTCTTAGGCTTCCGAGTTTAAATCACCATAATTAGGTCAAAATATAAATGACAACGTAAGGAAATAATTGCCGCATACATGAAGGGCAAACAATTTATCTTTACAATATTTAAAAATCACTTACAAATCAGTAAGAAAACTAGGACACCCTTTAAAATGGGCAAAAGATATGAACAGGTCGGTTCTACCTCAAAATACATGCATTAAATAAATATGAAATAGTACAAAGAAGCACGGAAGTATGTTCAATCTCACTAGCAGTGAAATAAAAACACATAGACGATTGATTTAATTGGTCTCCTTATATCAATTTGGGCGAGATTTTAAAACAATATTCTCATTTGGCAGTGGTGTAAAGAAAGCAGACACTCATATTTTGGTGGGGGGGGAAATTTGTATAGCCTTTCTGAAGGGCAATTGGGTAAAATGTCTTAAGTCTTAAAAATGTACATACACTTTAATCCAGAAGTTTTAGATACTCATGTTAATTTTTGCTCATGTTAAAAATTATTCACATGTTTAAAGATGTCCATCACAGTATATATTTTTAGAATATCATAAGTATAGAAATCAACCTAAATGTCCAGTTATTGGTCATTGATTAAACTATAGTGAATCCTTACATTAGAATATTTTAAAGGCATTTAAAAATATCATGCTGTAGGATAATATTGTTTATGATACATTGCTAAGTGGTTAAAAAGATACCAGTCTAAACAAGGGAGGTACCTTATTATGTATTTGGGGGGAAACATGATACCTATGTACAAAAGAAATCTAAAGAACTATACACTGAAATGCTTATGTGATTGCCACAGTATGGTGATAATGTGAATAAATTTTATTCTCTTCCTATTTTTCAAATAGTCTTTTGCTTTGAACAAATTTTATTTCCCTAATTAGGAAAATAACTATGAAAATACAGAAGCACTAAACATAACATACACTTGAATTTATTAATGTTAATCTCAACCACCTTCAGCCTGAGGCTGATCGGGACTTGCTTTGGAAATCACAGGAGTTATTTAGGGCACTTAAGACTTCCCTTTCTCTGCATCACGGGAGAAGAGTATCTCCGGGGTAAGGACTCTCCTCCCTCGTTAATTCCTTTATCCCATTTAGAGAAGTGGCTTTTTACAGAGTAGAGGGTTGGGCTGGGACTTCTGATGATCCCACTTGTCAGCAGGTCTTAGAGAGCAGTTCTTTTGATCTTCAAATAAAAATATCCCTATAAGAGTCTCAGGCAGTATTACTGCTGAGCGAGCACACTCAAGAGCAAAGCTATTGCTCAACGGATAGGTTTTCCTCTAATTATCTTTGTGATAATTCAGGATTATTAAAGTGATTAAGACATCAAGGTATTAGACAATTTAGCAAGAGCCCTTTCTTCATTTCTTCGAAGCCCTGAGGGTCTCTGGCGGCCTAGTATAGGACAGCTGGGGTGAGCAGAAGGGCACCATGAGAGTGGCGAAAGGGAATTCCTGTGTCCGGGGAATGCTGAGAAGCCTCCATGCCAGGCACCATGGGGCAGAACCTGGCCTGGAGGTCCACTGTCTTCCAGACCCCTTTCAGAGCCAGAATGATCGCTTCCTGTCTTCCTCATTTTACCCACCAGATATGGCTTTGCCTCCACTGGTTGATTTCAGCCTGCCACAAGTTTTAGTGGGTTTGGCACCAATCTCTTAATGTCAAAAGACATAATGAAGCAGCTGATCAACTCCCTTTTGTCAGTTTTATTGAGAGGGGGGAATAAAAGGATTAACACATCACATCCAAATTAAAATCAGGGAGAGCAAATTGAGATTACACAGGCAGATATGTGGATTTCTTGCCAACTTGCTGTGTAAAGTTTTATTCCAGTAACTCTTTGTCTTTAAGAAACAAACTGTACTTGAAAGAGGAGCCACTGATCATGGATAATATATATCTGGGGGAAAAAATGAACTAGCAACTTCTTCCTAACTAGAGTTTACAAACAACAGGTTGGAAGATATGTCCAGAAAGAGTCAGTAAGTACTTTACTTCAAATTTTCTAACTTCGGTTTTGTGGTTTAAGATTCATTGCTTTATTTCTCAGAAAAACTAGGCAAATTCACATTTCAATCTGGCCAGATTTTTTGGTGACCCACTTTATGAATGTTTAGCAAGCACTCTCCTTTACTAAATTTGAAATTTCTACTGGTCACATCAATGAGCGCTGTTTTCTATGCTTAGGAAAGCTGGATTCTATTTACAATTCTAAGATTTGCTTACCTGTGTTGTTGCTCAGCAGGATTATTCATTTTCCTCAGGTGTTTTTCATAAACTAGCATTGTTAGCATCTAACTGAAGACTCTTCGGTGGGAACTCCCCGATTTCGGGTGAATTACTAGCACCGAGGGGCTGGAGTAGTCTGAGGTGCGTTCACACAGGCGGAAAGCTGGGGCCTTTAAAAAGGCACTCAACTTTCATACAATCTTCAAAGCTTTGTGACTGTCAACTTGGAATATACATGTTTCACACTTTCTAAAAATTTTTCCCCAAAGTTAATAAGTGGTTTTCATTTTCCCTTTTCGGTTGATCATATCCCAAGGCAGAAGAAGCTGTTCATAGAAAACCATGGCTCCAATGCCACATGTGAAGCCTCTGAGCTAAGCTAAACCACTGCTGATGGGGTGACATTCATTTCAAATTTCAGTTCTGTGTTTTGCTCATGGTGAATCCTCAGGAAATGTTTTCCATTGTCTTTCTAAAAAGACACAACCACAAAATTCATAAAAACAGTCCATCCCTCCCTACTGTCCTCTCAGAAAAGCTCTATTTTCATCGGTCTACAAAGACTTCCTTTCTCATCATGTCCTTTTTAACTATAAAAAATTACAAGGAAGATATTTCAACAGTGTACTTAGGTTTTGTTTTTGTTGATGTCACTGATAATTTTTTGTCATTATACCTGCGTGGAGTCAATTTTAAATGTTTAGAATTAACCTGATAAAGCTGACACAGATTCTGGAACTTGATCTGCCTGTTGGTGGACAAAAGAATAGAACCTCCCTGGACCTCAGTTTCCCTTTTGTCCTGGAGCAGGGACTGGAGCGATCACGGTACCAAGTCTGAGTGTTGAAGCCTTCTCAGTGCTCAGTGTAACAAGGGAAATTCACTATTCCTTTTTCTGTTTCTGCATCTTATATTTTCTTCTTCCTCCCTTGCTCTAATCTGAGAGTGAATATGGGGCTGAAGAGACCCTCTGTTGGTTTCTGAACCAGGAGAAAGCAATCTTGCCTACCTTCAGCAGTGGTACATGGCTTAATGCCACCACCACATGACAAACTCCTTATGCAAACCAGGTGTGGCCCATTTTCAAGGGTGGGAATAGAGGTAGGTGGAATCCAAGACAGGAGAGTGCTGGACAGGGATGTAACATACAAAGACACTCAAAAATCTCTCAGGCATGTAGCTTCAGAGCCTTGCTAACTCCGGTATTTGTCTGTGTGTCTACCAGCCAGAATGAAGGCAAATTTTTAGCTATAATGTATGTGCAAAAAACCCAAGAGGGGCATCGAGAGAGGTCTCTCTCCATCCTCACCATTAACTTTAGTAAGCTGTACTGGGGCTCCTGCAAGAGCAAGAAGCAGAGGATCGCTCAGACTGAATTACAGTTTAGCGCACAAAGTACTCTGCTGTTCCAGGAGGCTGCATAATGGCCCCCTGAAGATGTTTGCATGCTAATTCCCCAGGACCTGTGACTAGGTTACCTTCCATGGCAAAAAGGACTTTGTAGGTGTGCTTAGGTAAGGATCTTGTGATGGAGAGAGTAACCAGGACTAAGGGAGAGTGGGGGTAGCAGGGGGATGTGATACAATCAAAAGGGTCCGTATAAAAGGGAGGTAGGAGATGAGAGGGGAACACGTGATGTGACAACAGAAGCAGGGACTGGAGTGAGGCAGCCTTGTGCCAGCAACTTTTAGAAGTTGAAAAAGGTGAGGAATAGCTTCTGCCCTAGAGCCTCTGGAAGGAACCAACCTGCCAAGACCTTGATTTTGGCCTCACAGACTTAGTTTGGACTTCTGGTCAGAATATTAATTTGCCTTGCTTTAAGCCACTATCTCCGCAGTGAATTTTACAGTGGCATTTGGAATCTAATAGAGTAGCTCTTCACAAGCAATTCAGGGTGAAAACTCAGACTTGAGCCTTGAACAAGGAGACACGCTAGCGATGGGGAATGCTGCCAGCTCTGTCCTTGGCGCTACCTGGTTAAACATAATTACGAGGTCATCCTATGGGGTAATTTACTAATCCTTTGGTCAGCTGGAGAGAGGATCCTGGGAAAGCAGAGCTGACATGAGCTTGTGAGCCTGCATACTGATCATCTGTGAAATTATTCAATAATGGCAAGTTCAAGTAAGTAACATTCCAATTCTGCACCATAAATATCTAGAACCATTGTGTAGGGTAGAATAGCAGGCAGAAAATAACTCAGCCATGAAAGCAAACCTCTCTGAGGCCAGCTCTCCAGCTGAGAACATCTGCTGGGACAGCCTCACAAATACCCATGCACAAGGACAGATTATGATTATTATTGTTCATAAGAACAGCCCTCTGCCTCCAGACATCTTCTGAGTTTCTTTCAGAAGAAGGCCCCTCTGGCTGAGAAGTACCCACACACAGGGCAGGTCCTCGGGGAGACCTACTCACCCTCTCTGTGCACTGTATCTCTCAGGGGAGGCCACACTAAGCTTGGTACTCACATAGAAGGTTCCTTTCTGGCCCAACATGCGGCTTGAATCAGACCTATTTTATAGGATAAGACAGTAAAGCCCTGTGAACCTGCAATTATCTAGGAGTTCTAAAAATCAGCGCCGTAACCCTTTCCCCAAATACATAAAACTTCATGGTTATCGTGTTTTTCCTACCGACAAACCCCAATCCAAAATCTCTGCCTGTTAAAACCAACTCTCAGGACCAAATTCAAATACTCCCTTTTCTATATATCAAACAAAAAGCTAAAAAAAAAAAAAAGAGAGAAGAAAAAAAAGCCCTACCAAAATCCTAAACATTCTTCAAGGCTCAGCTCAAATGCTGCCTCTTCTATGAAATCTTCATTGATTTACCCAGAAGAGCTTATCTACAAACCCAGAGCCCTTGGTTTGTATCACTTTGCTTGCACAAATATTTGGTAGCTCTGTTTTTCACCCCAGCCTAAAATTCCTTGGGGATAGAGATTATTTTTTAATATTCTTTTTGTGCCTTGAAGGTCCTTCACATGATAAATACATGGGCAACCAAATGAAAATGTCAAGCAGTGGTGTGAGTCACCCCCAGTACCAGGAAAAATCTAGCCCATTTGTCAAAAGTAATTGGTTCAAATGCATATAATATGCTACTAGGGTGTCCTTGGGGGAAAGGCTCTGTGAGAATCTAAAGTAGTATATAAAAGAAAATATACAAAAATATATTTCAGTTGCTAAAATATTTTCTGCACTAAGGTGGTCCTTACTGGTTCCCAGTAATCGTTACAAATAGCTGAATTTGTTTTTAAACCATTTTTCACTTTGAAGAGATGTAGACAGAGCAGTTCTCTTCTTGTGGCTTAGCCAGCGAGTAACACATTCACCCCGTTGTTCTTGCAGGAGGAAAAGTGAGTCCTTTCATCTCCCACTCGACATTCATGTCCAATCTTTGTAGGGCATTTCTATGTGCCCTTTAATTTTTATTCTGCCCAACTCCTAATTTCTATTCATCTCTGGGGTAACCATACAAAAATACATTCTTAGAAGCTTCAACTATCTTGCAACATTTTTCTTAGTTAAATGTTAGCATTAGTTGTAACTTTCTGAATATTTACAAATTATTAATTAATTTGTAATGAAAAGGGAGGAGAAATGGCCAAAATATTCGAGGTGGCAAAGGAAATACCATCCTTGACTTAAGACTTCACCATTATCTTCAAATAACATTTGTTGAACATTTGTCAGGTGCCCGGCTAAGTGCTTTACAATGTTAATCTATTCATTCTGCACAATAGACCTACAAAGTAAGTATTCTTTTTTTCCTCCATTTTCTAGATGAGAAAATGAGGCACAGGAACATCAGGTAATTTGTCAAAGGTCTCATAGTAAGTAAGGAGCTTGGTTTCAAGTCTTGGCTGCCTGGTTTTACAGCCTGTTTACTCTATGTACCATATTGAGAAAAGCATAAAACACTGAGATCTGGAAAGAAAAAAAAAAACTGACCTCAGGGAAAATAAAAAGTAACATTGAAGATATGATAGAAAACGTGATTTTCTTTCTTCCAACTGGAAATAAAATACATAAAAATGGGGTAGCTATGAATAAATGTGAGTTAAAGACATTAGTGCATGCAGGAAGAAAGTAAAAATGAAAGTCAGAAGATGCGTAGTGAAAAGGTTTCATGTTAGTGCAGAGCCTAAGATCTGAGTTCATATAATCTCAGCTTTACCCCTAATGCATCGGACAAGAAGAAGGGTCTACGTCCTTTCTGCTGTGTTTACACACACCCAGCACCTGCTAAGTTTTTCTAGCTTCAGGTCCTTCGTCTCAAAAGCACGGAGTTTGGATTGGCTGATCTCCACGGTCTCTTCCTGCTTGGTGTTTCTGGGATGTAGTCAGTGCCTTAATACATCACATGCTTGTTTTGTAGTTTCTCTGTGCCAGGCACAGGGCTGGGCTCTGTGGGGATACACGAAAGCATCAGGCATGATCCCATTCCTTCTGGGAGGGGCTCCTGATGCTCCCCTGTGCTAGTGAAACCTGGAGACCTGAATCCCAAGTCAGGTGTGGTTGGCCCCTGAGGCCCGCTCCCTCTGACATTGTAATTGACTGACTGTGTCTGACTCATGATTATTAGACACTGGTAGAGTTTTGCAACTGTCAGAAAGTTTACAAAAGAGTTTGGAGGAGTACCCAGGGCTCAAAGGAATTAGGAATTTAGAGTGAAATGCTTACTTCTTCTTCTAAAAAATTTGGATTTAATTGTTATGTCAGACATTCTGAGCTGTTCTGCAGTATCCATTCTCTGTTTTTCTGATAAATAGAAACCTCATGGTCACACAAACATCCAGAACTATCATGATATTCCCCAGCCTTCTTTACACCAAGGAGTGGCTGTATGGCTAATTTCATAGCAATGGGCTATCATAAAATTGATGCATGCAACTTTTGAGAAATATTCTTAGAGATCAATCCTTTCATCCCTCTTCCAATTTGTTTCTTTGGAATATAGACATAATGATGGAGCATAAGCAGCAGTTTTTTAAATTTTTTTAAAATTTTGTTATCATTAATCTACAATTACATAAAGAACATTATGTTTACTAGAGTCTCCCCTACCCCAAGTCCCCCCTGCAAACCCCATTACAGTCACTGTCCATCAGCATAGTAAGATGTTGTAGAATCACTACTTGTCTTCTCTGTGTTGCAAAGCCCTCCCCTTTCCCCCACCCCCCACATAATACATGATAATCATAATACCCCCTTTCTTCTTTCCCACCCTTATCTCTCCCTACCCTCCCATTCTCCCCAGTCTCTTTCCCTTTGGTAACTATTAGTCCATTCTTGGGTTCTGTGATTCTGCTGCTGTTTTGTTCCTTCAGTTTTTCTTTTGTTCTTATACTCCACAGATGAGTGAAATCATTTGGTATTTGTCTTTCTCCACTTGGCTTATTTCACTGAGCATAATACCCTCTAGCTGCATCCATGTTGTTGCAAATGGTAGGATTTGTTTTCTTCTTATGGCTGAATAATATTGCATTCTGTATATGTACCACCTTCTCTTTATCCATTCATCTACTGATAGATACATAGGTTCCTTCCATATCTTGGCTATTGTAAATAATGCTGCAATAAACATAGGGGTGCATATGTCTTTTTGAATCTGAGATCTTGTTTTCTTTGGGTAAATTCCTAGGAATGGAATTCATGGATCAAATGGTATTTCTAATTTTAGTTTTTTAGGAACCTCCATACTGCTTTCCAAAATGGTTGAACTAATTTACATTCCCACCAGCGGTGTAGGAGGGTTTCCCTTTCTCCTCATTCTTGCCAGCATTTGTTGTTCCTAGTCTTTTTGATATTGGCCATCCTAACTGGTGTAAGGTGATATCTCATTTTGGTTTTAATTTGCATTTCTCTGATAACTAGTGATGTGGAGCATCTTTTCATGTGTCTGTTGGCCATCTGAATTTCTTCTTTGGAGAACTGTCTGTTCAGCTCCTCTGCCCATTTTTTAATCAGGTTATTTGCTTTTTGTTTGTTGAGGTGCATAAGCTCTTTATATAGTTTGGATGTCAAGCCTTTATCGGATCTGTCATTTGCGAATATATTCTCCCATACTGTAGGGTACCTTTTTGTTCTGTTGATGGTGTCCTTTGCTGTACAGAAGCTTTTCAGCTTGATATAATCCCACTTGTTCATTTTTGCTTTTGTTTTCCTTGCCCAGGGAGATATATTCATGAAGAAGTCACTCATGTTTATGTCCAAGAGATTTTTGCCTATGTTTTTTTCTAAGAGTTTTATGGTTTCATGACTTACATTCAAGTCTTTGATCCATTTTGAATTTACTTTTATGTATGGGGTTAGACAGTGATCCAGTTTCATTCTCTTACATATAGCTGTCCAGTTTTGCCAGCACCATCTATTGAAGAGACTGTCATTTCCCCATTGTATGTCCATGGCTCCTTTATCATGTATTAATTGACCATATATGTTTGGGTTAATGTCTGGAGTCTCTAATCTGTTTCACTGGTCTGTGGTTCTGTTCTTGTGCCAGTACCAAATTGTTTTGATTACTATGGCTTTGTAGTAGAGCTTGAAGTTGGGGAGTGAGATCCCCACCACTTTATTCTTCTTTCTCAGGATTGCTTTGGCTATTTGAGGTCTTTGCTATTTCCATATGAATTTTGAACTATTTGTTCCAGTTCGTTGAAGAATGCTGTTGGTAATTTGATTGCATCAAATCTGTATATTGCTTTGGGCAGGATGGCCATTTTGACGATATTAATTCTTCATAGCCAAGAGCATGGGATGAGTTTCCATTTGTTAGTGTCCTCTTTAACTTCTCTTAAGAGTGTCTTATAGTTTTCAGGGTATAGGTCTTTCACTTCCTTGGTTAGGTTTATTCCTAGGTATTTTATTCTTTTTGATGCTATTGTGAATGGAATTGTTTTCTTGATTTCTCTTTCTATTGGCTCATTGTTAGTGTATAGGAAAGCCACATATTTCTGTGTGTTAATTTTGTATCCTGCAACTTTGCTGTATTCCAATATCAGTTCTAGTAGTTTTGGAATGGAGTCTTTAGGGTTTTTTATATACAATATCATGTCATCAGCAAATAGTGACAGTTTAACTTCTTCTTTACCAGTCTGGATACCTTGTATTTCTTTGTTTTGTCTGATTGCCATGACTAGGACCTCCAGTACTATGTTAAATAACAGTGGGGAGAGTGGGCATCCCTGTCTTGTTCCCCATCTCAGAGGAAAAGCTTTCAGCTTCTCGCTGTTCAGTATGATGTTGGCTGTGGGTTTATCGTATATGGCCTTTATTATGTTGAGGAACTTGCCTTCTATACCCATTTTGCTGAGAGTTTTTATCATGAATGGATGTTGAATTTTGTCAAATGCTTTTTCAGCATCTATGGAGATGATCATGTGGTTTTTGTCTTTCTTTTTTGTTGATGTGGTGGATGATGTTGATGGAATTTCGAATGTTGTACCATCCTTGCATCCCTGGGATGAATCCCACTTGGTCATGGTGTATGATCCTTTTGATATACTTTTTAATTCAGTTTGCTAATATTTTATTGAGTATTTTTGCATCTACATTCGTCAGGGATATTGGTCTGTAATTTTCTTCTTTGGTGGGGTCTTTGCCTGGTTTTGGTATTAGGGTGATGTTGGCTTCATAGAATGAGTTTGGGAGTATTCCCTCCTCTTCTATTTTTTGGAAAACTTTAAGGAGAATGGGTATTATATCTTCTCTGTATGTCTGATAAAATTCCGAGGTAAATCCATCTGGCCCGGGTGTTTTTTTCTTGGGTAGCTTTTTGATTACTGCTTCAATTTCTTTGCTGGTAATTGGTTTGTTTAGATTTTGTGTTTCTTCCTTGGCGAGTCTTTGAAGGTTGTATTTTTCTAGGATGTTGTCCATTTCTTCTAGGTTTTCCAGCTTCTTAGCATATAGGTTTTCATAGAAGTCTCTAATAATTCTTTGTATTTCTGTTGGGTCCGTCACGATGTTTCCTTTCTCATTTCTGATTCTGTTGATGTGTGTTGATTCTCTTTTTCTCTTAATAAGTCTGGCTAGAGGCTTATCTATTTTGTTTGTTTTCTCAAAGAACCAGCTCTTGGTTTCATTGATTGTTCTATTGTTTTATTCTTCTCAATTTTGTTTATTTCTTTTCTGATCTTTATTATGTCCCTCCTTCTGCTGACTTTAGGCCTCATTTGTTCTTCTTTTTCCAACTTTGATAATTGTGACATTAGACTATTCATTTTGGTTTGTTTCTCCTTCTTTAAATATGCCTGGATTGCTATATACTTTCCTCCTAAGACTGCTTTTGCTGCGTCCCACAGAAGTTGGGGCTTTGTGTTGTTGTTGTCATTTATTTCCATATATTGCTGGATCTCCATTTTAATTTGGTCGTTGATCCATTGACTATTTAGAAGCGTGTTGTTAAGCCTCCATGTGTTTGTGAGCCTTTTTGCTTTCTTGGTACAATTTATTTCTAGTTTTATACCTTTGTGGTCTGAAAAGTTGGTTGGTAGGATTTCAATCTTTTTGAATTTACTGAGGCTCTTTTTGTGGCCTAGTATGTGGTCTATTCTGGAGAATGTTCCATGTGCACTTGAGAAGAATGTGTATCCTGTTTCTTTTGGGTGTAGAGTTCTGTAGATGTCTATTAGGTCCATCTGTTCTAGTGTGTTGTTCAGTGCCTCTGTGTCCTTACTTATTTTCTGTCTGGTGGATCTGTCCTTTGGAGTGAGTGGTGTGTTGCAGTCTCCTAAAATGAATGCATTGCAGTCTATTTCCTCCATTAGTTCTGTTAGTATTTGTTTCACATATGCTGATGCTCCTGTGTTGGGTGCATATATATTTATAATGGTTATATCCTCTTGTTGGACTGAGCCCTTTATCATTATGTAATGTCCTTTATCTCTTGTTACTTTCTTTGTTTTGAAGTCTATTTTGTCTGATACTAGTACTGCAATACCTACTTTTTTCTCCCTATTGTTTGCATGAAATATCTTTTTCCATCCCTTGACTTTTAGTCTGTGCATGTCTTTGGGTTTGAGGTGAGTCTCTTGTAAGCAGCATATAGATGGGTCTTGTTTTTTTATCCATTCAGTGACTCTATGTCTTTTGATTGGTGCATTCAGTCCATTTACATTTAGGGTGATGATCGATAGGTATGTACTTATTGCCATTTCAGGCTTTAGATTCGTTGTTACCAAATGTTCAAGGTTAACTTCCTTACTATCTAAGAGTCTAACTTAACTCACTTAGTATGCTGTTACAAACACAATCTAAAGGTTATTTTCTATTTCTCCTCCTTTTTCTTCCTCCTTCATTCTTTATTTATTAGGTATCAAATTCTGTACTTTTTGTCTATCCCTTGATTGACTTTGGGGATAGTCAATTTAATTTTGCATTTGCCTCGCAATCAGCTGCTCCACCCTCCCAACCATGATTTTACTACCTCTGGTGACAGCTGTCCAACCCTAGGAACACTTCCATCTATAGCAGTTCCTCTAAAATAGACTGCAGAGATGGTTTGTGGGAGGTAAACTCTCTCAGCTTTTGCTTATCTGAAAATTGTTTAATCCCTCCTTCAAATTTAAATGATAATCTTGCCAGATAAAGTAATCTTGGTTCCAGGCCCTTCTGCTTCATGGCATTTAATACATCATGCCACTCCCTTCTGGCCTGTAAGGTTTCTGCTGAGAAGTCTGATGTTAGTCTGATGGGCTTTCCTTTGTATATGATCTTATTTCTGCCTCTGGCTGCTTTTAACAGTCTGTCCTTATCCTTGATCTTTCTCATTTTAATTACTATGTGTCTTGATGTTGTCTTCCTTGGGTCCCTTGTGTTGGGGGATCTGTGGATCTCCATGGCCTGAGAGACTATGTCCTTCCCCAGATTGGGGAAGTTTTCAGCAACTACGTCCTCAAAGACACTTTCTATCCCTTTGTCTCTCTCTTCTTCTTCTGGTATCCCTATAATGCGGATATTGTTCCGCTTGGATTGTTCACACAGTTCTCTCAATATTCTTTCATTTTTAGAGATCCTTTTTTCTCTCTGTGCCTCAGCTTCTTTGTATTCCTCTTCTCTAGTTTCTATTTCATTTATTGTCTCCTCCACCTTATCCAACCTGCTTTTAATACCCTCCATCGTGTTCTTTAACGATTGGATCTCTGACCTGAATTCATTCCTGAGTTCTTGGATGTCTTTCCATACCTCCATTAGGATGTGGATTATTTTTATTTTGAACTCCCTTTCAGGAAGAGTCACGAGGTCCATATCATTTAAATCTTTCTTGGGAGTTGTATTAACAATTTTACTCTGGACAAGGTTCCTTTGGCGTTTCATGTTTGTATATAGCTCCCTCTAGTGTCCAGAAGCTCTATTCTGGAGCTGCTGAGCCCCTGAAGCAATGTCAGGGGTTGCAGGGGAACAGTACTGGTGCCTGGGGGTAGGAAAGAGCTGTTCCTTGCCTCCTGGCTGCTGTGCCTGTCTCCACTGCCTGAGCCAGTGGGCTGGTCACACAGGTATAAATTTTTGTCCCAGAGCAGCCAGATAAGGATCCCTGCTTTCCACAAGCAGCCAGAATCCCAGTCTCCCCAGGACCTCTGCCTGTATTAACTTTCCAACCCAGTAGTCATGTGAGTCTCATGAAAGCACCATGAAATGTAGGTTTGTGCTCCCAGTGCAGATCTCCGGAGCTAGGTATTCAGCAGTCCCAAGCCTTCCACTCCCTCCCTGCTCCATTTGTCTTCCTCCCACCGGTGAGCTGGGGTGGGGGAGGGGCTCGGGCCCCTCGGAGCCACAGCTCTGGTACTTTAACCTGTTCGTTGAAGTCTGCTCTTTTCTCCAGGTGTGTGCAGTCTGATGCCATCCTCTTTCCTGTTGCTCTCTCAGGCTTAGTTGCGCCAATTAAATTTTCTAATTGTCTCCAGTTTTAGGAGGAAGCCTCTGTCTCTCCTCTCACACTGCCATCTTTAATCCCATATCTCCATAAGCAGCATTTTGAACTATGAAATAGAAGCCAGGTGCTGGGTATGTGGAGTAATTAAATAAATGAGTCTAGGTCTCTAAAGACCATAATTTACTTTTCCCAACTCTGGACCACCTACCTTTCTTTAGTCTTTAAATGTGTATGAGAGAGAAACTATCTACGACTACTATGGTTTCTATGATTTGGCTGTTTTTAGATTCTACCTGTATGTCATATCATTAAGAATGTGTCTATCTCTACCTGGCTTATTTCACTTAGTGTAATGCCTTCAGGTTCAATCCATGTTGTCACAGATGGCAGGATTTCCTTCCTTCTCATGGCTGAATGACATTTTATATATATATTTTTCACATCTTTATCTACTCATCTGCTGACGGACACTTAGGTTACTTCCATTTCTTGGTTATTGTGGCTCATGCTGCAATGAACATCTCTCTTCCAGATCTTGCTTTCATTTCCTTCCAATATATCCCCAGAAGTGTGATTGCTAGATCATATGATAGTTCTATTCTTAATTTGGGGGGGAACTTCTATACTTTCTCATACAGAATAGTGTCATTGCTTCATCTATCCATCCTTCCTTCCCCCTGAAACCACTGGCAATCACTGATCTTCCTATGGAAGGAAAGCTTTGACTTCAAGAGAAAAAAATGTTTGTCATTTACAAGGGAGCCCCCATATGGCTTTAAGTAAATTTCTCAACCCAAACCTTACAGACAAGGACAGTGGGATATTTTTGTGACTCTTCACGATCCGTGTAGCCTTGAGCGGAGGCCTGCACATTGGGAGGAGCAATCACCTGTCCGGACTTTGTAGAGTGACTTCAGCCTTGACAGACCCAGCTCTGGGTGCAGGCACATTGCAGCAAGCTGGGGCCACAAGTATTTTAGAGAAACCTTTCAGAAGGTATACTATTTAAGCCAGCCACATTGATATTGTGCAGTTTCTAAAATTTCCTGAACTTTGCAACCATTTCTACTTTGTAACAAATCATTATTTGTGAACATTTACCTGCTTAGTCTTGCTAGATTCTTCAATAACCTCCTAAGGATAATGGTGCACTTTTGAATCCAGAAAATTTAATCTTTTTTCTTTACTTTTGACTTAAAACAAAAGTACAATAGAAATGAGTAAGCTTCAAATTATACTGGGGAAAAACACAGATACACTTATTCTTTTATGCTGTTAATCTTATTTGGAGCTTTGTGAAATTTTTTTCTAAAATGTATATAGTAGCTTTCATTATTCTTAAATTCTGCTATTGAATAATGTGTGATGTAAAACAATTATTCTTCAAAGACACACCTTTTTACAGTTCCCAGTACCTGTGTAATAATACTAGCTACCCATCAATAATAATTATCTAGAAAAATGACATTTCTAATATTTTATTTTGCCTGATTGCTCAATAGGCCTCAAGGTCTATGCTATATGGCTTACTACTGACTGTACCAAATCAACCTAGAGTTATACAGAACACAAAATTTTGCTTTAGGAAACCTTGGACAACAAAACAACACTTTGGGAACCTATTTAGAACCTCTAATGATGTTCAAAAGAGAATCAAAAGTTGGAAGCTGAATATCCAGGCTCTAGTGTCCACTCCAGGGTCTGGGTCTTCGGCTAGTGGGCCCCCTTCCCTGAGAAAGTCTTCCCCTTTTGTAGAGTTTAGAGGTTGGGGGTGCAATGGGAATGCTGTGATTTCATTCTAAAGTCTTTTCCAGAATGAAGTATATATGCTTCTAGTGAGTATTAAACACTCAGAACATATCTAACACTGAACAGTCTTGTATTTCATAGCAAATTATAAGCGAAGTGCCTCAAAGTTATAATACAGAGTACAAAACAATTTAGGAGTTCAAATAGTATAAGTAGTAGTTTATACTAGTTTAGAGATTAAGCAAAATACCAAATATGGAATAATGACAATATCGGGGAAAAAGTGCAGACATATAAAATATATTACATGTTAATTTGAAGTTTTTCTGAATGTGCTTTTGATTTTCAATCTATTATGTCCCCTTAGCTCCCTCATTTTCCATTTTCATTATCTGTACTTATGTCCAAACTTCCACTCTTTTTCAACTTCCAAACCTTGTCTGAAATCTCCACTGATTATTACTGACTCCATTGATCTCTCCTGTTTTTCCAGTTTCCCAATAGGAGGGACACTTCTGTAATGATCAACAGGTATTTAATAATTTGGGCTCATTTACCACTTTAATTTAACATGTCCATCTTTCCCTACTGGAATACAAATGCTGAAAATAGTCAACCAACTAGACACTGGTTTAAGAGCCAGCACGAGGGACTCAAGTAGAGCAGGATCCACCTGCCACCTCTCCAGCAGTTACGATCCCCATTAATGGAAGCTGAAGTTGGTTACACAGGGGTAACGAGAAAGCTCTAGGCCCCTGCCAGGGTGAATCAACCTGGCACAACTGGAGGTGTTTCTTTTCCAGTCTTTTGCACATTGGAGGACCCACAAATGAAGCATTACCTATGGGTATCCAGCAAATGACTGAACAAAAGGAGTAGGATTTCATAAAGCCAAAGCTTTGGAAGCTCTTGGCAGGGAGGAGGGAGCACCTTGGACGTGCCCCCTTCAGGGTAAGGGTGTTGATCTGCTTGAGGAGGGCTAAGGGCTCAAACGTGTCATTTTTTATCTTCAATGATAATTTCATGGTCCCATGTTGTGGCTTTCATTGTCACCAAAGCAGATGGAGACATCTTGGTGGAGGGGCTTTGGCTGGTGACAGGAGCGGAAGGCAGAATACTCAGAGATCCATGCTGGGTCGATGCAGCAGGGGATGGGGTAGAACCAGGAATGCAGGTGACATGACTGGACTTTCCATCTGCATGAATGATGATGGTGGTGCTGCTGGTGGGCTTGGCAGAGTGGACAAAATATAAGACCAGAACAACAAGGGTGGTGGCAATTAGACAGGCCAACAGACACACCAGAAATGTTTTCCAGAGTGGCCATGGCTTTGTTGTAACCTGCAAAGGATTATTTAAAAAATGAGTATTTCAACAAATTACATAGTGGTGACTTAAGAAACTGAGTTCAATTAGAATAAGGCTGATATTCTTCATTACTCCAAATGCTGTAATTTCAAGCATAATTTATCAACTCTCTCTCTTCCACACACACACACACACACACACCCTGAACCCCTTGCCCACAAATCCATGAGGACAAAATTTCTCCTAGTTACCCCTTTGTACTAAAGCAATAAGGTATCACCTCAATGCAAATAGCTTGCTTAGGAAATAATTATATTATCAGATACATCACAGTATAAATTAAATTATCTAATTAGTCCTCAAGATTAGAAAAAAAAATAAAATGCATATCAAAACATAGATTGGTTATCTTTGAGTGATGGGATGGAAAATTGTAGGTATTCTTTTGCTCATTATTTATTTTTACATTATATATTGAGAATTTATAACTAGAAAAATATATATTAAATGCACTTCATCTCTTAAACAAAAGGTCTTTCATTGAGCTTGGAAAGACATCAAAATGGAAAAATAATTAACTCTAGTATGGGGCAGGATCTTAAAGAAATACAACACAGCCCTGATTAACTGTTGGGGGCAGCGGGTGCCAGGTGTTGCCAGGAGATTGTGGAGCGGCAGTGTGGGAGAAGTATAGCGCAGCCAAAGGATGGGGTTAAAGTGAGGGGTTAAAGGAGAGTAGAGCCCTGCAGAGAGCTGTCCCATTTCACCATGATCCCGAAGGACTGCTGATCCCCGGCCCCCAGGCCTCAGATCTTACCCACTGTGGCTGGAGGGTCACACTGGGCAATGTACAACCACAGGGTGTTCCTTCATTTGAGCAGTATGGATTTCTGGGCAACTGCAGAGAAAGATTTTTAAAATAAATAAATAAATAAGCAAATAACTCTGACTGTTAAGGATAAGGAAAAGTTTATTTTATCCAGGAACATTAACATATGAAATGTATATAAATGATGTGAATCAAACATGTTTTAAATGAAGAACTAACCAAGCTCTAGGAGAATCTGAAATTCCAATCATGGTTTAAGGATGTGAATTATACAAATTCACTTTTCATATTGAATGATCCAAGAAGGAAAATAGAACGATCATTTCAATGATGCCCAAAGATCATTTGACAAATTTCAGCATTCAGTCCTGACTGAAGAAGAAAAACAATACAAATCTCAAAGAACAAAAATGTGACAAGGACTGTTTACCTCAAAACAATGACCAACTTCATATTTAACAATGAAACATCAGGGACATTCCTTTATAGTCAAGAGAAGTGAAGATAGTCTTCTACCACCAATATTAGGTAATGTTTTTCTAGAAGTTCTAGTCATATGTATGAATAATGGAAATGTGAAGATGAAATTAATTTCCAGATGATATGATGGTCTACAGACAGAATCCCAATATTAGGTAATGTTTTTCTAGAAGTTCTAGTCATATATATGAATAATGGAAATGTGAAGATGAAATTAATTTCCAGATGATATGATGGTCTACAGACAGAATCCCAAATAATCAACTGTATACTCTACCACAAGTAATAATTCATTAAATTAGTTGGTTATAAAAATACAAAAAATATATGTAACAGCTCTAGTTTTATGTGTGTCTGTGTGTGCATGTGATAATTCACAGTAATAATAAAGCCTGTGAAATGCTAATTATACATGATATGGGACTTATGTAAAGAAAACCATAAAACCTTACTGAGAAACAAAAAAGATCACTTAACATAAGTTTCAATAGTATAAACTTCCAATTCTCTGAATTTTAATTAAGATCTTTATAGAATTTTTGGAGGAAAAACATGTAAATTGAAAAAAATTTCATGTAGTGAAGTAAAGCAATCAAAAAATTAAAACTACATTGGATGGGGCATGAGACAGAAAGCAAAATATTGGGAAGGATCATAGTGATTTTTTATTTCATTTATTTTTGTAATTTTCTATGTTTTCTAAATGTACAATCAGCAAATAAGCTCACATAGTAATTGTAAAGACATGAATCTCCTATTCCCTGTTTAGAGGATTCTTAGAGGTTATAGGTAATCTATCAGATCACTAAAAAATGAGAAATTTAAACCATTTATTTTCACAGTCTAAGAAGTTGGTTTTACTCCTTGGATTTTTTTTGTGGATAATTAATTATTTGACTTAGTAAAATGAACTGCATAATTTTTTTGTATGTGGGAAATATAACATAACTAATATTTAATATATTATAAAAAGGAGAATGAAATAAATGATGTGTAAGATGCTAAAGCAATATTTTGCTGCTTCCTTGAAATCGGAGGCATCCTGTACATAAAGTTTATGGTGGTCTGGTTACTGAATTCCCAGAATGATCTCAAATTAAGCCTTTAAGCCACAAAACAATTCTTATATCAAATCCTGTCTTTGTATTTATTTTGTCTGATTTGTCTCTTAGTTCTACAATGCCATGTTGATTTAAAATTCATTTTTCCTTGTTATGAACATAGTAGTCAAGTTTTTTGGAAGGTAGTTTGTAGTTTTTATAATGAAAAGATTATATTTGAGAAACCTGAGTTCTATTTCTGACTCTGCCACTAGCCAGGTGGACTCCTAATGTTTCAATTCCCTCATTTGTGAAATGAAGGGATTTGCTTGCCTGACGAATGAAACCCTTTCTATGTCAGAAATATGATTTTTTAACACATTTTAAGCATAAGTCCTCCCACCATGAGACATCTTCCATAAGTTATTACTATAGATACAAGTAGGCCAATGAGTATAAATCTTTTCCTTGGATCAAAATATATAATTATTTTAATAACAAATAATAATATAAGACAATACATAATAAATAATATAAATAATCATAAGTAAATAATATTGTTAATATTTGCTAACATAACATTTTAATCATCTATTAAAATTTGTCTACTGTTATGATAGGTTTCTGATATAAATATCAGAATTTAGGCCAAAAGTCTAATGCACAAACCCCAAATGATGTGATACTAAATCATACCACTGTTGGGCGTACTGAAAAACTCCTTCAACACTTATGCGTAGTGATAATAATACCTCAGATTCCCTTCATTCTGTAATAGCAAACATCAGAAAAAAGATAACTTCCTTTAAGAGTTAAATGTTAAAAGTTGAAAGCAAGACTGTTAGACGTAAGGGCAGCTAGAAGGTAGTTACGATACTCACCAGCTCGGCCGCATTTTGTTCAGCATCTATAGCATGCTGCCGTTGTTTTCCATTCATTCTAGTGTTCTGGCACCTCAAATGCAACTCCCAAGATGTCTGTACTTGCTTTGTGGATTAGAAGTTAGGAAATTCTGGATTTAGGTTTAATTAATAACTGTGTATTTATTCAATCTGGATTATGTAAACCAGTAGTCATCTATTTTCTGAAAAAAAATTTCCAAATGCAACCCCAAAGTACACAATTATGTTTGTTGAGGAAAAATAGAAACATTTGCTCCCTACAAAAGACCTGTGTAAAATTATCCCAGCTGTAAGAATGACTCCAGGATTCTGAGCAGATGTAAACCCTTGCCCTCCTTATTTCCCAGAGCTTCCTTTAAATCACTGAAACTTGATTTCTCACAGGTTAGGAATTTAGTTTTTCCTTCCAAAAAAGCCCACAAAGCCACTCCTTGATTATGAATATGCAGAATTCTGTGGCTAAGTAACAGAGGGATTATGGTGATGACTAATTTCAAAACTGTCCAAAAATAAGGCAATATTGAGATTACTGGATCATGATAAGATTAAGTGAATGGTGAGCTAAATCTTTTCTATTATGGAAGTCAGTGACTATATTGAGATGGACAAGGAAAATAAAATGTATTGAAAGACTTTTGCTAGAATTAAAGATAGAAATAGGAAATAAGTATCCTTCAGGAGTTCTTGATTACATGAATCAAGGGTTATCTACAGTGGATCTGGTCTGCTTAGGAGTTATCTCCAGCTGTAGGCTATCTAATCTTTGCCACTGCTTCTGATTAATCCTAATCTTTTAGATGAATGGAAACTAGAAAAGAATGTCTTTGGTGCTTTTCCACTTCTCACAGGAAAAGGGTACATGATACAGCATGCAAGACTGACTTGGGTGTTTCACAACTTCCTTGGGAGTTGCATTTGAGATACCAGAACCCTAGAGGTGATGTTCTCCAGTCCTTTGACCGAGTGGCATGCCATATGGGAATAGAGAAAAAGATCCTTTTTAGGTATGCATTTCCAACAGGCCAACAACTTTTGGGGAGAGTCAATGATAAGAATTTCTAAAATGTTAATAGATATAATACACATATCCTAATTCAAGAACAGACATGTTTCTTGTGTGTAATAGGTATATTCAGGGGAAAAAAATGTAATTGAATTCCAAACCTCATTAAGCAAACAGTAAATGATTTCATGCTTTAAGTCACTGTTAGTTGCTTTTTCTTTTTCTCTTCTTTTTTCCTTATGACCATGTCTTGCCAATGGGTTTCAGCCCCAGGCAAGTTCGCTATGGATTCAGTGTGACAAAGAAAATGACAGCAAAACGTTCTTGGGGTGAAAGGGTTATATCCAACTTTATTTCCAGGTGTCAAGTCAGTTACTAAAATCCCATTCACTCAGAGTAAGTCTGCATGCAGCAAGCCAGTCTCTGCCTCTGTCCCACTCTGCCTGAACAGCCGTCCTCTGGGCCTCTGTCCTCGGCACTGCCTCCACTCCGGCCTCTGCTCTCCTGCAGCCTTGCAGCCCTGCCACCGAGTCACGCACAGAGCCCTGGGTGGAGCTCTTTACATAGAGTCAACAGCCATGTACTGCCCACAGGTGTGCAGTGACCTAGTCAACCAGGGCCAGGTGAGAATCCTGGCCACAGGGACTCTCATTTTATCCACACTCCACCCCTCCAGGATTCTCTCCTCTCAATCTATGTGCCCTTAGTCCTCTGCAATGGTCCCTGTGCAAGGAAGCGTGAACATTGTTCTCCAGCCTCTTCAGCAAAAAGTCTTGCAGACACACAGACCAGACTTGTGGCTCTGTCTCTGACCTCTGCCTCTTTGGTATTAATGGCTGGAACTGCTGCTCTGGTTTCAGCTGTTGCCATAGCTCTAGTAAGGTCCTATTTGGCTTCCCGTCTAATTCCTTCCATCTACTCCTGCCCATATTAAATCAACCCACATCTGGGTCCTGGTAACCCTCACGAGGCCCCTCAAATTCCTCCTGTAACAGGTCTTATTTCATTCTGGGTTCTGGTTCCTTCAGCTACTGTATGTGTCACCTCGCATTTTATAATCGCTGCCTCAAGGTGGTACTGTCAGGGAAGACAGCTTTCCCATCTCTGATCCCGACAGAACAATTCCATCCACCCCTAAGTCCCACAGCCACCGGCTCAGCCTGTGTATGGGGGGGACCATAGAGTGCTCCACGACCTGGGGAGGGGGCTGCTCCTCTCCTTGGGGAACTTTCAGCTGCTGGGTCTTTATTTTCTTTACAACCACTGGGTGTGCTTTCAGTACAGGAGGGGCCAGTGCCTCTGGCACCACCCCTTCATTCTTCCCCAGCTCCTCCATTTCTGGGGCTGATGGCACCTTTCTCTCCCCTCCCCCAAGTGCCTCCTCTGCTACAGTGCCTCGCAACAATGCCAGCTCAGTCTTCAGAACGTCTCTTACCTTCATCTCAATGCTTCGCAGCTGACGTTCTCATGCCACCTACACCTGTGCTTCCCTCAGGAGTTTGTCTTTTTCCTTGATGGCCTCTTCCTCCTTCAGAACACCTGGCAATGCTGCCATCTCGTCTCCAATGGCACCTTGCAGGCCTGTGCTGCCTCCTCCCATATCAATGCCATCTCCTTCCTCAGGGAATCCACGGAACTTTGCAGCTCGCGTTCTCATGCTGCCATTTCTTGGGTCTCCTCTGTAGACCATTTTAAGACTGTGAGAAGCAGCCAACCCACAGTCCCACTGCCTCCGGGGCACTCTGCTTCTGAAAGGATCTGCTTACTATACTAAGAGCCACCCCTACTGCCTCAGGTGTCACCTCCACTTGCCTCCAGTCCTGGGGTGGGGCCCAGTCCTCTAGGAGGCAAGCCACCTCAGACCACATACCCACTGAGGGACAATCCACTGTCTCCCCATTCACAGGGGCAGCCCGCTGAAGCACCCCTCCCATAAGGGCAGCCTGTCTTTTCCCTTGGTCAACAGTGAACCCTGCCGACTTTCACCAATTGTCTTGCCAATGGGTTTCAGCCCCAGGCAAGTTCGCTATGGATTCAGTGTGACCAAAGAAATTGACAGCAAAATGTTCTTGGGGTGAAAGGGTTATATCCAACTTTATTTCCAGGTGTCAGGTCAGTCACTAGAATCCCATTCACTCAGAGCGAGTCTGCATGCAGCAAGCCAGTCTCTGCCTCTGGGACCCTATGCCTGCACAGCCGTCCCACACAGCCATCCCCCGGGCCTCTGTCCTTGGCACTGCCACCACTCCAGCCTCTGCTCTCCTGCAGCCTTGCAGCCCTGCCACCGCGTTGTCCAAAGCCCTGGGTGGAGCTCTTTATATAGAGTCAACAGCCGTGAATTGCCCACAGATGTGCGGTGAGTTAGTCAACCAGGGCCAGGTGAGAATCCTGGCCACAGGAACTTTCACTTTTATCCACAGACCAAAACAAATCCTGTCTCAGTCCTGTGTTGCTCTGACTGTATCTGAGCCCACCATTAGGTAATGGTTGGACAACTTGAGATCTTCAAATTGTAACTCTAAACTTATTGGATGGTGGTTTAAATCTTAAAGCAGCAAAGAATGAGACAAAGTACCTGGGGAAAGTTAGCATCAGGAACCTGGCTTCACATCTGTTTTTAAAAAAATGTAGTGTACTACATTTACCTATCACCTCTCCAAAGCAAAAGTGAAAAAAAGCAGAAGAGAGTGAAAATGATCTTCAGAGTACTGGAAAGACAATTACTGGCAAGCTAGAATTCTCTGCTCAGCCAAATTATTTACTGAGTATAAAAAGTTGAAGTAAGATCATTACTAGTTAAACAGAAGTTGAGAAAGTTTGTCACTAACAGACATTCACTAAAAGAACTGCAAAAGGGCAGGAATGAGAACTAAGAAATCTCAGTTGGAAAGCTGAGATATGAAAGGAAAGAAGACAATGTGGCCAGACAGAAATGTTCACCATGACTCCTGTTTCTCAGTATTTTACTGAAAGTTCTTCCTAGGGCTGGAAAATAGGGGAAACAATGATATCAAGACGCTACACTCTTCTTATTTGCATATAGTATGATTACAAGCATAGACATCCAAAGAACCCACAAGAAAACTATTAGAATGTATAAGAGTTTAGCAAGATTAGTGGATACAAAATTTTTAGTGTACAAAAGTAAATTATTTTGTATTTGTTATACATAAGTGATTATTTTATAGTATTGCATCTCAGCAACAAATATTTAAAAACTAAAAATTTACTTAAAGAAATACTTAAAGGAAATTTTTAAGTGTCTAGAATAAATCTAACTTCATTTTAAAAGAGCAATTTATTTAAAAGTGCAATACTTTTAATGGAAAAATTATGAAACTTTATTGAGTAAACCTTATGAAATCTTAAATAAATATGCAGCTGGCAGCCATATAACTTGGTGAGACAACTTGGAAAGGACTTGACATTATCTGGTAAATGTGAAGATATCATCTGCTACGATTTAGCAATTCCATTCCTAGTATGTCCCCAAGGGAAATACATACACAGGTACACACCCACAGACACACACACACACACACACACACACACACACACACAAACATATATATGCAAGAATGTTCATAGTTGCATTATTTGTCAATTTAAATACCAATGATCCAAATTCACATCAACAGTATAACAGATAAGTAAATTGTGCTATATTTATACAATGAAATACTTTCAGCAATGAAAATGGATTAACTATTGCTAAACACATCAAATGTATGATTCTCACAAATATAATGTAGTGAGAAAAATAATAAAGAATTAGAACTAAACTGTCTGTCTTAGAGATACATACATAAAGGATATGCTACTTTAAAAAAAGCAGGAAATAATCAATGTAAAATTCATGATAGTGGTTACCTCTTGGGGGAAGGATTAAAGCAGAATTGGAACTGGCTATGCCATGGAGGGACCCTGCAGTTTCTGAAAGTGTTCTATTTTTTACCTCAGTGTGAAAATATGGGTGTTCATTTTGTAACTATCAATCATGCATGAAAATTTCTCCATGTATAAGTTAAAAATAAGTACTTACCAAAATATATTGGCATGCTATGTAATAAATTTCATAATTCATGTCATTTTGATTATTTTTTCAGTACCCTCTCTATCCTTGACAACTAATTTGGAAGGCCCCCATTTGCCTTTTGGCCTGGCATGATGCACTGAAACTTCCAGTTTCAAGGCCTGATGAGATAGTCAGAAGTAAAACATGAAATAAACTAGTCGTTACCTTTGTGGCCTGGCAAAAAGTACAATTGCTTTAAGGTGATCAGGGCTGATGTTTGCTAAATGAATCCTCTCTTTCAACACCCAGCTAAATGGCTTCTAATCCAAGGGTCTTAGCTCCTTGCTCCATGAAAGGTGCTGAGATCACTGAATCTTGGTGCCTGTCAGTAGGGGACCAGGTTGCTGCTGGGGCACCACATGCTTTCTTACCAGTCATTGTGTGCCCTGAACTCACACACAGACCCTGCTTTGTTTGCTGGTTCTGCAAGTTAATTAATTCTTGCCAATCCTTGAACTTGAACCTGAACCTTAAACTGTATGGTCTGGCCTAAGCGTTTATGCCTTAAAGCCATTTTGTTCTATTCCTTAAGTTTGATATCCACATTGATCATCAAAGACTAAAGCCTTGCTTCTTGGAGAAGGTCGCAGAGCATAGGGCTGTTTCCTTTTCCCAGCTGCTAAATGCTGGTTAATCAGCCAGGATCATGAAGCATTAGAGCGTAACAGTCAACCTGCATCTGGATTTCTGGGGACACTTCTTGGGCTTACTTTACCTCACTAACAAAGGAAAAAGAGGCAATTGTTCAGATTCCTTAGAAGAACTGAAGAGATTATGTTTCTGGGTTCTGTTGTATCTCTGAAAGGAAAAGTTTATCCATATGTCACAATTATAGAGGCAATTGTACATCCTAGAAATGTTGACTTTTGAAAAGCAGTTCATAAAAGTACAAAAATTAAACATGTTGCCCAGAGAACATTGATATTGGGACCATTTATGCTTTTTTTCAGCTCTGAAAAACATCCAGAAATCAAAAGAAAAGGTCAATTTCTGATTCTTTCTTGCTTATGGATGCCCTATAAGAGAAATGTAGAATTTTAAGAAAGTTATCTAGAAGCTGAGTAGAGTAAAAAAAATCTGATGGACCAAAATAATAGAAGTTAAAACATGCTAAAATAATTGAAGTTTTTTTACAACATACACAAAAATGTCTGCATATTATGTATATGAATATAAGAATACATATATACTAAGATATCAACAACTACAAATAAATATATAAATATTAACTACATATTATAAATAAAAATATATACACTATGTGTTATGTATATAACTACACACATGTCCTAAAATATTAACAGTTCTGGCATTGAGTGGTTCCTCCTTACTAATATATGTAATTCAATGCTTCATTGTGAAAACACTTGCCTCTGATACTGATAAAACCAGACACTTATTTGTCAGGGACTATGATAGGTACATAAACTAATTTTCAAATAGACTCTATGAAAAAGTTTTCTGCCCATATTACAGGTGAGGAAACCAAGACTGCAATTATTTAAAAAATGTTCTGCAGGCTGCAAAACCGATAGCTGCTGCAGAGCAGAGATTCAATCTCTGTCAAAAACCCATGTAGAACCAGAGAACGGATTCTTCAGAGGCATCAAACAGACGAATCACTTAGACAAATACTCTTATGTCAATAAGATAGAAGGTAACATGCGAATTGGATTCCCCTATGATCTTCTGGATCCCTATTGGACCTCAGTTTTAAAATGATATTTTATGGCTACTATTTGAAAATCCAAAAAAGAAAAACAAACCTCCACACAGGAAGCTATATTTATCCTCGTACCTTAAATCCATGAACTTTAGTTTCCATTACTTGCTGTCCCCACTTTATTGTCTTGCTTTGCTCATCATTTTTTCATTAAGTTATGAAACATCTGGTGTCACGTACCTTTTTCCAATTAAAAAAGTACTATAAACTAGTTTTGAAGATAATTCAGAATATTTAAAGGAAATAATCACCTATCCACTCCCGAAATTTTGCTGGTTCCTCATTTTTCAATGCATATCTAAGAATATTTATTCCTTTTCGTTTGTTTTCATGTGCTTTATTGGTTGCATAGCAGTCCATTACATAAAAGTAAGATACTTTACTTAACCACACATCATGCTTAAGTACTTAGAGTGTTTCTATTTTACTGATAATCAATATGATAATCATTTTTAAAAATCTTTCTTCAAAATTTCTGATTGTTTCCTTAGGTTGCAAATTAAAAGTGAAATTAATTAGATCAAAAACTCTTGATGAAAATTGCCAGATTGTCAAAGAAAATTGTACCATGTTACACTGTCACCAACAACATAGTGTGACTGTCCCCCTCACTAACTTCTCTTTGCAACGGCCATTTCCTCAGTCTATCTAATCAGGTCAAGAAAAAACAATGTATTTATGTTGTCATTTCCTTTGTTTTATAACTCTGAAATTAAACACTAATAACCATTTCCATGTATTTAATATTCACATTTATAAAACATTCATATATGTGTTTATTCAAGTTCCTGTTTATGTTTATTCACATTCATATTTATGTTTTATGGCAGTTTAACTATTATGGTCCAGTGTCTTTTTTCCAGTGGACTTTTTATGTATCAAGATATCAAGGACTTTTTTTTACCCTGTGTGTTGCAAATATATTTCTAGCAGTTTCTTTTCCTGTTTTTTTTTTTAAGAATGATTCTTTTTTTCTTTTTTTTTTTTTACTTACAAAAGACCTTAAAAACTTAGGTTAAATTATTTGTCTCTGATTCTTTTATTCTGATTTTTAACAACTGACTCTTTAGTGCCTTGGAAATCAATTTCTGTTTTTCCCTAAACATTTAGCCAATTTTTCCAGAGCATTTATTGTATGATATTTCCTTCCTTTCCAATTTATGACATATGAGTTTTTCTATTGTAGGTGAATGTGCTCAACTTCTGATAAACAATTTCACCTAATTACAAAAAATTTAATTATTTAGTAAAGAGCCCAGGCCAATTAAGGGTTGTTTGCTGGACATTCTGTCTACCATATAAAGGGCATAAATATTCTGACAGATATGACTTGAACATCCAAACTTTTATACTTTATTTGAGCTCTAGGAAAGTGGTCTACATGTGTTATATCTTATGAGGCTTATTAATAATCAGTTGCACATCTATTGATATCCAGCTGACATCCTGCCATCTATTCTCCACAATCATTTCCCTGATTTCCACCAACTAATCTGAACACTTGACATTTGATGGGTGTCCTTTCCTTTCACAGAACCCTTTTCTGAAAACATTTCTACCCTTTAATTACCTTTTGTATTTCTGCATGTTAATCCCAGAACTCCTGATTCTCTCTCTGCAGATATTATAGTCCTAGGCTAGCTCTGCTGTAGAACTGAGCACAAGAGACTGTAATTATGTCAGTTGTTACTTGAGGGTGGGGACCAGACTGATTTTTTGAAATGAATTACCTGCATAATTTATAACAATTTAATCAATGCTAGGTGACAAATTGATAAATTACTGGTTCAAGTTTACAAAGTTCCATAAACATATAGTTTATGGTAATTACTAAAGAGTCTCTGTGAATACATGACACCCAACAGACCTGGTGGACATGAGCGAATTAGTGCTCACAAGTACGGGTGCCACTTTTCTTGGGTAAGGATTCTATCCACCACACAAAATGTTTCATTATAATAAAGGTTAAAAAGTTCTCCTTTTGGTTTCCTTGATAGGAACTTTCATCCTGTGTGCTTTATTATATCGTCCATTTTGTGCTGATTAGCAGCAAATGGCAGCGAAAGTCCCTATGAAAACAGAACCTAGAACCTTTGTGACCACTGTTTCAACAACTACAACTGCTCCTGAAAACAGCCCTTCCAGAGTGGTTCAACCAGCCCATTTTGACATTATGGCATGAGTTGAGGGAGGTAGAAGAGTGAGATTTGTTAACATTACAAGATTTTTCTAGACATTCACCATAAAATATATTTAGCAATAAAAAATAGAATAATAATATAGATAACTGCATATATACTGCCCATAATAAATAAAATTCACTAATACAATTGAAGCACCATTATAAATTTCCCTTTCTATATCCCCTACCAGCAGAAATAGCCAATATTGTCTCTTTATCACTCTTTTATTTTTCTTTATAGTTAGACTGCATCTGTGTAGCTCTAGAATGTAAGTGGTAAAGATATCAACTGTATACTTTGGGGCTTGGTTTATTTACTTATATTTTTGTTAAGATAACACTGCTATGAACATCTCATCCATGTTCCCTGGCACTTCTCTAGGGCATATATACATATATATATGTATTTGCTGTGTTACAGGGTATGCACATTTCAAATTTACTGGAAAATGTCAGAATGTTTACTTAAGTATTCATCCTATTCTGTCTTCCTACAAGCAGTATATGAGGGTGCCCATTTTTCTAGATCACAATCTATGCTTGAGATTTTCAGACTTCTAAAAAATATTTTTCAATATAGTTTATATAACTATCTCAGCATGGCTTTAATCGGTTTTCCCTAGTACTTAATGAGACAGAACATCTTAGGATGGGATATTTACTAGCCATTTAGATTTCCTTACAATACAGGGCAGAGTATGCTTAGTGGCCTGGAGACCTGGGAAGTGCCCTAGACCAGAGTAACTCAGAGAATTTATTCCTGAGAAACACTGGGAAATGTCATCAGTCACTCTATGAATTACCACATTCTGACTGGTGATTTAATGGTTCACAATAATTTATGAATCTGAGCAATTATTTCTCAGCTTGAGATTCCTTCATAAGAGCCATGAAGTGAGCCCCAGAAACAGACGGCTTCTCACTCCTAAACAATGAGTGTGTGGTTTGTAGAAGCAAAACATGGGGCTGTGTGGTCTGTGGGATTCCACACACAGGAAATATTACCAACAAATGATGCATTGCTGCCTTCCTTCTGGAGGCACTGGGGGAGAATCCACTTCCTTGCCTTGAGCTTCTGGAGGCCACCAGCATTCCTTGGATCGTGGTCCCTTCCTCACCTCTTGCTTCTGTCATCACACCTCTCACTACCGACTCCGACTCTCCTCCCTCCCTCCAAGGACGCTTGTGCTTATGTCGGCCCACCAATCCAAATAATTTTCCCATCCTAAGATCCTTAAGTCAATCACATTGGCAAAGTCTCTGTTGCCACGTAAGGTAACACTCCCAGGTCCCAGGGATCAGGATGTGGACACTTTTGGGGAAGCCATTTTCCAGCCTCCACAGTGGCCACTAAAACTTCACTTACTAATGTTATTGGAATTGAAGAGAATTTGTTTCCAGACTTGGTTTAGTCAAAAGCAAGCCTGATAATCAACAACAAAAGTAAAATGAGCTCACCCACTTGCAGGTCAACTGCTGCTTTTCTGCATGTTCCACGGCATCCCAGCTTACTTCTAGCACAGCAGTTGTCATGAAGCATTAAAATGGAAAGTTAATTCCATCACATGTTCCTCTGAATTTCCAGTATTTAGCACAATGCAGGGCACATAGTAAGTATTCCTTAAGGGTTTGTGGAATAAAAGGAATAATATTTGGGATATCTCCTATTAAAAGATAGTACTCTGCCTAGTACCCTGAAAATATTAGCATTCAATTCATGCTTACTGATTAATCTGGTGAACCAGAAAGACAGGCTCTTTTTAGGACAGAAAAATCCATTTAAATTAGCCCCTATTGACCTAAATAAAGAGATGGAGACAAGCTGAATTCTAACTTAATGGGGGGAGAGAAGCAAAAAAGAGAAAAAGAAAGAGGGATTTTCAGAGGTTCCAGGTTCCACTCTGATTTAAAAAATAAAAATATAAAAGGAATAAGAAAAAAATGCCACACACACAAATGAAATCTCAACCCACCAGTAATAACCAATATCTTCTTACATATGACCAGTTTTTCTCAGAATTCCTCTTCTTAGAACACAATGGGGCTGAAGGGTGTCCAAGGCCCCAGGAGCAAGCAATGGTGTGTATACACTGTGGGTATCGTGAGAGCCTCACCATTGCAACTTGCTCAGTGCACTGACTGAATTTGAGGAACAGAATTTGCATGTAGTGGTGGTCATGTAGGTATGCCAGTTGCACTGCTGTGGCAGGATGGGCTCTGGGGACCATGACAGCAGCTGCTGCAGAAATATTCGGGGTAACTCCTCACAGGACACCAGAGGTTTGACTGATCCATGAGGTACTGGAGATGGCCAAGTTTCAAGAAAACCAAGGAGACAAGAGTGAGGACCCCAAATGCCAGAGAGAATATGAGGGTAGTCTCTGAGCAAGCAGGACCAGTCACAACGGAATTAATTCTACCAAAAATCACATTTGAGAGATCCCATTTTGTTATATAACTACATTACCAGTTCATCAAAAGCAAATTTTCTAAAGCAGATGCAGCATTTGGGCAAAGACAAAGGGTAAGGGCAGATGAAGGAAAACATTTTTACTGACAGATACAAGAGGAAAGCCAAAAATAATTTTGAAAAACTGGAGTCATTCGTCCTCTCATGAACTGGTCACTTGGCAAACTGGGTTTCCATGATGAGGATTTTGGCCAGGGGAAATTCATCCACTGGCCTTTAAGCTGTCCAAAAGTGTCTGTAAGGTTTTGGAATGTGACTTCCATCTGACTCATCTTGCAGACCACAAAGTAGTACACGGGAAGGAAGAATTCATTTTTAAGAGTCAGAAATAAGACAGAGACAGGTGAGGGCTGTAGTAGAGAGAGATATAAGTGAAGTGATAACAACAAAGAAAATGGGTTCAGCTTCAACTACAGTGACTGGTACAAAATAATTGGACAAATATAACTGGTACAAAATAGGTGTCGATAAAGTGACAGTCAGGGTAGCGCATAAGTGCAGCAGGGCACCATGCTTCAAGGAGTCATTCACAGGTTGTGTCCTCTATACGTCAACGGGGTTGGGGCCATAACTGTCCCAGATTTATCTGTACCAGTGATTGTCATAGGCCCATTTGTTACGACAGCCTTTGCTAGGTGACAGGTTTCTACATGAGCGTTGCAATGGTTGTGACAATAGTTGTCATGGAATCGCCTGCTTTAATGGGCACCATCAGCAGTCACAGGTGACACTATGGGGGCAGGTGGTTTACTGGTGACAGAGAGAAGTGGCACTTTCTTCCATGCTGTTGCACTCAATGGGCTTGTGGTTGTTAGAGTTGGTTGGGGAGTACCTAGATGACCAGTTTATGTGTTGGCTGCTGTAGGGGCTCTGGAGGTGGGCTGCTCTTCCACAGCTGGCAGGGCTGGATGTGACGGGGACCAGTGGAGGAGTTTGTGGATTGGTACAGACACCTGAAGGGGCTGGGTTCAACCCACCTGCTCATAGGATGTAGCATGAAACATGGTGTCCTCAGTTGCTAGAGTGAGGGAGTGACTTCAGAGAGAGCACAGATGTGGGAGGAGAATAATACATTCACTCCTTTGTGCCTCCTAGTACTTTATTTATACATAAACAAAAGCACTTAGCCAAAGCTGTCTACCATTATTTTTATTTGCATGCCTGAATTGCTCTCTTTCTACCCTGGGATATCCCCCAAGGACTTGCTTTACTTTACTTATGCCAGAATATTGCACAACAATGAAACCTCATAAAAGGTTATTGGATTGAATGGAATTTTTCTTCCAAAATGTAATAGTCCTATCAAGTTTCTTGATAATATTCCCACAAAAGGAAGTTTTTCAAAGCCAATATATCAACTTAGTAATAGGGAAACTGTTCTTATTTGGTTGTCAATAGGAGACATTCTACAAATAGAAACACTGGCTGATGTTGGCATAATTGTATGGTGTCATGTTCTCTTGGGCTGGATATAAAGACAAGGGAGCCAGGAGTTATTGAGAAAAAGAGAGAAGACAGGAGGCCTTCCATGCAGAGGGAGCTCTTATATTGTAAAGGACAAGTAGGAAAAGGCATGTGAGTTGCATCTGGGGACATATGAAGGCCAGTGGAACTGAGCAGCAGGGTACATGGGAGGGGAAAGGTGAGGTGGGAGATGGACATAGGTTTGAGATCATGCTGGGCCTTGCAGGCTGTGGGAAAGAAAGGGAAAACTAATATTTTACTTAGGAGATCAAATGTGTTCCTTCATTAAAAAAAAATTATCTGGAAGTCAAAGAGAGCAGAGTGTGTGTGAGTAGCAAACTGTGACAATATACAGGTGGCAGGTGAAAGAAAATCTTGCCGGTATAGTTAGAAAAGACAGAACTGATTCAAGAAACAGGGCACATGCAGAACTGAACAGAATTACTCACTAAATGGTGTCAGGGTTAAAGGAGAGGAGAAAATGAAGCGAGAATGTTCTCGCTTGTGACCTACTAGAAGTGGCACTGTTCACGAAGGAAAGGAAAGCAGTGGAGATATAACTCTGGAGGATGATCTAATTCTAAAACCATTGCCCCTGCTCAGACCTTTCTCTAGAGTCTGTACACCTAGCCTCTGCTAGATGCCTTCTCTTGTTTACCCCAAAGTACACCTCAAAATACACTCAACAGCCCCATGGGGCTGGCTGGGGCTGGAACTTTTCTCTAGGAACACTCTTTGCAGGGAGGAGGACAGAAGACAGACTGACCTACTCTCAGTTGCAGTTTTCTAGGAGAATGATGGAAGAAAGGAGGGATCTAGTTAGGATTACAGTGAGGGCTCTAGTCTAGAGTAGGTGACAATGAAGTGGTGAAGTCTGAAGGAGGATGAGTTATTGAGGAAAACAGGGGCATTAGTGGCCTCAGAGAGGTCCAAAAAACAGGTATAATGGAAATCAGGAAATGGGATGCCCAGAAAAGGAGGTGCCTGTGGTCAGAGTATAAAAATGAAGATTAAACTTTCAGTGGGGGAGCAGTTCCTGCAAGTGACAAGGTCCAGGGTAGGGCTATGGGTTATTAGAGGCTGGATGACAACTAACTATGTAAAGTGATACTCAAAGGACATTGATGTGGCAGGAATTGCGTAAAGAAAAGGACTGAGTAGGTGGCAAATGACAGTGCTCAGGAGCTGAATGATGACTAACAGGGGAGGGTAGCCAAAGGGCAAGAGCATTGAATAATGTACGTTTTAGGAGGAAAAGACAAGTTGTGGTTTGCCAGTAGTGATGGGGAGCTAGAATGTTCACCTTCACCTCAACACCCACTACTACCCCTAATCTGTCCAAAATGTTACAAATTATACCAAATAATGAGAAAAAGTCACTAAGGAAGATGAAAGGAATCATTATTTTATGAGAAAAGGCAGCATTCATTAAGGCAAAAACCTAGTGGGATCATTGTGTAATGAGACTGAAAAGGTCACTACCTTTATAAAGTTTGTATATGTTGTAGCAGACATTCCATAAGACACAGTGGGAAGCATTAAGAAGAAGGGAAATCATTAAAGGGTGAACTAGGAGAGGCGCTTAAAGCTGGTGGCATGAGAGGTGAGACAGAAACCTCCTCCCAAAAGCACATATAATTTGAAAATATAACAAATACATCTAATCCTAAAAAAGCAACAGGAAGGAAGGCTGCGGCAGACTGCCTACACCTGGGGAAAACAGCAGATGTGAAAGAAAAGGATAAAGTACGAAAGCCATGATCTAGAGGGACCCAAGCCCTTCCCCCACCCCAGCTCATCAGAGGGAGGAAGAGAAACTAAGCGGGGAGGGGGTGGAGGCCTAGGACTGCTGAACACCCAGCCCTGGAGATCTGCCCTGGCAGCACAAACCTACATTACATGGTGTTCTGAAGATGAGTGGGGTTGGAAAGCTAAGACAGGTGGAATACTTGGAGAGACTGAGATTCCAGCTGCTTGTGGAAAACATGTATCTACATCTAGCCACTCTGGGACAAAAGAAAGGCAGGCAGTCTGAGAGACTTCCTACGAGTGAAAGGGCTGCTAAAGGGGCAAGGACTGCACAGAGCTTACTGCTCAGGAGGAAGGACAGGTGGACAAAATTGTCTGGGCACACTCAGCCCAGCAGATTGGGAACTTTCAGGAGCTTCAGGTGCTCCATCCCTTGACTGGCTACCCAGCTACAAGGCTCCCCACTGTGCATCCTGCTGCACCTTCCTCGCTGCCAGCACCAGCTCACAAACGAGCTAATCCTGCCATTGTGCCAGGCCAGCTAGAGGGCGGTCCCACCTATGGCAGGTAAAAGTGTAAAGCATACAGGCTTCTCCCTGCATGCTTGGCCCACTGGCCCTTGTAGCGGAGGCAGGCACTGCAGCCAGGAAGCAGGAAAGAGCTCTTTCCTCCCAATAGGCAACAGCACTGCTCACCTGTGAGCCCGTCATCATTCCAGGGCCTGAGCAGCTCCAGAGAGAAGAGCTTCTGGGTGCTAGAGGGTGCCACCTACAAATATGAAATGTCAAAGGAAACTGATTCAAACCAAAATCCCACAAACATCAGAAAGAGGGCCAAGTGAAATTGAGCTCATCAATATTCCTGAAAGAGATTTCAAAATAAAAATCATAAACATGCTCATGAAAGTACAGAAAAATATTCAAGAACTCAGGGAGGAATTCAGGAATGAGATATAAACATTGACGAATTCAGTATTTGAAATGAAGCATACAATGGAAGGATTTAAAAGCAGATTGCGTGAAGTAGAGGAGTTGGTAAATGAAACAGAATCTAGAGAACAGGAATACAAAGAAGCTGAAGCAGAGAGAAAAAAGGATCTCTAGGAATCTGTGTGACCAATCCAAACAGAATAATATTTGCATTATAGGGGTACCAGAAGAAGAAGAGAGAGAAAAGGGGATAGAAAGTGTCTTTGAGGAGGTAATTGCTGAAAAATTCCCTAATCTGGGGGTGGAGGCCATGGAGATGCATAGATCTCCCAATATAAGGGACCCAAGAAAGATAACACCAAGATATATAATAATTAAAATGGCAAAGATCAAGGATAAGGACAGAGTATTAAAAGCATCCAGATAGAGAAAAAAGATCACATACAAAGGAAAACCTATCAGCTATCATTAGACTTTTCAACAAAAACCTTAAAGGTCAGAAGGGAGTGGCATGATATATTTAATGCAATGAAGCAGAAGGGCCTTGAACCAAGAATACTCTACATGTAAAAATTATCATTTAAATTTGAAGGAGTGATGAAACAATGCCCATATAAGCAAAAGCTGAGAGAATTTACCTCTACAGTGTATTTTGGAGTGACTGCACTAGATGGAAGGGTTCCTAAGGCTAAATAGCTGTCACCAGAGGAAATAAAGCCACAGTAAAGAAAGTAGACCAATTAATTACTAAGCAGATGCAAAATCAAATCAACTACACCCGAAGTCAGTCAAGGATAGGCAAAGAGTATAGAACATGATACCTAATGTATAAAGAATTGAGGAGGAGAAAGAGGAGGGGAAAAAAAGAACCTTTAGATTGTGTTTGTAATAGCATACAGAGTGAGTTAAGTTAGACTGTTAGATAGTAAGGAAGTTACCCTTGAACCTCTGGTAACCAAAAATCTAAAACCTGAAATGGCAATAAGTACATACCTATCAATAATCACCCTAAATGTAAATGGTATGAATGTACCAATCAAAAGACATAGTATCACTGAATGGGTAAAAAAATAAGAACCGTCTATATGCTGCCTACAAAAGACTCAATTCACACCCAAAGACATACACAGACTAAAAGTGAAGGGATGGAAAAAGATATTTCATGCAAACAATAGGGAGAAAAAAGCAGGAGTTGCAGTGCTTGTATCAGACAAAATAGACTTCAAAACAAGAAAGTCACAAGAGACAAAGAAGGACATTACATAATGATAAATGGGTCAATCCAACAAGAGGTTATAACTATTATAAATATCTATACACCCAACACAGAAGCACCTACATATGTGAAACAAATACTAACAGAATTAAAGGGGGAAATAGAATGCAATGCATTCATTTTAGGAGACTTCAACACACCACTCACTCCAAAAGACAGATCAATCATACAGAAAATAAGTCAGGAGACAGAGGTACTGAACAACACATTAGAACACATGGACCTAACAGACATATACAGAACGCTTCATCCAAAAGCAGCAGGATACACATTCTTCTCAAATGCACATGGAACATTTTCAAGAATAGATCATATACTAGGCCACAAAAAGAGCCTCAATAAATTCAAAAAGATTGAAATTGTACCAACCAGCTTCTCAGACCACAAAGGTATGAAACTAGAAATAAATTACGCAGAGAAAACAAAAAAAGCCCACAAACACAAGGAGGCTTAACAACATGCTCCTAAATAACCAATGGATCAATGACCAAACAAAAACAGAGATCAAGCAATATATGGAGACAAATGACAACAATAATTCAACACCGCAAAATCTGTGGGAAACAGTGAAGACCGTGCTAAGAGGGAAGTATATTGCAATAAAGGCTTACCTCAACTCAATTCAATTTCATTGCTGGTAATTTGTCTGGTAATTGAAAGTATATTTCCTGAATAAAGGAAAGAACAATCCCATATGAACAGTCTAAACTCACAATTAATGAAACTAGAAAAAGAAGAACAAATGAGGCCAAAGTCACTATAAGGAGGGACATAATAAATATTAGAGCATAAATATATAAAATAGGGAAGAATAAAACAGTATAAAGAATTAATGAAAGCAGGAGCTGTTTCTTCAAGAAAATAAATGAAATAGATAAACCCCTAGCCAGACTTATCAAGATAAAACAAGAGTCT
The DNA here is from genome assembly GCF_040802235.1 of Manis javanica. Classification (NCBI taxonomy): domain Eukaryota; kingdom Metazoa; phylum Chordata; class Mammalia; order Pholidota; family Manidae; genus Manis; species Manis javanica. Next base: position 107,458,811 of record NC_133164.1, on the reverse strand, counting down.
ACACACATAAATAGAATCAGAAATGAGAAAGGAAAATCACTATGGACACCACAGAAATACAAAGAATTATGAGAGAATACTATGAAATATTATATGCTAACAAACTGGATAACCAAGAAGAAATGGACATCTTTCTATAAAAATACTATCTTCTGATGCTGACCCAGGAAGAATCAGAAAACCTGAATAGACCAATTATCAGCAACACAATTGAATTGGTAATCAAAAATCTACCTAAGAGCAAAACCCCTGCACTAGATGGCTTCACTGCTGAATTCTATCAAATATTTAGTGAAGACCTAATACCCATCCTCCTTAAAGTTCTCCAAAAAGTAGAAGAGGGGGGAATACTTCCAAACTCATTCTATGAGGCCATCAGTAGAACAAAAAGTCATTCTACAGTAAGGGAGAATATATTTGTAAATGACATATATGACAAGGGGTTAACATCCACAATATATAAAGAACTCACATGCCTCAACTCCCAAAAAGCAAATTACCTGATTAAAAAATAGGTGGAGAATATGAAAAGACACTTCTCTGAAGAAGAAATTTAGATGGCTAACAGGCACTTGAAAAGATGCTCCACATCACTAATTATCAGGGAAATGCAAGTTAAAACCACAATGAGATAACACCTCACACCAGTTAGGATGGCCAATATCAAAAAGACTAGGAACAACAAATGCTGGCAAGAATGAGGAGAAAGGGAAACCCTCCTACACTGCTGGTGGGAATGTAAATTAGTTCAACCATCATGGAAAGCAATATGGAGGTTCCTAAAAAATTAAAATCAGAAATACCATTTGACCCATGAATTCCATTCCTAGGAATTTACCCAAAGAAAACAAGATCTCGGATTCAAAAAGACATATGCACCCCTATGTTTATTGCAGCATTATTTACAATAGCCAAGATATGGAAGGAACCTATGTGTCTATCAGTAGATGAATGGATAAAGAGAAGGTGGTACATACACACAATGGAATACTACTCAGCCATGAGAAGAAAACAAATCCTACCATTTGCAACAACATGGATGGAGCTAGAGGGTATTATGCTCAGTGAAATAAGCCAGGCGGAGAAAGACAAGTACCAAATGATTTCCCTCATTTGTGGAGTATAACAGCAAAGCAAAATTGAAGGAACAAAACAGCAGCAGACTAACAGACTCCAAGAGGAGACTAGTGCTTACCCAATGAGAGGGAGGGAGAAGGGGATTGTGGAGTATTATGATTGGTACACATGGTATGTGTGGGGTCACAGGGAAGACAATGTAGCATGGAGAAAACAAATAGTGACTGTGTGGCATCTTACTACACTGATGGACAGTGACTTCAATGGGGTATGGGGGTGACTTGATAATATGGCGAATGTAGTAAGCACAATGTTTTTCATGTGAAACCTTCATGAGAGTGTATATCAATGATATCTTAATAAAAAAAATAAAAGGGTGAACTAGGAGAGAGGAAGTAAAGAGCACGATGGGCTATCTGGGCCAATGACTGGTGATGAGAAGGGTTTACTGCCACTTGAGTCACACACCAGGTGAAATTTGCACATCTCAGTGTACCATGGGGCACTTTGGTCAAAGCAGTTTCAGTGCAATACAGACCAAGGCCTGGTGTCTCAGATAAGACATTGACAGAAAGAGTCAAGGTCTAATTCAGCATGTTCAGCAATCATTTCTTAACCAGCTACTCTGAGCTTGGCATTATACTAAGCAGCAGGGATTAAACATTTGTATAGCTTGACTATAGAACTAGAAGCAAAATCAGCTTACCATCCCAACATGCTCAAGAAACAATAGCTGACAACTATTTTTTGTTTTATTCCCAATCTTCAGAGATTATTCTATTTGTTCAGGGGTAGAAACTCTGAAAAGCAAATTTGAAGTTCTTCATTAAAAAATAAATCTCAGACTCTCTCAGCCAGCCTGATTTGCAGATTCTCCCTACCCTGTTGGAAGTCTGGTTCTCATAAAAGGATCCAGAAAAAAAGGTTTTTTTCAAGCAGCCACTGAGAATACGTTGAGTGAGCCACTTTTCTCACATCATCTAATTTCAACCGTTGAAGAGTAATACTCCTTCCACCCCAATTCCAGGATCCTTCCTAAATGGTTTATGTATGAACTGTGAGCACAAATCTGCTACTCTTGCAGAGGAAAATATTTTAGAAAAAGCAGTGGGCTTTTGGAGTATGTATTGCAAGTGTCACTATTCATAATAAAATGATAATAAACCAGTTGTTTCTTAATAAATTTTCTGTTTAGGCTATAAAAGCTATGGTCAAGTTGAGACTCTGGTCTAAGACCTTAGCTAAGTTCAGAAGAACCATCTAGAAATTGTACTCTCACCATGAAATCATATTCTATCTTTTACCTGGGTATGTTTGCATAGTTAATATTGTAGAAATGAGACATTCAATCTGTATCCACAGGAATTTGTCTTTCAGATGGCTGAAGTAGAAAAACAATTTAAGAATATATTTACACGATTACCATTTAGTCACACAATGTGAGGTTTATGTTAGGAACGCCTTACCCTATGAAATTGTACCTATTTTAATCTTAATAAAAGTGATATAAAAACTTGCAAAACATATTGTTGTACCAATAGAAAGTTTGATATTTTATGACAATTGAAAAACTCAAGTTTAAGTTAAATGGAAGAGGAAGAAATATTTCTACCACTCACTGGATTTGAGCTATTTGACATCTGTAGGATGTATCTTATGTTTTGCTTCCATTTCATAGCAAAAAATTTCACAATAGCAGCTCTATAAATATTTGTCACTTAGTTCAATGTCTTTTATAGCTGTAGATTTCAGGAAATACCAGACTTAGTTAACACTAAGGTAACTATGATACTTTTATCTAAGGGTGGATTCAATTCAATAATTATGATTTCATATTATATGTTCCAACTTTTGGAACTGAATAGTTGAAGCATATATTTTGTAAAAACAATAACAATAATATTAACCATACTGCCATTTGACTAAAACATACACATAACTGCTTTTTTATGAGCCTTTTTTGAAATTACTATGAAATCCAGTATAAAAATTTCTTCGATTTACTAGTATATTAATATCAATGCGTGAATTTTCCAAAAAGAAGTATACCATTTGTTTTGGCAAAAGTCCAAAACCATATTTGTAATTATTAGGAAGCTCTACCAGCAACCACTGAAACCACTTTAAGTTCTAGATTTTTCTAACTCCAAGACTTTGCTTGGGTAAATGTGTCAATTATTTCCTACTGAAAAAAAAAAAGGCAGACTTGTAGCTGACTTGTCAGTCTCCTACTTAAAAATATGTCTCCAGCCTATTATCTTGATTTATGTAATTAATCAAGTATTTTCTTTACTTGAAACAACAAAGTTAAGAATAAAGAATTCAAGGTTATGTACATAAAGTTGCTCACCAAACTTGGGAAAGAATGGATGGACACAATGAGAACTCCAACAAAGAGATAGAAAATATATGAAAGTACCAAAAGGAAGTCACAGAGCAGATGAATACAACTGAACTGAAAAATACACTAGAAGGGTTCAACAGCAGGCTGGATGGAACACGACAGATAAGCAAGCTGGAAGACAAAAATGGAATTCATCTACACAGACAAGAAAGAAGAAAAAATAGTTTTTTTTAATGAAGATAACTTAAGGGACCTAGGAGATCAAGCAGAATAGCATTCATAAAGTAGGGGTCCCAGAAAAGAGACAGAGAAAGGGGCAGAAAGTTTATTTGAAGAAATAATGGCTGAAAGTTTCCCTAACAGAGAGAAGGAAACAGACATTCAGGCCCAGGAAGTTCAGTGTTTTGAATAAGATGAACCAAGAGATCCACACCAACATACATTATAATTAAAATGCTGAAAGTTAAAGAATCTTAAAAGCAGAAAGAGAAAAACAAATTGTTACATACAAAGGAAACTCCAAAGGCCATCAGCAGATCGATTTCTCAGCAGAAACTTCACAGGCCAGAAGAGAGCGGGATGACATATTCAAAGTGCTGAAAGAACAAGCCTTGCAACTAGGATACTTTGAAGTAAGTTCACAATTCAAAATTGAAGGAGAGAGAAAGAATTTTTCAGATAAGCAAAAGCTAGAGTCCATTCTTCCTAAACTGGCCTTCACAAGAAACAAGATCCCTGATTTGAAAAGACATAAGCACCTGTATGTTTATCTCTGCACTATTTGCAATAGGAATAGCCAAGATATGGAAGTAACCTAAGTGTCCCTCAGTATATGAATGGGTAAAGAAGAGGTGGTACATATACACAATGGAATATTATTCAGCCATAAAAAGAAAAGAAATCCTCCCATTTGCAACAACATGGATGCATCTAGAATATATTATGCTCAGTGAAGTAAGCCAGTTAGAGAAAGACAAACAGCAAATGATATCACTTATTGGTGGAGTATAAAAACAAAGCAGAACAAAAGGAAGAACACAGCAGTAGACTCAGAGACACAGAGAAGGGACTAGGGGTTTCCAAGGGAGAGGGGTTGGAGAGGGAGGGGAAAGGGGACTAAAGGGCACAATAATTTGCAGTCACCATATAGGTTGGTCACGGGGATGATAGTACAGCACAGAGAATACACTTAATGATTCTGTAACATCTTACTATATGGATGGATAATGATCACACTGCAGGGGTTGAGGATTTGATAATATGAGTAACTGTCGAACCACTGTGTTGTATATTTGAAACCAACATATCAATGATACTTTAATAAAAAAAAAAAAAGAAATGTTAAAAGGAATTCTTTAAGATGAAAAATGACACTAATCATAAGAAAACATACAAACGTAAAAATCTCACCATAAAAGATCAATAATACTGAGAGATTATTGTTTGAAAAAATAAACAAAATTGATAAATTTTTTTTATTGAAATAGAGTTGGTATACAATACTATATGTCAACATAGAAAGATGTTACAGAACCATTGGCTATATTCTCCATGCTGTACTACCATTCCTGTGACCAACTTATATTATGATTGAGAATTTTTGTGCCCCTTTTTCCCCCTCTCACCCGCCCCACCCACACCAAACCCTCCCCCAAGGTAACCACCAGTCATTTCTCAGTGCCTATGAGTCTACTGCTATTTTGTTCACTGTGGGTTTTTTTGTTTATATTTTCTACAAATAAGTGAAATCATAGAGTATTTGTCTTTCTCCACCTGGCTTCTTTCACTTAGCATAATACCCTCTAGATCCATCCACATAGTTGCAAGTGGCAGGATTTCTATCTTTTTATGACTGAATAATATTCCATTGTGTATATGTACCATTTCTTCTTTATCCATTCAACTATTGATGGACACTTAGGTTGCTTACATATCTTGGCTATTGCAAATAATGTGGCAATAAACATAGAGGTGCATATATCTTTTCAAATCAGATATTTTGTTTTCTTCAGGTAAATTCCTAGAAGTTGGATTACTGGGTCTTATGGTATTTCTATTTTTAGTTTTTTGAGGAACCTCTATCCTGCCTACCACTATATCAATTTACACTCCCACCAACAGTGTAGGATGGTTTCCTTTTCTACCCATCCTTGCCAACACTTTTTATTTATTGTCTTTTGGATAGTGGCCATCGTAACTGGTGTGAGGTGGTGTGGTTTTGATTTTCACTTCCTTTATGACTAGTGATGTGGAGCATCTTTTTTTCTTTTTTTTCTTTTTATTCATATATAATTTATTCCATCAAACCAATCAGATAATCACAGTGAAGAACTCAAGCAACAAGAAGCTTTGGCTTTAAAGAAATCTGTCCTCTTAATACGACAGTTAGATCATGATTTTATAAGTACTAGTTAAGTTGTTCTTCATCCACTTGGTCAAGTTGAGACTCTGGTCTAAGACCTTAGAGTGCCTGGAACTATCTATCCTATACCTTTCCTTTACCCCACAAGTCAGATGGACTCTTATGTGAAATCCAAAGGCATTTTAAAAGCAAATAAACACACAAAAACACCTGTTTTTTTCTATTCCTATTTGCTAAACAATGGTTAAATTAATTCATTGTTTTTATTTTCCAACTGTGTTCTGTACAATACCAGAGTGGCACACAGACAGCTCAGAGGTGCTGCAGGTTTAAAACTTAATGAAAACAAAATATGCATTCAGATGTGTTCTGTGGCAAAATTTCACTTACCAGAGTCACTCTCAATGCACGGCCTTGGTTAATGACCTCAGACTAAGCTGAGAATTGATCTGTTCCATCCACTCTCATTTGTTTTAATTTCTGTGTGTTTTGCAGTCTGGACAGTTTGTACCTATGGAAAGCATCCATCTACAATGTGGACATTTTCATGTCCACTTCCCCAACACCTTAGAAACAGGCAAACTTCTTCAGCATGCATGTAGTGTGGGCAACCAAGGACTCATGCTTGACCTGGTCCAATTCTGACTGCATCATCACCATTTGGGAAATACAGGTGTGTCTTATCACATTAGGATTACATCACCTTATAGGTGGTTTTAGCACTCACTGTAAATCTGAGGTGTTCCTCTGCTGGCTTTTGTATTCTTTTTTTTTTTTTTTTGAGAGGGCATCTCTCATATTTATTGATCAAGTGGTTGTTAACAACAATAAAATTCTGTATAGGGGACTCAATGCTCAATGCACAATCATTAATCCACCCCAAGCCTAATTCTCGTCAGTCTCCAATCTTCTGAAGCATAACGAACAAGTTCTTACATGGTGAACAAATTCTTACATAGTGAATAAGTTCTTACATGGTGAACAGTACAAGGGCAGTCATCACAGAAACTTTCGGTTTTGATCACGCATTATGAACTATAAACAATCAGGTCAAATATGAATATTCGTTTGATTTTTATACTTGATTTATATGTGAATCCCACATTTCTCCCTTATTATTATTATTATTTTTTTAATAAAATGCTGAAGTGGTAGGTAGATGCAAGATAAAGGTAGGAAACATAGTTTAGCGGTGTAAGAGAGCAAATGTAGATGATCAGGCGTGTGCCTGTAGACTAAGTGTTAATCCAAGCTAGACAAGGGCAATAAAACATCCATGGATGCAGAAGATTTCTCTCAAAACAGGGGAGGTGAGGTTCTAAGCCTCACCTCTGTTGATCCGATGTGGAGCATCTTTTCATGTGCCTGTTAGCCATCTGAATTTCTTCTTTGGGAGAATGTCTGTTCAGGTTATTTGTTTTCCTGGTTTGAGTCATATGAGTTCTTTAATAGTTTTGATGTTAATCTCTTATTGGATGAATTGGTTATGACTACAATTGGTTATGACTCCCATACTGTAGGTTGCCCTTTTGTTCCGTTGATGGTGTCCTTTGATGAACAGAGCTTGTCAGTTTGATATATTTCTACTTGTTCATTTTTTGTTTCCCTTGCCCAGGGAGATATGTCCAGAAAAAAAATTGCTCATGCTTATGTTCAAAAGATTTTTGCCTATGTTTTCTTCTAAGAGTTTTATGGTTTCATGTGTTACAGTCAGATCTTTGATCCATTTTGAGTTTACTTTTCTGTATGGAGTTAGACAACAATCTAGTTTCATTCTCAAGCATGTAGCTGTCCAGTTTTCCCAACACAAGTTATTGAAGAGCCTGTCCTTTCCCCATTATATATTCATGACTCCTATATCATATATTAATTGACCCTATATGTGTGTGTTTGTATATGGGCTCTCTATTCTGTTCCATTGATCTTTGGGACTGTTCTTGTGCCAGTACAATACTATTTTGATTACTGTAGCTTTGTAGTATAGCTTGAAATCAGGAGCATAATTACCATCCAGCTTTGTTCTTCTTTCTCAGGATTTCTTGAACTGTTTGGGGCTTTTACGGTTCCATATGAATTTTAGGATTATTTTCTCTAGTTCATTGAAAAATGCTGTTGATATTTTGATAGGGATTGTACTGAATCTGTAAACTGCTTTGGGAAGAATGGCGATTTTAACAATATTAATTCTTTCTATCCCTGATCATGGGACAGATTTCAATTGATTTGTGTTATCTTTAATTTCTCTCATGAGTGTCTTACAGTTTTCAGAGTACAGGTCTTTCACCTCCTTGGTTAGGTTTATTCCTAGGCACTTTACTGTTTTTGATGAAATTGTAAATGGATTTTTTTTTCCTGATTTCTTTCTGCTAATTCATTATTAGTATATAGGAACACAACAGATTACTGTGTATTAGTTTAGTATCCTACAACGTTGCTGAATCCAGTTATTCATTCTAATATTTTTTGATGGAGTCTTTAGAGTTTTCTATATATGCAGTATCATGTCATCTGCAAATAGTATTTCCCTTCTTCCTTACCAATTATCTCTTTATCTTGTCTGATTTCCATGGCTAGGACTTTCAGTACTATGGTGACAGTGAGAGTGGACATGCTTGTCTTGTTACTGATCTTAAAGGAAAACCTTTTCACCATTGAATATGATGTTAACCATGGATTTGTCATATATGGCCTTTATTATATTGAGGTACATTTTCTCTATACCCATTTTGTTGAGAGTTTTTATCATAAATGCATGTTGAATTTTGTCAAATGTCATTTTTAGTATCTATTGAAATGATCATATGGTATTTTATCCTTCTTTTTGTTAGTGTGGTGTATTATATTGATTGACTGAAAAATATTGTACTATCCTTGCATCCCAGGAATAAATCCCAATTGGTTGTGATGGATGATCCTTTTGATGTATTTTGAATTTAGTTTGCTAATATTTTATTGAGGATTTTTGCATTTACATTCATCAGGGATATTGTTCTATAATTTTCTTTCTTTGTGTGGTGTCTTTGTCTGGTTTTGGTATTAGAGTGATGTTGGCCTCATAGAATGAGACTGGAATATTCTCTCCTCTTCTACTTTTTGGTAGACTTTAAGAAGGATGGGAATTAGCTCTTCTTTAAATGTTTGGTATAATTCAGCTGTGAGGCCATCTGGTTCTGAACTTTTGTTTGGGGGAGTTTTTTGATTACCAATTGAATTTCATCCTGGTAATTGGTCTTTTCAGATTATCTGTTTCTTCCTGGGTCAGTCTGCAGAGATTGTACAATTATAGGAATTTGTCCATTTCTTCTAGATTGTCCTATATATTGGCATATAATTTTTTCATTGAATTTGCATAATTATAACTCTTTGAATTTCTGTGGTGTCAGTTATGACTATTCCTTTTTCATTTCTGATTTTGATTTTTTGTGTCCTCTTTCTTTTTTTCTTGATAACTCTGGTTAGGAGTTTGTCTATTTTGTTTATTTCCTTAAAAAAACAGGTATTGGTTTCACTAATTATTTCTATTGTTTTATTCTTCTCTATTTTATTTATTTCTGTTCTGATCCTTATTATGTCCCTCCTTCTACTAACTTTGGGTTTCATTTGTTCTTCTTTTTCTAGTTTCTTTAGTTGTGAGTGTAGACTGTTTTTTTTGTGTTTTTTGAAATAGGCCTGTATTGATATGTACTTCTCTCTGAGAAAAGCTTTTGCAGTGATCCACATATTTTGAATTGTTCTATTTTTGTTTTCATTTGTCTCCACATATTGCTTCATTTCTTTTTTTTTTAATTGATCCATTGATTATTTAGAAGCATGTTATTTAGCCTCCAGGTTTTTATAGGTCTTTTTGTTTTCTTTTTTTTAATTTATTTCTAGTTTCATACTGTTGTGGTCTGAGATGCTGCTTGATACAATTTAAATCCTTTTGAATTTATTGAAGCTCTTCTTGTAGCCTAGTATGTGATCTATTCTGCAGAATGTTCCATGTACACTTGAGAAAAATATGCATCCTGCTGCTTTTGGATGGAGAGTTCTATAGATATCTTTTAAGTCCATTTGATTTAATGTATTGTTCAATGCCTCTATTTCCTTATTTATTTTCTGTCTGGTCGATCTGTTGATGTGAATGGTGTGTTAAAGTCCCCTGAAATGAATGTGTTGCAACCTACTCCACACTTCATGTATTAGATATCATAATCTGCATTTTTTATGTATCCCTTGACTGATTCTGTGTATAGTTGATTTTAGCACTTTTTTTCCTTCTTTTCAACTTAATACTTGCTAAGTAATTGATTTCCTCCTTTAATTCTTTTAGTATATAATGTTATATAATAGTATATAATATATTTAAGATAGTTATTGATAGGTATGTGCTTATTGGCATTTTATTAATTGTTTTCTGGTTGTTTTTGTAGTCCCTCTTTGATCCTTTCTTCCTCTCTTAAACTCTTCCCTTGTCATTTGATGTTTTTCTTCAGTGTGACTGAATTTCTTTCTTTTCAGTTTCTTTGTGTATCTATTATAGGCTTTGGCCTTGTGGTTACCACAAGTTTCATAGTTTCCTAAATATATAACAGTCTATATTGACTCTCACTCTATTTTGAATAGCCTAAAAGCACTTTTTTCCTCCTTCCTACTCCACACTTCATGTATTAGATGTCATAATCTGCATTTTTTATGTATCCCTTGACTGATTCTGTGTATAGTTGATTTTAGCACTTTTTTTCCTTCTTTTCAACTTAATACTTGCTAAGTAATTGATCTACTATCTTTACTGTGGGTTTATTTTCACTGATGTAAAAAAAGTAGTCTTAAGAATATTTCCAACTATAGAAGTCCCCTTAGCCTATCCTGTGAGGCTACTGTAATGCTGGTGAGTTTTTTTAACTCTCACTTATCTGGGAAATTTATAATTTCTCCTTGAATTCTGAATGATAACCTTGCTGGGTAGAGGATTCTTGGTCGAAGGCCCTTCTGTTTCAATATATTAATTATTTCATGCCACTCCCTCTGGCCTGTAAAGTTTCTGCTGAGAAATCTGTTTACAGACTTACGGGGTTTCCCTTATAATTTTCTGCCTTTCTCTCAATGCTTTCAATACCCTCTCTTTATCCTTAATTTTTGTCATTTTAATTATTTTATGTCTTGGTGTTATTTTCCTAGAGTTCCTTTTGTTAGGGACTCTCTCTGTGCATCTGGGACCTGGGTGTCTATTTCCTTCCCCAGGTTAGGGAAATTTTTAGCTGTTATTTCTTCAAAGAGACTTTCTACTCTTTCGTCTCTTCTCTTCTCCTTCTGGTACCCCTTATGTGAATATTATTTTATTTAGAGTTGTTACACCAGTCTCAGCATCTTCTTGTTTTTAGAGATTCTTTTTTCTCTCTTTTCCTCAGCTTTGTTGTTTTCATGTCCTCTAATTTCCATCTCATTGATTGTCTTTTCTACCTGGAGCAATCTATTACTTATTTTCTCCATTATATATTTCATTTCAGTTACTGTATTCTTCATCTCTGAGAGGCTCTTTTTCAAATCTTCTATGTCTTTGTTGTACTTCACCTTGACATAATCAATTCTTTTCTGCAGGTCTGAGTCATATTTATGACTGTTACTTTGACATATTTTTCAAGAAGATTGCTGATCTGTTTCATTAGGCCCTCTTTTTTGTGTCTTATCCTGTTTTTTTTGTTTGGAACATATTTCTCTGCCTCCTCCTTTTGTCTGGGTTTCTGTGTTTCTTCCTTTGCATTAGCTATGCTGTACCTTTTGGTCTAGAATGTAATGACTTTGTGAAGTGTGAGTCCTGTGTTGCTAGAAGCTCAAGACCCTGCTCACCAGTGTCTGGTTCTTCTTTGCAGTGGAACTGCATTTGTTGTTGTGAGCTGTGGGCAGAGCCACTTTTCTGCCTGTCTGCCAGCAGTGGCTGGTCTCTGTTGGTCAAGGTCTTTTGTGAGCTATGCAGCAGCACTTCTTTGGGATTCACTGTGGATGGGGCCACCCTTGCATGCCCTGCAGGTTTGTTGTTGCTGTTAGCTGATGGTGTGGGTGGAGTGGGGTGGGTGGTCAGGAAAGCACTTCATGGGGCTGGGTGCTTCCTTCCACCAGTGAGAAACAAACATTTGGATCTGGTTCCCATAGGTGCCTCCCCAGTTGAGCTGAGAGAGGGCTGGGAAAGCTGGGAAAGCTTCCCTCTGCTCGCCAGACAGCAAAGTGTGACCACTGTTGAACCAAGCAGTCCAGGTAGATGGACAGGTGTGCAGAGAAGCACCTCAAGGCTGAGCCACCAGTGTGGAGTACGGAGTGTTTGGAGCTGGCTCCCACAAACACCTAACTAGTTGGGCTGAGGAAGAGCTAGGGAAGAGTCATCTACTTGCCCTTTTTCCTCTGGAGAGAGCTCTGTCCAACCTCTGCCCCTCTGCCCTTTCTGATGCTGGTAAATCTTTCAAACTGAAAATTCTGTGTTGGGTCTCAGTGGGACCAGTGGAGCATGCCTGTCCCCTATAAACAGCAGGAGTTTCAGCTTCCCAGAGTACTCCAACTTTCCCTGGTGTCCAGCCTTGTTAATTACCAAAGCTTAATAAAATGTGGACTTGTGTTCCCAGAGCAGATCTCCAGGGCCAGGTATGCAGGATTCCTGCATATTTATTCCCCTTGCCCCACCCCACTCCATTCCTCTCCATGCCACTTTTAGGATGGCAGAAGGGCTTAGGTCCTGCTCAGTTGCAACTCTGCCACTTTGCCCTTCTCTGTGTGGTCTTCTCTTCTTCACAAGGTACAGGTGGTCTGTTCTTCAGTCTTTGGATAATTTTCATGGTTAGTTGTATTTGCTGTAGTTGCTTCCTTGGTGTGTATTTGGCAAGAGGTTTCTACATTGCCTTCCTACTCTGCCATCTTTTCTAGGGGCAAAACTGATAAAGCTTTAGTTAGACTCATCAAGAAAAAAAGCTCAAATAAATAAAATTGGAAATGAAAGAGGAGGTGTTACAACTGATATCACAGAAATACAAAGGATCATAAGAGACTACGATGAGAAATTATACACTGACAAATTGGACAACCTAGAAAAAATGGAAAAACTCCTAGAAAGGTATAATATTCCTAGACTGAACTATGAAGAAATAGAAAATCTGAATAGACTGATAACAAATAGAAATATGATTCAGGAGATTGAATCAATAATCAAAAACCTTCCAACAAACAAAGTCTAGTACCAGATATCATTTACTGGTGAATTCTACTGAATACTCAGAGACTTAATTCCTTTTTTTCTCAAACTTTTCCAAAACTTGAAGAGGAGGGAATGCTTCCAAACTCGTTCTACAAGACCAGCATTACCTTGATACAAGAGGACACCAAAAAAAAAAGAGAAAATTATAGGCCAATATCCCTGATGAACACAGAGGCAAAGTCCACAGTGAGATTTTAGCAAACAGACTTCAACTATGTATGTAACAGCTCAGACAGCACGATCCAGTGGGATTTATTCCAGAGAAGCAAGGAGAGTTTAACATCCACAAATCAATCAGCATAATACCCCACATGAACAAAATGAAAGATAAAAATCAAACATTTATCTCAATAGATACAGAAAAAGCATTGGATTAAATTCAACATAAATTTATGATAAAATCTCTCAACAAAGTGAGTATAGAGGGAAAACACCTCAACAAATAAAGGCCACACATTACAAACTCACAACAAATATCAAATTCAATGGCAAAAAGGTGAAAGCTTTTCCTCTAAGATCAAGAAAAAGACAAGGAAGCCACACTCACTGCTTTCACTCAATATAGTATTGGAAGGCCTAGCCACAGCAATTAGTCAAGAGAAATGAATAAAAGGCTTACAAATTGGAAAGGAAGAAGTGAAACTGTCAATATTGGTAGATGACATGATACTATGTATAGAAAAGCCTGAAGACTTCATTTTAAAATCATTAGCTTTGTGTTCTTTACACACCCTGCTCCTCTGCCGTCCACTCCAGTTTCACTTCACCATGTGGACAACATGAGCAGCCTAACCACTCCATTTGGAGCTATCTTACTTTACTGATCCCAGGCTTAAGTCTCCTCCCAAAGGGCTCTAGGTGGTGTCACTTTTACAAAATTCATAAAACTATTTTCAAAAGGAAAAAAAGTGTGCTAGATAAGTAATGTCTACTTGCTAGAAAGATAGTCCAATTTTTTTGAACTGCTTTCTTTCTGTTAAAAAGATAATAGTAGATAATCTAGAAAATGAACCAAAGAACGCCTAAAACGTTTTCTCAGAGAGCCATAATTTACTCTATCCTGCCTTTCTTATCTTGAAACTGTACCATATCTTTTATAATCTACTTTTTTACCACACTTTTAAGATGTTTGAAAATATCATGACTCTACTGTATTTCATCGTGTAACCCTTCTGATTTGGGGTATTTGTTTTCTAATACTTTGCATTTGTAAGTATAACTACAAAAAATTATTTGTACCAGAAAGTACTTAGTGTACCTTAGTGTACATAACATTTTCTTAACATAGATTCCAATAGACTTACTCAGACAAAGGGTATACAAATTAAACCCTTTAATACATGCTGCTAAGTTTTTTCCTTCAATACATTTGCCATCAACCAAATACAAGACTGCCTATTTCATTTCTTGCTCACCACTACTGAGTGTACTTTATTCCCAAAGCCATTAAGAAACAAAGGTATTTGTTACTTCATTTTTAAATTATTTATGTTGAAGATTTTTATTATAAATTATTATTCCTTTTCATATTATTTGTTAATATCTTTTATACATGTAATTGAGAGACCTCAGTGACTTTCTGAGAGCATAACTATCTTTAAGCTTTTAAAATAAGTTTCTTTTCAGGGGAAAGACTGCCACTCGAAAGACTATAGATTGTCCCTCAGATTCCAAGAAGTCACAACTCTTATTCCTTGGATGAATGTCTTATGTATCTCAACGAAAATGAGGGTGGTAAAAGGAAGTAAAAAAGGAAACTTTTCTCAAACCCACAAGGCTTTAGGTGCTAGAAATTCGGAGTTGAACCCATGCTACTTTTTATTACTGGTGAATTATTCAAAAATCTAGTTACCTCAAAATGGAAATAAGAGTTAGAAGGGCCTTCCTTGGTCCTCTTAAAGTGGCTTAATCGTAACACAATGTTGAACTGATGAAAATATATCCACAAAAAAGCATTCATCATTGTTATATTTTTTATTGGGATGAAATCTGAGCCTTTTGAAAAGAATCTCTTGGCTGCACTGAGCTATTTTAAAGCATCTAAATTCAGCCAAATTTGGCAATGGTCCATAAAAGTGACTGTTCTTATCTTTACTTGAAACTATTTTCAACATCAACTTTCTGGAAGTAGGCCTTTAATATTAGCTTTAATAAATAGCTGCTAAGCACCTTTGGTCCTGATATAGATGAAGTTGCTATGACCATTCTAAATAAGTTGTATTGTATCTTTAGATTGACTGTAAGTGGCCCCATCTTTTACCTAAAAAGGAAACAGAAGTGCTGATCAAAACAGAATCGTAGCTTGTCAGGTTCTGACGGCATTCTACCTCTTCTCAGTCGGATGGCTGAGAAGTCAGCTTAAATTAGCAAATAGGAAGAAGCTTGAATTTGTGGACCAAGATTAAGTGGAATAGAAGTCATCACAAATCTGAAGGGGAAATAAAGAGGGATACTCCAAGAAAAGCAAAGAATATTACCAGAAACATTAACCCAAGTGAGAAAAAAAACCATGCCCAGGCAGCTAAAATAGATACAGCAGCCGTCAGGAGAACCGAAGCTAAAAATAAAGATAGTGGCTACTAGGTGTGGCCTTAAAAGTCAAGAAAAGAGGATTTAGCCAGTTTTAAAAATATTAGATATGTATGTCTTCTTTTTCTGGGAAGCAGTTCTTTACCTGTCTTAAAGCAGGTGTATTCAAAAGTGCTGTCTGGAAGCTAGCTAAAATCATACTAGGTATTGTCTGTGATGCACCCCCAAAAAAGTAGTTTTAAATTTCTTGTAATACTGTTAGGGAGGGAAACTATACTTAAAAGGTTCAAAGCAGCGTATACTGAGATATTGAAATATATGACAAAGAAACAAGAAATAAAGAGAGCAAGAAAGGTGTTTAAAGTTTCAGTAGGTGAAGAGTAGGAGAACATTCCGGAAGGGTGTTTAGTCCAGGAACTAGGCCTATATACAAGGGAAGGAATTGCTGAGTGAATGAGAGCACAAGCTCACCTACCCCTGGGAGGAAACAAGGCTCAGTCTCCAAGCAGCCCCAGGCACTTCTGGGCAGGACTTAGGCAAATAATCAGTCCTAGAGCTGCCAGGATGGAAGAGCCATGCCAGCAGATGTCCAGAGCAAGCAATCAGGAATGTATGCAGAATGTCAACCATGTAGCCAGTACTGCAGCACATGCCAGGATCTGCCCACAGAAAGCTGGTTCACAGCCGAAGGAGCTGAGGTTCACAGATGAGAACCCCATCACTACAGATGGAAACAAAAACAGGGCAAAGTTCCAGGCCCAGTAAGAGGATTACAGGAAAAATGGGATAAGAGAACAGAAATTCAGAATGGAGGCCACAGTTAAGCCTGCAACTGGGAGTGCAGTGGGGAACTGGGTGAGGAAGCTCAGTGCCTTTGGTCAGCAAACATGCCTCAAAACCCTGCTTGGTGGGGAGAGCTCTGACTCTGGGAGCCCCACAAAAACCAGAGATCAACAGTGGGCCAGTATATCCCTCTCAGGGCTGCAGCAATCATGGGTCAGGGCCCAGGGCTGGACCTTTGTTCTAATATATGGAACTCCAAAACAGCACAGAGGGAAGGGAAGGCATTATTAGAAATCTAAACTAATGTATTTACTAAAATGTCATTACTTCTAAGTATATACAATTAAAATAACTCAGCTAGCAGAAGTTAACAATGAGTATCCACTTAGGTCCAACTTTGAGATATTTTAAATGATTTAAAATTTGCCCAGAAGCTTTAATTTTAAATTTTTTCTTGAAAATATTACATTAAAATTTGATAAAACATTTCATTCTGATTATATATGTAATTGGTTATGTAAAGGTTTTTTTGTACACAGCTAGTCTATAACTCCTTTTCATTTTTGCATATCTGCAAAAATTTTCTGAATCTGCTCCTGAAAATGGTGCTGTTTTGCATGAGATTCTGACTTTTAATATTTTTTATTAGAATTTATATGACTTTAATGTCATTCTTAGACTAAGACCTTTGAACCAGCGATTTCAAACCTGCCTGGAATTACAAACATCTGCAAAGATTTTTAAATTATAGATTACCTGTTCCAACATAAAGACCCCTATTTAATAAGTCTGGGTTATTAATTATAGTTTAAATCTGCTAGAATTACTAAGAATTCAAAATTAACAGAGCCAAATTTAATAAATTTGTTACTTAATCTGCATTGCTATTTTCTTATTAATATTCATACTTCAAAACATAACTGGAACTTAAGATATGCCTTTGTCTTGCAGTCTTACAAGATTGCAAAAAATCAATAATTTAATTTTAGAGTATTCAAATGCACCTTTGGTATTAAGGCAAACAGAATATGGTTGCTTAAAAGGTAGTTACAATCTAAAAACAAAATTAAAGGGACATAAACTTCACCATAAAGGAAACAATTACTGTAAGTTCTAAAATTTCTACATAAGTTTATGGATACTATTTGTTTGCAGAGGAATGCAATGTTATGAACCAAAATCAGTACATATTAAAATCTGAATGGCTACTTTTATCATAAGGTTTTATATAAAATTTCTTAAATATTTTCTAACTGAACAAATTGGATTTTTTTCTATGAAGTACTAATTTGAAATATGGAAACAAGAGCAGATTCTTTAAGTTTGTATGTTCAGTTCTTCAAAACTAAAAACAAATTTTAATAGCTTTAGATGTGTTAAGTATTGATTTGGTGAAAATTAAGGTAACTATTCTATTATTGTCTAAATTATTGGTCTTTAACTGGCATTCTGGTAGTTACTGTAGGTATAATACAGTAATGTTGGATATAGACTCAGTTATTATAGAGAAGGTAGCTACAATTTAGGTGAAAGAGCCTGTGGGAGGATAGTTGTAGGTTAAATTTTAGTGATAATACTAAAGGTTAACTTGCCATAGAAGAGAACATTTTTTGTAATCAATGGTAGTTCTATTAAGGTTAAAATGCTAATGGTGGCATTTGTAGTTACAGGTTCAGATGACTAGGTGGAGATTACAGATTGTTGATGAAGAATGATAATTATTATTTTAGGCAAAGTGGAAGTTGCAGGTCAAGTGGAAGTGGTAAATGATTGTAGTGAAGTTAATGTAGTTGTACATTTAGTCAAAGAGATAGTGGAAGTAGTGATAGTTTTGATTGTCAGCTAAGATTAAGCTCTAACAGCATTTCCTGGTATTTAAGTTTCAGTTGTTGTGGACCCTGTTGAAGCGGAACAGCTACTGTTTCACTTATAGTTGTGGTGATGGCTGTTGTGATCATAGATTCCGTTAAGTGGTAGTTGTGACTGCTGTGGTTGTGGGTTCCGCTATAGTGGTGGTTGTGGCTGTCGTGGTCGTCGTGGGTTCCGCTGAAGTAGAGGTTGTGGCTGTCGTGGTTGTCGTGGGTTCACCTGAAGTGGCAGTTGTGGCCACCATGGTCGTCATGGGTTCAGCTGAAGTGGCAGTTGTGGCCGTTGTGGTAGTTGAGGGTTCCGCTGAAGTGGTGGTTGTGGCCGCTGTGGTTGTCGTGGGTTCGGCTGAAGTGGTGGTTGTGGCTGTCGTGGTCGTCGTGGGTTCACCTGAAGTGGCAGTTGTGGCCACCGTGGTCGTCGTGGGTTCAGCTGAAGTGGCAGTTGTGGCCGTTGTGGTCGTTGTGGGTTCCACTGAAGTGGTGGTTGTGGCCACCGTGGTAGTCATGGGTTCCGCTGAAGTGACGGTTGTGGCCGCTGTGGTTGTCGTGGGTTCCGTTGAAGTGATGGTTGTGGCCATTGTGGTTGTAGGTTCCGTTGAAGTGGTGGTCACTGTAGGTTGAGAAGTAGTAGAGGTTGTTCCAGGAACAATAACTACAGGCTCCCCGTTGTTTTGGGGTAGCTGGATAACAATGGAAGAATGGTCATTTCCTCTATTATTCACCAGACACACGATGAGTACTCCAATTGCTGTTGTTATCACACAGGCTAAGAGACAAACCAAAAAGACTTTCCACAGAGACCAGTTATTGCAGCAATTTCCTTTCACCTAAGAAGAGTGTTAATGAAAATATCAGTAATGAGAGACAAAACCACTTGTGAGTTATCATCTCTTTTGTGTTATTTATAACTTAGTGCATTAAAATCATTTGAATCTCCATGTCTCTGAAGTAATCTAGGCTGAAAGTCCAAGTTTTTATTCAGGAGGATGTAACTGCATGATTTCTATAACATTAGCAGAAATAAAAATCTGTCAGTATCTCATCTTCTTTCATTCTATTTTCCAGTGATGGTCTGGGGGCCCTCTGTCCTTTCACACAAACAGAATAACACTTTAATGGTAAATTCTATGTCACAGACCTGATCTTCCACTGGACATTGTCATTACCCAAGATGGCTCCACTTCCAAAACCACTTCCTCAAGAACCCAGTGCTCTAAACCACCATCTCCTCTCCATCCAGCTTGTTCAAGTATTCCCATAATAATCTTTATTTAATTTTATTAAAAGCCTTCTTCACAGCAGTCCTTGCTTCACTCACATCCGCCTTATCTACCTTTTTGTCCCATGGTACATTATTTTAATAACATTTACTAATTCCCTAAAATCTCTTGTGCTTCTCTCTTCTTGTTTCCTCCAGCTGGTAAATAAATTACTATCTGATTTCTTGGCACCTGTCCTTGAACAGCCACACTGTTGGTGAAAGTCAAGCACCTGGACAGATTATAGAGTCAAAATAAATGTATGATCACCATCTTCAAATGGATTATCTCTACTGCTCTACTGTATTATATCTCTCTAAAATACTCTCTCATTTTTGTAAATACTTTCTCAATCTTCTCTCTCTTTAAACCTATAACCTTCACCTACCAACCTTCAATTGTCCTTCCTTATTCCCATCAATAACTTTACTTCCTTCCTACTTCTTTGGGAAACTCAAAAGCATAAACTGAAAACTTTCAACCCCCCCCAACTAGTTACCAGATCTGCAAACCTACGTACGCCTGAACTCCACCTCACTTCCTTCCCTGACTGACACAAGAGGACCTAGTCTCCTTTCTGCCTGATGCTGATCTACCAATCTGTCCTTTGGATCCCATCCCTTCTGCCCTTCTCAGCTACTCTTCTGTTTATCCTTCTGGGACTGAATACTTCATCACTTTCCTCTTAAGCGCCTTCTTTCTTTGAACATTTAAGCACATTTGAATCTCTCTCATCTTAAACAAAAACAAATCTCCATTGATTCCAATTTCCCCTCTAGCTACTTCCTTTTTCTCTCTTTCTCTGGAAAACTAAACTTCCTGAAAGTTGTCAAAATGCAGTGTCTCCACTTGCAGTCTTCAACCCAATCCAGTCTGGCTTCTGCTTCTGTCATGCCACTAAGACACTCCTAATGAAGTCACCCATGACATCCACTCACTGAAACCTAACTGACATATTTCAGCCCTCATCTTACTGAAGGCTTCAGTAGCATTTGCCATGAAAATCATTCCTCCTTCTCTCTTTTGAACAAATTTTTTTCCTTTTGCTTTTGTGATATCCTACTCTCATTGGTTTCCTCCTAACCCCCTAGAATCTTCCGTTTCCTTTGCAGATAGCACCTGAAAGTGCACAATGAAAAGAAGCCCCTGGATACTTTCCAGTGAGATGCATTAACAAAGTAAACCAAAGCCCTGCTTGTTTTCTCACTAATCCTTATCATCACTTATGATTTGGTTATAAAATGGCTGATGACCTACTGGATTACCTTAACAATTAATTAAACTGAACTGTTAATTCTAAGGCATTTTTGCAAATATTTGTTGCTGCTATTCTTAGGCAACAAGCATAATGGAAGAATGTAGTCTTTTTAATTGAAGAGATGTTATGAATTTCAGAGCTTAAACAATGAACCCTTAAACAATTTCTTACCGTCTCTGAGCCTCGAACTCCTTATCTTGAAATACAAAGATAAAAATGTCTATCCTATGTTGTTGCTGGGAAGATTATAAATGACATACATAAAGTCACAAGTTCTCAAAAATGTTTTTTTATTTTGGATGCAGTATAGTATAGGTTAAAATCAAGACCATTGGAGTTCAACATATTTGGAGTTGAATTTTTAGTTCTGTCACTTATTAGCTGTGTAATATTGGTAACTTTATCTTTCCAAGCCTTAGTTTCCTCATAAGAATAATACCTACCTAATAAAAACTATAAAAAAATAAGACAGTGTTTGTAAAGTTCATGGCATAGTGTCACATATGTAAGCTTTCAATTGTCCAACATGATTATTTCATTATCACTTGGATGACAGCAAGACCCCCAAGGAGTGGAATACAACTCATCCCTTTCAGACAGACTAGAGAAGGTCTTATATATTATAAAATATGAGCCGTGGTGTTTATTGGAAGGCCAGGGTTTTGTGCAAAGGTGGTAGCTCCAAGGCATTGGGGCCAGACAAATGAGGGGCGCTAAGCCCAAGTTAGCCCTAAAACAAGTATCATCTTGTTTACCTTGACTAAAAGTGCTACAAGGAAGTAGTACCACTTTTTCAAGAAAGGAAGGTGGCATAAAGGCTTCTGTACATTGGGAGGGGCCTATAATACTGCCTTTAAAAAAGAGCAGTTCAGTGCAATAAAGTACACATAATTAGACACAAGAATATCTAACTAAATTCTCCTGTTTGGCCACTCTGGCAAAAGTTATGTGAGTTGTGGCAAGTCTATTAAATTTCCTGGGCCATATTTTCCCTGATTATTAAATAATCCAATGGAACTAGGTCATTCTCATCACAATTCACACATCTTAAAATATTGATACATAAAGCTTATCCATAGAATCTCTGACTTAATTGATCTGGAGTGGGGCTCAGCTATTGGTATTTCTTAAGCAGCCCATAGGTGATTCTAAGATGCAGCTAGGGTTAAGAACTTCCTGACTAGATGTTATCTTAGACCTCTCAATTCTATGATTGATACAAATTACTTTACCTCTGCAAACAAGAAACATTTTCCAGCCACACCCTATTGAGCTCATTCATTCTTTAACATTGTCCCAGCAACAGCATAAGCAGTTGTTATCTGGAATCAAGAAACAAGGCTCAGACTCTTTCTACCCAGGCTCTACAGCAAGATTGAACAGCAGAGGGTAGGAATTCCAGAGTCAGGGGAACCCACCAAACTGCCAACCAAAATAACTAATTTATAGTCAATGTCAAGTTTCTCTACAGAGCTGAAGATATAGAGACAGAGCCCTGAGGTACTGTAATTCAGCCAATAGATAAGATCAAGAACCAAGGAAAGCTGGGTCTAGTCTCCAAAGGCAGTGGAGAAAATCTGGAAAAAGGAGTCAGGTTTTCATTCAAGGTCATACACAGCAGAGGTCAGAACAAGGAGAGCCATACAGAAAGTGCCACATACAGGTTTCGAGGCTAGAGCAGTGTAAGAAAATAAGGTGATCACCGGTAGAGCAGGACCCTTGAAGTTTTAAATATGACAAAGTCTGTGCTCAGAGTGTAATTAGTAAATTAAACCTTACATTGCCAACATATTTTCTCCCTGCCCCTCCCCAATCTTGCTTTCGTACTTTTATTTTAATATATATGTTCTCTATGTGACATATTTGAGTCCCCAACTAGACTAACACAGCTCTTTGAAAGCAAGATTATCTAATATTCTTACGAAGTGCCTTAACAATGACTTATACTAAGAATACAGCAAATGCTTAACATAAATATACATGAATTAAATGATTAAATACATTTCCTGGGAAAGACTAGAGCAAATACACCCCATACAGAGCACAGCCAACCTGGGTAAAAGTGGCTGCCCCAAACATTACCTGTGTGTTGGATAACTCTGTGTGTGGACATCCTGAGTGTAGGAGGACTCCTGGGCTCACACAGACCCCAGATAAGTTGGCCGAGACATCACCAGGTATGGCATTTGAAGGTGGACGCCAGCATGCAGAGCTGTGAGCCTCTTGGTCATTTGAACACATAATTGGCTAAAGAGAATAAGCAGAAGTAAATAGGAAGTTGTGGTGTTGAATTTCTAAAATGAAACTCTTCTGTCAAAAATAAACAAATATGACTTTTAAAAGAAATAGACAAGACTTTTAGAAGGAATAAATGCTTTCTTATTAAATTCTGAAGACCAAGGAATCTAGGCAGATTATTATATATCACAGTTTAACTAATTTTTGTAAGTTACTGATGGTCCAGATCAGGCATGGATATCATCCCACTTCATCGTATTACATGCATGTATTAAATAGCCTCATGTTACAAGCTGCTGTACGTGGAGAATATACTAGGAATCCTGTATTCGTATAAGGCATAGAATGTTGGAGTTGAACAAGTCCTTGCAGTTTGTCAGGTACAACCTGTTCAGATTATTTTGGAATGAGAATATTGAAGCAAAAAGTGTTGAGCTATTAGTATTATTATTATTTTATTATTAAACAATAGCAAGCACTAGAGCCCAAACCTTCCAGTGTTAGGGCCAGAGCACTTCCCATTCCAGTGTACCACATTTAATATATTGTTATACTAAGTTATGGTAATATGTTAATATAGCATTTACTATACTACACTAATGAGAAATTCTCAAAGAATGAGATTATATGCTAATGAAACAGGGAGGCAAAACGGATTTGTGTATAATTAACACATAATACAATAATTGCAAAATATTGTTGAGAAAAAGGAGTGATAACAATTGAACATGGGTGAGTTCAGTGGGAAAGATTTTGAAGAAGAGGTGTGTTAAAAGCGGGTTAGAAACAAGATAAAGTGAAAAATGAGAGAGAAATAAACCCAAAAGCTTTTGGCTTAAAGTTTTGTTACTTCTTAAAAATAATGCAGAATTGCCTGAGCTCTTCATCACACAGGATGATAATACTTTCCAGTTGTGAGTCATCTCTCTCATTCCTTACTCATCTTCAAAAAGGTTTTCCAGACTAAAATTACCTGCTCATAGATTTGCTGTGCTGCAAAAAGGTTAGAACAATTCCTGGCATATAGTATGCACTCAATCACGCCATCTCTGTTAGTCGTAGTAGCGTTTATTCCTACTGCCATTACAAGTTTTCTTTGATCATGCTGATTTAATTGCCCATTACAAAATAGTTTTAAAATCGTTGGCCCACCAACCAATGACTTCCATAAAAGTGTCAAGCTAGAACTGCATGTAGTCATTGGTCCCTTAGGAGATATCATTAACAAAACAAAAAATAAATATGGTTGTTATTAAATATACATAAGATGCATATATACAGAGTCTTGGCAGTAAAGAGTTTGGTAGGTTAGATTTTTTCTATAAGTTCTATTAAAGAAATAAAGAAAACAGCTCTATGTTTAGTGAATAAAAATGAAGTTCACGTTATTCACTAGGTAAACTTGAGCAAAGTTAAACTTACCTTTAATAACAACCTTGCTTATTTTCCTTAGTGTTGATTCCATTGCTTTAGGTATTTATTATCCAGTTTGCCTGTGGCTGATGAACTTGGATATTTTAATGCACTTTGTAAACAAAGTAAAACTCACTCACCAGGCCAGTTTTCCAGAATTTTCTGGCCTTTTTGGAATCCAACCCCTTTGAAAAATGAAAGATAATGGGTGGTGTGTAAACTAAGGTAGATAACCTGTGGTCTAGGCTTAGCTCTGACGTGATACTGCAGCTCGAATAATAATTTTTACTGTGTTAGGCTAGTCTAATTCTTAGTACACGTAGAGTCTCTAGACAAAATAGTTGAGCTGTGAATAATGTTCACTCACATTAACAGCCTTAGCTAGTAAGGACCCTAAGTAACTGAAGTGCATTAGCTATCGATCACAAAGGAAGTTCTATAGATTTTTCCCCCTAACTTTATATGGATTAATTTAAGACCATATACAGTCTAATAGGAAAACAAAATGCCAGAATTTATTTTCTTTTAAGGCTTGTAATCTTCAAATAATTCTTAAGTTCCATTATTGACTTGGTCTTAAGAGAAAAATATTTTTATAAATATACATAGAAAAGTGGAATATCCAGTCAGCTATTCAGATACGTGCTGTAAAAACAAGATAATATTTGTAAGCATCTTCAAGTTTGTTCTTAGGTACGGAAACTATCAAGATGATAAATACTTGGCTAAATGGATTTTTCTTTCCATCCAAGTACCCCAGCATCCCATTATAGAGTGTCAAACTGGAAGGGACAAAGAGGATAGTTTCAGGAGGGTCCTTTGAATGATGACTCAAAAAGACAAACCCCTCTTCTTTTCTTAAAGAGAAATCTTCCATGAAACTCTTTTGTTTTAACATTTACTGAGGAGCAGGACTTTCTTCCTTGGCTCATCTTGTTAATACAGGCTGATTGCTGCAGCTCCAAATTGCAAAGGCAAAATATTTCATTTATTCTTCAGGTGGCAAACTTTAACTTGATATTTTATTTTTTAGCACATTTACATCCTTTGCTCTGATGTCAAAGATTATTTGTTCAGACATAACCAGATACATAAAAAGCACTTATAACTGTACACTGAAGGCTTGATTCTTGGTTGTAAAACATTTCAAAATAGACAAAATGATCGTATTTTTATACAAAGTAGGAATTTTTAGAGGATTTCTTTCTTAAGACTGAAAGGCAATATCCAGGATTAATATCTGGATTTCCAGCATATTTAGAAGTCTGAGTTCTGACAAGTTTAGGACTTGTATGTAAAATTTAAGAATCAAATTGTAAAAATATAACTTTAAAACTAAACCAAAGACATCAATGGAGCTTTATGTTTATATGATGGTGGTTATAGAAAGTTAAATGTATTTATATGTATATCATATGGTCATAGAAACATTTTTAATGCTTTATATCAGTAAATATATAAAATAATTTCTAAAATATAATATAGCAGAATACAGCTATAAAGCAAAAAAAATTAAAACCTGGCTATTCTTCCTTTTGGAGAAAATTATGCAAAATTATGACTGAGTACATAGCAGTAAAGAGATTAGATTGCTTTTAAATGCTAAAAGTAAGACTGCAGTATAAGCGAAATATTAAAACAGAGAAACAATACTCACTGGCTGGTTTTCAGTGTGCTCAGTATTCACTATGTATTTTCCATGCTTTCTGTCCATTCTTGAGCTTGCAATGCTACAAGCTCAACTCCAAGAATATTTTTCAATTCATGCATTGCCTTTTATATCTGCAGCTCTGAGAAATAATTAAAATGACTGGTGGAAAATCAACTCTGATGCATCAGTGCAGGTGTGGATTAAACTAAATAATAAATAATTAATCACTAAAATGGGATCCACCTTAGAGAAGGAAATGAGGTGTTACAGAAAAACACAAGAAAACCAACCCTACCTCTGAGAGCTACTGTGACTCCCCTCAGCAACCCTCCTGATAGAAAGGAAAACTGAAAATTTTCCATAGTTCTTTTTCTTCCCTTTGGTCCCATCTTTCAGACACCTGCATTTTATTTTAGGACCAACCTAAGAAAAAACTCTGAGGTAGAGGTCTGCCATTGCTCTCTCTCCACACAGCATGCATGGCTTCTCTCCTCTGGCGGCACCGTCTCTTAGTCACACATGCCATCAGGATGACTTCACCTTTTGGTCTTGAGGTTGGTGTCTAGAAGTCTACTTGGTCAGCTGCTCAGTAATTCACATGCATTTAACAACAATTAGAATCAGTTTCCTAGGCAGAAATTCCAAACGAGTGATGGAATATTGAAAATGTTTAGGAAGAGATTTTTTTTTGTCAAGACATCTAGTTTGTCCTACATTGAAAAAGGATGAACCCTTTTACTGATTTATTTACTCAACAAGTGATAACACTGAGTTTCTAAAATGTGGCATGTATTTTTCCAGTGCAAAAATATCACTAGCAAATAGAACAGACCACAACCCATATCCTTGTTGTATCTGACATTCTTGGACTCTGAATTCTTTTCAAAAGTTTGGGCCTTTGAAATTTCTTTATAAATGTATCCAATACCTTCAAGCTTAATGAGCTTAACTGAAATGACATAGCCTCAAGCCTTAGAACATAAGGAACACAGAAAAACTGCCAAAGAATTGAAAAGCTGGGAAGGGATTTGTTCTTAAGAGGAGTCAAAACATGATGACTTACTCTTATTCCTATTGAAACAAAACCAATGATGGCATTGTATGGCCATGAGCTACACGGGACACACCTGAGTTGAAGGTGTGTCAATAATATTAAGCATGACCATCAATTAAAACTGACTTATTGAAAATCAGAATGCTACGTTATCAAACAAGTGGTATAAGTTTGATTGCCTTTGCTTTAAAATATTACTAGACTTTTATTCTGAGGTGTCATTTGGTAGTAGAGTAACACAGCCATAGCGTTAGGAAAACTCCATTCTACTGGACAGCATCCTCACATTATGTCAATGGCATAAAGAGTGAAAATTTACTGTGTCACTACCATCTCATGCTCACCATCTCTAATTGACCTGGCAGTTGCAAGATGTAGTCACCAACTTTGGAAGAACATACAGGAAGAAACACTACATTAAAAAAAAAATAGCAACAAAATTAAACAACACATTGCTCTATGGCTAAATTTACCATGTAAAAATCAGATTTTGCTTTATTTGGCAAAGAACAATTCTTCAGCATGTATTATTAACAGTTCTTGTGAATGCTTCTATCCAAAGGTCAACAGCAAGAACAGAACGCACCTGGATTGTTGTAATGAGCAAAGAATATGGGCATCTCTCATTGCCCCGTCAGAAGCTTCTAAGGAAACATCTTTGTTCACAGGATTCATAGCCCAAAAGACACCTGAAAGTCTTGTCGCTGTCAAGGAGGTGAGAGAACTGTTGATGGCTGGCCAAGCATTAGGGGAAAAATTGTCTATTTCTTACTCATCTAATAGAGACGTAAATTACGTTGTCTGAAAAGCTAGGTCAAAACATTTTTTAAAATCATGTTACTTAAATCTTCCTCACTTGAAATGTTGCTATGCCTTGATTATTATTTCTTTGGTCAATTGATAATTTGAAAGTCGATATAACAGCTTTAGCCCTCGGATCTCAGACCTTCAGGAAAGAGAGTTCAGTGTGTTTTTCACTGTTATTGACATGGCAACCAAGCAATCAGACACAAAATATCAAAGCCTACGTAGAATACTGACATGCAACCCAATTAATTCAAAAATAAGAAAGATCATTGTGAAAAACATGGAAACTGAACAAAAAATATCCAAAATGCCCTATCAAATTTATTATCAAAGTAGTCATAAGCAATCATTAAAAGTAAGGGTAAAAAGAAAAACCAAAAAGTTCTGCAAATGTGCTAATTTATTATTACCACAGCACTGTTGGGGAGACCTTTATTGTATTTTTTCAAAGCTGGGCTAATTCCTATAACAGGTGTTCCTTCACTGAATCAAAAGTAATTAAAAAGTATTTTAGCATTACAATGGAATTATGATAATAAGCCCTACTTAAAATAGAAACTTCAGGAGGAAAAACATGTTTTGATGCATATCATTGAATTTCCTAATTACAAATTTAAAGTACACTTATAAACTTTAAATACATTGATACTGACAAAACATGGTCTTTCATTAACTTATTCCCAAGTGTTTATTGAGCACCTAACACGCCCAAGCATGTCTTGAACCTGGACATCCAGAGAACAGCGATCAGGTGAGTCCCCTACTTCTACTCTATTCTTTGTTTATTGAATGTTTGGCTTTTGATTTCAACTTTAAAATTTGTTTAAAACATACTATTTTTATTTAAACAAATAGAGTGGTAGTTTTAAGTTCATTTAAAGATAATTTCTTTTTTTATGTTGGGAAATTGGTTCCATAATGGTCAATGTATCAGCTTCTACAGAATCAAGGGCGTCTGCATAATTCATCTCTATTTGACCACAGTGACTAGGTATTCATGACTTTTCTAGGGACTGGTAGTTGATTTTATGGTGACCTTCTCTGTTCAAAAGCTCTTTTTTCTATTAAGCTAAAATATTCCTTGTTCCTTCGACTGACTTATACTCTGCTCCCACTTTACCAGGAGACACCCCAAATTAAACCTTTTTCCTTCAGAATATGGGTCTGCAATCCCTGATGCACAATTCCAAAATACAAAAGTGTTTGGAAGCTGGGAATTATTTTGTACATTTGGCACAAATTTACTTTGCAGCAAAATTTAATTCAAGCTAATAAGGCTATTTTTAGCCTTTAATAAATTTAACATGATTGTTCATATGTTTAATAACAAAAATATTAAGGTCTATTGCAGTGTTATACTTCAGTCTTGCTAGGTGTTGTGCAATGTATTATATTGACCTCATATATTTTTTAAAAACCTGAATTATGAAACACATGTCACTCAAGCACTTCATTTGAGGGGCCATTTACAATTTTTTAAAGACAACCAACATGTCCTTCATCATGCCTATTGCTCTGAAAAACTACTTGTAAAGTCTTCAGTTGGTAAACTGACTCTTAGAACTAGCACTTTAAATGCAGATAAGAACTAAAAAGAATAAAAATAAACACTTCAGCCATTGCTAGGGCGCAGCAAACCATGTTACCCTTGAGCAACCTCTGACATCAGATTTGATTAATATAACATTATTAACATTAATGAGATGTTTATGCCTGTGCCAGTGGGTGTACCCACTGCTCAAAGTTAATCCTTGTAACACCTACAAAAATTAAGTATTATTACCACCATGTTCCTGATGAGACACATATGGTTTAAGTGACCTTTTATAAACCTGAGTTAAGATTAGAGTGTGTGGCCTTCAGGTTCTCTGCTCACTTATTGTGTATAGCCATTTATTAATTGTCTAATGTGTACTACACAGCGCACCCCCTAAGAAGGAGGGGGAGAAAAGGTAAAAACAACTTTGAGGTTAAATTTATTGGAAAGACCACAAAGCTGTTGAGCTTTTAGAGGCTCTGGTGACATACCAGGGAAGTATGAATGTTTACTAGAAGCAAGGCTCGGGTGGCACTGCCACCTGGAATCAGACCTGCCCACAAGGATAGAGAGAGAACTGAAAATTAGGCTCCAAATAACAGCAAGCACTTGGCAACTCCCAGGGCAGAAACAAGGTCATCATCCATGCTGACCCTGCACGGCTGTCCAAGCATCTGAAAATGGCGGGACTGTCATGTCTTAGAGGTACACAGAGCGGGGGCTGCAATCAGCTTTGAGATGTTTCTCTCTGAGGACAGCAGGGCCCTGGATCTGGGAGCTGAGGCTCACTGAAGAGACTGCATTCTGCCAGGATGGACACAGAAAGAACAAGGCAGGTCCCCAGGCCTCATTAAGCAACTGCAGCAAGTAAGACTGATTGTTAGTATGGGAACTCAGAATGGAAATTTAAGAAGACCTCATGTCTACAAGGCAGGGTAAAGAAAGAAATTGAAGTTTGTAAGGTCCAGAACCATACTGTTATCAGAATTGGGGCTCTATGGGGCTTGGGATCAACTCTCAACCTGCATTACAGTGAGATCCCAGGGCTCCGGGGTGGGGCACCTTAGTTCTGCTAGGGGCACAGTGGCCAGTACAGGACTCAGAAGTCCCATAGTTCCAAGGCAGGGCTCTGCTTACTTCATCAACCTCACTTGAGGAGTCGGGTGTCTGGTAAAAGATGAGAGCTCTATGGGGCTGAAGCTGCTCAGGGAACTTCTGAGTCAGGTTTGGAACTAGGACAATGATGGGAGGACTGGAGGAGGCTGCAGTGAATTTCAGCTTTAAGGTGCGGCAGGGCAGCCAGCAGGGTAGTGAGGGGAAGCTGAGAGCAGATGCCCCTGCAGATAATGTTCAAAATACCAGGAAAGCCAAGGCAGGGATCTTGAGTAATGAAGTGGTCATGGTTTGCAAGAGGCAAGTTCTGATCCAGATTTTAAAAGTCCTCTTGCACTTGGATGGGTAGAGAGAAAGGAGGAAAAATTGTAGAAGAAAGCAGCTGAGACACACTGGAGAGGCAGAAAGAGGCAAGGCACTGGGGTGATTTGGAAGAGCTACCTGGACATTGTATGAAGCTAGAATGGAAATAGATATCAGATCAAACAGACTAGGGAAGGATAAATGTCAGGTTGTTAATTTTAAAGTAAGAATAGAGAAGTGAACAAAACATGGGTATTTTGTATAAGAAAATTAATGAAAATTATATTGGAATAACTAATTTTGTGACCAACAATATCAGTAAAAAAGGAAAGATCATGATTATCCCTGAATTCATTCCAATTAGAAATCTGTTATTCATATTGTTAGCTTCCATTTATGTTCCCTCCTCTGTACTGGACACTGAACTGTGAAGACTGATCCCATCATCTCCCCCGAGGAGGATCACACATAACTGGTCTCCCAACTTCCCCTCCAATTCATTCTTCCCAAGGTTGCCAGAATTCTCTTTACAACAAGTCAGTCTGTTTATATCACTGTCCTGTTCAAAACCCATGAGTGACTTCTCACTCCCCTCAGGGTAAAATCCCAAATCTTTTCCATGGCTGACAAGCCTTTGAACTTGCCAGTATCTACCCACATCTGAATTCTTATCCTGAACCACTTCACACACCACAAACTGTTCTAAAAATGAAGAAATATTTCATATGCATGGAAGGGTATGAAGAATACTCTGGTAAATAGCCAAATTTCCATTACTACTAACTTTTTCACACTAACACTACTGTTGTCAAACTTTTCATTTTGCTAACATGAATGGTATAATAAAAATATCCTGATTTCACCTTCCTTACAGGGTGACACAGCTGAATGATAGAAACAGGAGGATAGGAAATACATATGGGAATATAGTCTGAGCATGCTGGTCCGCAAAGAAAGAATCGTAACACTGAATTGAACCAAATGTAATCATACAAGTGCACCTACTCAAGGTTCTGGATTCAACATGTTACCCGTGGGACTTGGAGTAGCACTAAATTTGCTCATTTGGTTGCATAAAACAAGGAGAGTGGTAGATTATGTTTAATGGAGCTGAAATGACCCAACTTCTTTGATATAACATAAAAAATAAAAAAAAGATCCAAAGGCTTAGGAACAGATACGTGGCACTGGATTCACCCGAGTTTCTTACCCATCCCATGACTGCTTTCCTTGGGAAGACCCGGAGGAAAAGCCCTTCCTTGCATGTGAAAAACACAATCAGTGAGGGTGGAAGCACTGTCCCAGGAAAGCTCTGTGGATACTGTCCTCTGCAGCCTGGGGGAATGGACGTAAGATAACATTCTACAGTGAAAGGCAAGTTGCTTTATCTTTTATGCCCACTAAGTCAGTGGCATATTGTATGGTGAGCCTTTTGGAATTCTGGAGACAATGTATGCTATTTTTTAAGGTGTTGCCTTGACTCATTTATCAACCCATTAGGCTGGGAGATTGAACAGGCATTATCTGATCCCTGTGGGCAAGGGAAGCAGTGTACACTTTCAATAGAAGGTTCTGTAGTTGTCCCACTTGGGGAATAGTTATTTTCAGGGTAGCACAGGGTTTATTCTCAAACCCTGGGCTCTCTAATTGCAGCTTATGAAAGGTTAGATTCCATAGCTCAGTTTTCCACAGTCTCCTGGAGACATTTTCTCGATCATAGGCCCAAGTGGCATATCCACTTTCACAGAAACCTAGGACAGCTACAGAACCTCCTCTTGAAAGTGTGTATTGTACAGACCCAATGTCACGGCTTGGTGGATCAGTTCATAACAGAGAGCTCAGGTCACATAGTTCCTTGGTGTCTCATGGTCAGACATTTACTTTGTCAGGGCCAGAAACAATTGTAACATCCTGTACAACTCACAGACATAATACTGAGTTAATGAACTCAGACACAAAATAATACATCCTGTATGATTACATTTACATGAGTTTAAAAATAGTGAAATTGAATTATGGTGATAGAAGTCAGAAAGTGGTGACCTTTGATGGAATACTGACTTAAGGAAAGCCTGAATGGTGTTATTGTTTGATGTTCTAGGCCTTTATCTGGTTGGTGTTTATGTGAACATAAAAACAGGAAAAATAATTAATTCTACCACACACTGAAGATTTGTGTACTTCATTGGATGAAAGTTATAATTCAATTTAAAAAAAGAATTAGTGTTAATTCTGTGGGATGTGAACATAGCACTTTGGTTATATGAGAAAAATGTCATTGGGAAACTTTGAGATGCACACTGAAGTATTTAAAGACTAAATGATGAGAGGATTAAAGATGGTGACATGAGAGGTGAGACTGAGAACTCCTCCCAAAACCACATATAATACGAAATATAGTTAATACAAGTATTTCTAAAAGAGCAACTGTAAAGAAGGCTGCACCAGACTGCATACATCTCAAGAACAGAGCAGACCTCACAAAACAGGGTAATGTACCAAAACCTTGATCCAGTGGGACCCAAGCCCTTTCCCCACCCCAGCTCACTGGCAGGAGGAAGAGAAATGGAGCAGGGAGTGAGTGGAAGCCTAGGACTGCTGAGCACCCAGCCCTGGAGATATGCTTTGGGAGCAAGAACCTACATTGCATGGTGCTCTGGAGATTAGTGAGGTTGGAAAGCTAAGACAGGCAGAATACTTGGAGAGATGAGATTCCAGATGTTTGTGCAAAAGGGATCCACATCTGGCCGCTCTAGGGCAAAAGAAAGGTGGGTAGTCTGAGAAACTTCTTAACAGCTAGAGGACTGCTAAAGAGATAAGGATTGCTTAGAGCTTGCTGCTCAGAAAAAAGGATAGTGGACAAAATTGTCTGTGTGCACTATGACCAGCAGGTTGGGAACTTTCAGGAGCTTCAGGCACTCCATCCCCCTGGCTGGCTACTCAGCTTGAAGATCCCCTACCATGATATGCAGACTGATGCACCTTCCTCCTGGCCTGCCGGCACTGGCTCGCAAACTGGCACTCCCTGCCCTGGTGTCGGGACAACCAGAGGGAGGCCCTGCCTACAGCAGCTACAAATGCAAAGCACAGAGAATTACACCTGTGTTCTCAGCCCACTGTTTCTGACAGTGGAGACAGGCACAGCATCTGGGAAGCAGGAAATAGCTCTTTCCTCCCTCTAGGCAGCAGTGCTGCTACCCTGCAACCTCCAATGTCACTCCAGGTATTGAGCAGCTCCAGAGAGAAGAGCTTCTGGGCACTAGAGGGTGCCACATACAAATACGAAATGTCAAAGGAAACTGGTTCAAACCAAAATGCCACAAACACCAGAAAAAGGGCCAAATGAAACTGAACTCATCAATCTTCCTGCAAGAGAGTTCAAAATAAAAATCATAAACATAATCAGGGAGGTAGAGAAAAATATTCAAGAACTCAGGGACAAATATATGATGGAGATTCAATCATTGAGAAATTCCATAACTGAAATGAAACATACAATGGAGGGATTTGAAAACAGATTGCATGAAGAAGATTAGATGGTAAATGAAATAGAAACAAGAGAACAGGAATACAAAGAAGCTGAAGCAGAAAGAAAAAAAGGATCTCTAGGAATGAAAGAATATTGAGAGAACTGTGTGACCAATCCTATTGGAACAATATCCACATTATAGCGGTACCAGAAGAAGAAGAGAGAGAAAAAGGGATAGAAACTGTCTTTGATGGGGTAATTGTAAAAACTTCCCCAGTCTAGGGATGGAGGCCATGGAGATGCACAGATCTCCAAACACAAGGGACCCAAGGAAGACAACATCAAGACACATAATAATTAAAATGTCAAAGAAGAAGGATAAGGACAGAGTATTGAAAGCATCCAGATAAAGAAAAAAGATCACATACAAAGGAAAAGCTATCAGGCTATCATTAGACTTTTCAAAAGAAACCTTACAGTCCAGAAGGGAGTAGCATGATGTATTTAATGCAATGAAGCAGAAGGGCCTCAAACCAAGAATACTCTACCTAGAAAATTATCATTTAAATTTGCAGGAGGGATTAAACAATTTCCAGATAAGCAAAAGCTAAGAGAATTTAGGTCCCACAAACCATCTCCAAAGTGTATTTTGGAGGGACTTGGTTTTAATTTGCATTTCCCTGATAATTAGTGATGTGGAGCATCTTTTCATTTGCCTGTTGGCCATCTGAATTTCTTCTTTGGAGAAGTGTCTGTTCATATCCTCTGCCCATTTTTTAATCAGGTTATTTGATTTTTGGGTGTTGAGGTGTGTGAGTTCTTTATATATTTTGGATGTTAACCCCTTGTCGGATATGTCATTTACAAATATATTCTCGCATACTGAAGACTGCATTTTTGTTCTGTTGATGGTGTCCTTTGCTTTACAGAAGCTTTTAAGTTTGATGTAGTCCCATGTGTTCATTTTTGCTTTTGTTTTCATTGCTCAAGGAGATGCATTCAGAAAAAAGTTGCTGATGTTTATATTCAGGAGATTTTTGCTTGTTATCTTCTAAGAGTTTTATGGTTTCATGACTTACACTTAGGTCTTTGATCCATTTCTAGTTTACTTTTGTTTATGGGGATAGACAATAATCCAGTTTCATTCTCTTGCATGTAGCTGTCCAGTTTTGCCAACACCAGTTGTTGAAGAGGCTGTCATTTTCCCATTGTATGTCCATGGCTCCTTTATTGTATATTAATTGACCATATATACTTGGGTTTATATCTGGGCTCTTAAGTCTGTTCCATTGGTCTATGGATCTGTTTTTGTGCCAGTCCCAAATTGTCTTGATTACTATGGCTTTCTAGGAGAACTTGAAGTTGGGGAGCATAATCCCTCTAGCTTTATTCTTCCTTCTCAGAATTGCTTTGGCTATTCGGGGTCTTTTGTGGTTCCATATGCATTTTAGAATTATTTTCTCTAGTTCACTGAAGAATGCTGTTGGTATTTTGATAGGGATTGCATTGAATCTGTAGATTGCTTTAGGCAGGATGGCCATTTTGGCAATATTAATTCTTCCTATCCATGAGCATGGGATGTGTTTACATTTATTGGTATCTTCTTTAATTTCTCTCATGAGTATCTTGTATTTTTCAGTATATAGGTCTTTCACTTCCTTCATTAGGTTTATTCCTAGGTATTTATTCTTTTTGATGCAATTGTGAATGGAATTGTTTACCTGATTTCTCTTTCTGCTAGTTCATCATTAGTGTAAAGGAGTGCAACAGATTTCTGTGTATTAATTTTGTATGCTGCAACATTGCTGAATTCAGATATTAGATCTAATAGTTTTGGAGTGGATTCTTTTAGGTTTTTTTTATGTATAATATCATGATATCTGCAGTGACAGTTTAACTTCTTCTTTACCAATCTGGATGGCTTTTATTTCTTTGTGTTGACTGATTGCTGTGGCGAGGACCTCCAGTAGTATGTTGAATAAAAGTGGAGAAAGTGGCATCCTTGTCTTGTTCCCAATCTTAAAGGAGAGGATTTCAGCTTCTTGCTGTTAAGTATGATGTTGGCTGTGGGTTTGTCATATATGGCCTTTATTATTTTGAGGTACTTGCCCTCTATACCCATTTTGTTGAGAGTTTTTATCATTAATGGATGTTGAATTTTGTCGAACGCTTTTTCAGCATCTATGGAGATGATCATTTGGTTTTTGTTCTTTTTTTGATGTGGTGGATGATGTTGATGGATTTTCGAATGTTGTACCATCCTTGCATCCCTGGAATCAATCCTATTTGATCATGATGGATGATCTTTTTGATGTATTTTTTAATTTGGTTTCCTAATATTTTGTTGAGTATTTCTGCATCTGTGTTCATCAGGGATTTTGATCTGTAATTTTCTTTTTTTGTGGTGTCTTTGCCTGGCTTTGGTATTAGGGTGATGCTGGCCTTATAGAACGAATTTGGAAGTATTCTTTCCTCTTCTATTTTTTGGAAAACTTTAAGAAGGATGGGTATTAGATCTTCACTAAATGTTTGATAAAATCCAGTGGTGAAGCCATCTGGTCCAGGGGTTTTGTTCTTAGGTAGTCTTTTGATTACCGATACAATTTCATTGCTGGTAATTGGTCTGTTCAGATTTTCTGTTTCTTCCTTGGTCAGCCTTGGAAGGTTGTATTTTTCTAGAAAGTTGTCCATTTCTTCTAGGTTATCCAGTTTGTTAGCATATAATTTTCATAGTATTCTCTAATAAATCTTTGTATTTCTGTGGTGTCCGTAGTGATTTTTCCTTTCTCATTTCGATTCTGTTTAGGTGTGTAGACTCTCTATTTTTCATAATAAGTCTGGCTAGGGGTTTATCTATTTTGTTTATTTTCTCAAAGAACCAGCTCCTGCTTTCATTGATTCTGTCTATTGTTTTATTCTTCTCAATTTTATTTATTTCTGCTCTAATCTTTATTATGTCCCCCCTTCTATTGACCTTGGGCCTCATTTGTTCTTCTTTTTCTAGTTTCATTAATTGTGAGTTTAGACTGTTCATATGGGATTGTTCTTCTTTCCTGAGTTAGGCCTTTATTGCAATATACTTCCCTCTTAGCACGGCCTTTGCTGCATCCCACAGATTTTGTGTTGTTGAATTATTGTTGTCATTTTTCTCCATATATTGCTTGATCTCTGTTTTTATTTGGTCATTGATCCATTGGTTGTTTAGTAGCATGTTGTTTAGCCTCCATGTCTTTGCAGGCTTTTTCATTTTCTTTGCATAATTTATTTATAGGTTCATACCCTTGTGGTCTGAGAAGCTGGTTGGTACAATTTCAATCTTTTTGAATTTACTGAGATTCTTTTTGTGGCCTAGTGTATGATCTATTCTTGAAAATGTTCCATGTGCACTTGAGAAGAATGTATATTCTGCTGCTTTGGGGCAGAGAGTTCTGTAGATCTCTGTTAGGTCCATCTATTCTAATGTGATGTTCAATGCCTCTGTCTCCTTATTTACTTTCTGTCTGGTGGATCTGTCATTTGGAGTGAGTGAAGTGTTGAAGTCTCCTAAAATGAATGCATTGCATTCTATTTCCCCTTTTAATTCTCTTAGTATTTGTTTCACACATGTAGGTGCTCCTATATTGGGTCATATTTATAATGGTTATATCCTCTTGTTGGACTGACCCCTTTATTATTATGTAATGTCCATCTTTGTCTCTTGTGACCTTTTGTTTTAAAGTCTATTTTGTCTGATACAAGTACTGCAACTCCTGCTTTTTTCTCCCTATTAGTTGCATGAAATATCTTTTTCCATCCCTTCACTTTTAGTCTGTGTATGTCATTGGGTTTGAAGTGAGTCTCTTGTAGGCAGCATATAGTTGGGTCTTGTTTTTTTATCCATTCAGTAACTCTATATCTTTTGATTGGTGCATTCAGACCATTTACATTTAGGGTGATTATCGATAGGTATGTACTTATTGCCATTTCAGGCTTTAGATTCGTGGTTACCAAAGGTTCAAGGGTAACTTCTTTACTATCTAAGAGTCAGACTTAACTCAGTATGCTATTACAAACACAATCTAAAAGTGTTTTTTCCCCTCCATTTTTTCCTCCTCCATTCTTTATATATTAGGTATCATATTCTGTACTCTTTGTCTATCCTTTGACTGACTTTGGGGACAGTTGATTTAATTTTGCATTTGCTTAGTAATTAACTGTTCTACTTCCTTTACCATGGTTTTATTCCCTCTGTTGACAGCTATTAGGCTTAGAAACACTTCCGTCTCTAGCAGTCCCTCCAAAATAAACTGTAGAGATGGTTTGTGGGACCTAAATTCTCTCAGCTTTTGCTTATCTGGAAATTGTTTAATCCTTCCTTAAAATTAAAATGATCATCTTGTTGGATAAAGTAATTTTGGTTTGAGGCCCTTCTGCTTCATTGCATTAAATATATCATGCCACTCCCTTCTGGCCTGTAAGGTTTCTTCTGGTTGAGAAGTCTGATGATAGCCTGATGGGTTTTCCATTAGTATGTGATCTTATTTCTCTCTCTGGCTGCTTTTAATAGTCTGTCCTTATCCTTGATCTTTGCCATTTTAATTATTATGTGTCTTGGTATTGTCTTCATTGGGTCCCTTGTGTGGGGAAATCTGTCTACCTCCATTGCCTGAGAGACTATCTCTTTCCCCAGAATAGGGAATTTTACAGAAATTACTTCTCCAAAGACACTTTCTATCCCCTTTTCTCTCTCTTCTTCTTCTGATACCCCTATAATAGAAATATTGTTCCATTTGGATTGGTCCCACAGTTCTCTCAATATTCTTTCATTCCTAGGATCCCTTTTTCTCTCTGTGCCTCAGCTTCTTTGTATTCCTCTTACATAGTTTCTATTTCATTTATCATCTCCTCCACCATATCTAATCTGCTTTTAATACCCTCCATTGTGCTCTTCAATGATTGGAACTCTGTCCTAAATTCGTTCCTGAGTTCTTAAATATTTTTCTGTACCTCTATGAGCATGTTTATGATTTTTATTTTGAAATATCTTTCAGGGAGATTTGTTAATTCAGTCTCACTTGGTCCTTTCTCTGGTGTTGAGATTTTGCTTTGAACCAGGCTCCTTTGATGTTTCATATTTGTATATGGCACCCTCTAGTGCCCAGAAGCTCTACTCTCTGGAGCTGCTCAGCCCCTGGAGCTACATTGGTGGTCACAGGAAAGTATGTATTGGTGCCTTCAGGGAGGAAGGAGCTGTTTCCTACTTTCTGGCTGCTATGCCTGTCTCCACTGCCAGAACCAGTGGGCCGAGCACACTGGTGTAAGCCTCTATGCTTTATGTTTGTAGCTTCCACAGGCAGGGCTTCCCTCTGGCTGGCTTGATGCCAGGGAAAGGGCTGCTGGTTTGTGAGCCAGGTGCAGGCTACCTGGGAGGAAGACACAGCAGGCTGCCTGTCACAATGGGGGGCTTTGGAGCTACATAGCCAGCCAAAGGGATGGAGCACCAGAAGATCGTTTAGGTTCCCAACCTGCTGGGCAGAGTGCACCTGGACAATTTTGTCCACCTGTCTTTCCTCCTGAGCAGTAAGCTCTGTGCAATCCTTGCCCCTTTAGCAGCCCTCTTGCTGTTAGGAAATCTCTCAGATTGCCCACCCATATCAGCCAGATATGAATCCGTTTTCCACAAGCAGCTGGATCTCCATCTCTCCAGGTATTCTGCCTGTCTTAGCTTTCCAACCCAACTACTCACCAGAGCACCATGTAATGTAGGTTCATGCTCCCAGAGCAGATCTCTAGGGCTAGGTGTTCAGCAGTCCCAGGCCTCCACTCCTTTCCCACTCTGTTTCTCTTCCTCCTGCTGGTGAGCTGGGGTGGGGAAAAGGCTTGGGTCCCTTGGGGTCACAGCTTTGGTATGTTACCCTGTTCTGTGAGGTCTGCTCTTTTCTCTAGGTGTATGTAGTCTGGTGAAGCCTTCTTTCCTGTTGCTTTTTCAAGATTAGTTCTATTAATTATACTTTCATAGTATATGTGGTTTTAGGAGGAGGTCTCTGTCTCACCTCTCATGCCACCATCTTTAATCCAATCCTTCCAGCCTATGTTTTCATTGTATCAATTAACACCTGCTAAAAGGCCCAGCTTATTCAAGAATTCTATCTTAAAGCTAAGATTGCATTTTAATCAAAAAGATAATAACTCAGCCCAGTTTGGAGCCAGGGAAGACAATTTTGATATGCTTCCAGACAGAAACTGATATCCTGGAAAGGAATCAAAGCAGAACAATTACTGTGTTAGGTGAAAAGAAGAAACTTAATATCTTATCAAAGATGAGCATTCTGGGACCATTTGGCAGGTCCACATCTGGCCCTTTGTCACTTTCTGAAAATTATCAACCGCCTATAAAGCCCCAGACCCTAAATGCTTAGGCATGCTCCTCTCTCTGAGGTCGCCTGCACTTTCTAAGTGCGTAACATTAATAAAACTTTCCCAGCCTTTCAGTGTGCTCCTCTCTCTGAGGTTACCCAGACTCCCCTTTTTCCAACTGTGCACCTTCTTGCTTTAAGTAAACTTCTCACTACTCAACTTACAACATTTTGCCTCTGTGCTTTTCCAGTGAGAAGTGTCTTTATTACTTTGCTTTGTCATTCTAATTCTCCTGATTGACTCCCTCTGTCCTATTTCAGGTAAGTAAGGAGGGGCTGCTGAGGGCTCAAATCTGGGCTTGCAAAGTACCATTGCGTGAGTGACCCGGGAAGAACTGCAGCTTATGGCCATGCTCTTTAGCAGCCTGCCTGAAAGTCTCATTTCTTTGTCTCTAGGAAGTTCACAAAACATAATCTCACTCTGTCCAGTGCTCTGCAGATCCCTCAAATCCTGGGGTGGTAGGGACTCAGCTCCCACACCCTGCAGATCCAAGCACACATTGGACCCCAGGTGATACTGGCCTAAGGAGTTAGCAGGGGATGTGCCCCAGGATGAACAGCAGTTCAATGAACTTCCTTTTTTATGATCTGTCATTGCCAGACACTCTTGCTTTAATAAATTTCTTCCTCCCCTTGTACTCTGACTTCCCTGCATCTCCAAACCAACTCCCCTCTAACATCTCCCTGAAGTCGCCTGTATTTTCTAGGTATGTAACATTAAATAAAACTTTTATTCTGCTTCACTACTGTGTCTCTAATCTTCAATTCTTTGTTGCAGCAGAGATCAGAACCAAGGAAAATATACAACACCCCCACAACATTATTACATGCATCAACATGTTGCATGTTCACTCACCCTGGCCAGTGAAAGAAATCAGACACATGTATGATTCTATTATACGAAGTTCAAGAATGAACAAAAATAATCAAATGGTGATAGAAGTCAGAATAGTTGTTTATCCCAGAGAAGGATGGATGGAATTAACAGGAAAGGAACATGAGGAATCTTATGAGGTACTGGAAATATTCAATGTCTTGATCTGAGTCATGGTTACATGTGTGTAGATACATAAAAAAATATTCTAGCTGTACCCTTCAGATTAATACACTTTACTCTATGAATGCTATACTTCAATAAAATGAAAGATGGAATAAAATTAGCCATTAGTAGTGTTG
Source organism: Manis javanica (assembly GCF_040802235.1). Classification (NCBI taxonomy): domain Eukaryota; kingdom Metazoa; phylum Chordata; class Mammalia; order Pholidota; family Manidae; genus Manis; species Manis javanica. The sequence continues at coordinate 107,416,953 of NC_133164.1, read as the reverse complement.
AAAGTGAATTCAAGATGAGGAATCTGGAGTCTTGGAAGGTAAAATCACACCATCTATGCAATGTGAATCCCATGCTGATTGCCTCTCTCTCTTGTCTGCTGCCCCTTCCACACTATCTCATGGAGATTATGTAGAAAAATGGGCATTATGGTAGATATCAATAACATGTCCTTTGGGAAAAAAAAGATTGATATCTTAGAATTGGAAAAGAGCTCAGGTGGCAATTGCTCTTCAGTGAAGATTTCTGCTCTCATCCCAGACTTGATGATAAAGTGGGTCTGAGTTAGAGTTTTTGGTCAAAAACTTAGACGACACTTATGCAAATCAGTGTTTGAGAAAACATCAAGAGCAGATGTTCATAATAGATGAGATAGATTCCTTAAAACCCTTTCAAAAAAATACTTTAATAAATGTAATTTTTCTAAAACTTAGAAATGCTTAATTTTTAAAAATAACTGATTTATTAAAGAATTTAGATTCTATGCATTATGGTAATTGTTACATGTTTGGTGTCAACAGACAATATTCCTGCCCTGCTGGAGTATCATTTTATGTCTGCCAATGAAGAATTTAAAACAAAAATATATGATCATTGCAAAATTAACCTCATAAACTTATTTATTGTGCCTTCACTTATGAAATTCTACTGGGACAAATGGAAGCAAAATAAATAGCTTATAGTCTCTAAGAGAGTGAATGTTTCTCAAAAGGAGGGAGGATTCCCCCAGGGAACATTTGGCAATATTGGGAGACATTTTTTATTGTCACAACTGTGGGGAGCAGCTGCTTACTGACATCTAGTAGGTAAATCTAGGAATGATGCTGAACATCTAACAACAAAGAACTATTTAACCTAAAATGCTAATAGTACTGAGGTTGAAAAACTGCTCTAGAATATAATGAACATGAAAAATCTGTGGAAAGGGGAAAGCAAGGGAAGTATTCCAAAATGAAAACATGATGTCGACTTAACAATAAAATTAAGCCAAAGAAGCCACTGTGTGGCCTCTAGGCAAGGGGATTGCAGGGGCCAGTGCAATGTGAAAGTGTTTACAGTAATGAACACTGAAATTCAGTAATTCAGCTGAAAGTTGGTATGTTATCATTAGCCAACAAAACTTATAGACCTTAAACAGAATAGAAATTAAACTGGCTTTGCTTTAAAATCTGGCTAGCTATTTCAAAAATACAAGTTATCTCAAGTAACCATTCTTTTCTTCATTCTTATTGTAAGAGATACCCCATATTTTAGCTGAGAACACAGAAACCCAGAATAAAGTCCAAATTTTCCTGTCCCCTTACATGTATGTTACAACCATATGATTAAATTTTATATAATGGGATATTAGCATAAGTTATGTCAGCAATGTCAAAGATAATCATTTAAAAGCAAGGGGCAAAGCCTCTTCCCTTTCTCACCTCTTGACAGCTGAAATGCAGATAAGTTAGTGCACATCTCAGAACATATGTTTAAGGCCAACACCCTAAGGATGTTGGAGCAACAGGAGACAAGGTGAGAAGGAGCCTACACAAATTCCATGTAGCAAAACCCAAGAGCAGCCTAAATACTGCCTTACTATGGTACTGAGATGCACGTCTGAGTTTGGCCCTGGGAAACCATAACCACAGAGCAAATGAGATTCTATAAGCCTCTGACTATACCTCTGTGTTGTCCAAAAGCCTGGAGAGTGGCCCCTCATTCTATCACTTGTGCAGAAACTGCCAATTCCCACTCACCAAATCCTAAATGACCCAATTACAAAGCACCAAAGAAAACATAAAAGTGAACATTTAAAAATCATGTTATTGTGTGCAATCATGTATTGTGTGATGTAGATATTTGGTTTTGTTTTTAAAAACCCACATCTGTTGATCTCATTCCATAGATCAAACTAACTGGATTAGAATATGTACAAAAATCTGGATATATCTCACTATTTCTCATGGACTCCTATGAAAGCTCTTTAACTTAAGTGGATACTTTAGCCAAAAATGTTAGTTGAATATTTCTCTTGTATAACAAGAGTGATTGAGAGCTTTGATATTTGAGTCTTTATTAGCCAAATGTGTTAGCACTGGGCTATTTTAGAGTCAGCTATTAATAGAGTGAATACCATTATTGTCATAAATGCTGGGTCAACATTGACTTTCTAAAAAATCATTTTATCCATGGCATGTAGGAGGCACATTCTGATCCAGGTCTTAAAGGTCACAATGAACAAGATGAGCAAAGGAGAAAAAGGAGGACTTTGTAGAAGAGCAGAAAGAGACAAGGCATCACAGGAAGGACAGAGATGAATAGAGACAGCTCTGGGTGTACAGCAGGCTTGGGAACATAATTCCTGTAATGATAATTAGAGGAAAATAGGAGTTAAATGACAATAGGAGACTTTTGGATTTTATGTAGAAATCCTAAGTCAAACAGCAACATTTTAAACAGGAAAACAATGTAAAAATTGTATTTGGATAACTTAAGTTAAACATATACGTAGCCACTGATACATGACACAGACATTTTGTTGAGTGAAAGAAGTCATGTTCAAAAGCATATGTACTATACAATTACATTTATGTGAAGATAAAGGACAGGCAAAACTAATGTATGGTGACAGAATTCAGAAAAATGGTTATTTCTGGGAAAATGGGGTACTAGTATTGGGAATGAGACAACTTTCTGAGATGATGGAAATGTTTAATATACATAATTTATTGATCTATGCACAAGATTTGTGTACTTTACTATATGTAACTTACAGTTCAATAAAAAACAAAAAAATTACACTTGGACTCTATTGTTATTTGTCATTTTAAGATAATGCTTGTCATGAACTTTTAGCATTTTATTTTTCAATAGAAACATAAAATAATACGAAATTTCCTCCAAATTCACTATATCTTAAAGCTTTGTTACTATATTTTCATTATCAAATTCTTAGAATTTTCTAATTTCTGTTATTTTTATTTGACTAATAAAGTTTTTTTAATATTCTCTACTGTTTGGGCTCTTCTAGTTATCTTTTTTAAAATTGGTTTCTAATTTAGTTGTTCATGGTAAAACAAAATGATCTGTATAATACCAATTCTGAGATTTATCAAAAATTATTTTATGTATATGGCCCACTTTTTATATATGTTTCCTGTGAACTTGAAGAATATGTATGCACTTATTGTACAGTGAGGAAATTACAAATTGACTCATTCATTCAGAATTCTAAGCTCTAGAACTGTAATTTAATAAATGTGTGCTGTTTTAAGCTGCTTAACTTGTGGCATTTGCAGCAGCAACAGGAAACTAATACAGATTTGGGAAGCAGGAAGCAAGTGTTGTTATGACAGATACCTAAATAAGTGCAAGTAGCTTGGGAATTAGGCAATTAGGAGAGGCTGTAAAGTTTTTGAGGAACATAATAAGAAAAGCCTAGATTCTTTGAACAGACCATTAGTAGACGTATGCATGTTATTACTGAGGCTTCAGAAGGAAGTGAGGAGATGGCGGAAGAAATCTATATTGTTTTAGAGAATATTTAAATCATCATAACATACTATTGGTGGAAATATGGATGCTAAACAGTGAAAGCTTAGAAGAAAATGTGGAACATATAAATGGAAACTGTTAGTAATGCAATTTTTGCCATGTAATGGCATAAACTTAGCTGAATGGTGTCCTCCACAATTCAGCTACATGGAAAACAGATTTGTAAGCAATGAACTTGGACATTTAGCTGAAAAGATTTCCAAGCAAAATGTTGAAGGTGTGAACTGGTTTGTTCTTCTTATTTATAGTACAACATTAAGTGGAAAGAGATAAAAATACAGGGAAGAACTCTTGAGCATAAGGAAATGAGAACTTGATGTTTTGGGAAATTCTCAGGCTATCCAGATTGCAAAGGGTGCTAAAAATGGAGATTCACTGTCAGGAAAACATGGTCTAAAGAGAAAGCCAGAGTGTGGTTGGACAACCTTTCCTAGCACCTTAGAAAGATAAAAAGTCAGAGTATTCAACCACACTAAAGGGTCTTTGAAGACACTCATAGCTCATGGATCTTCTCAGCCATCTCAGCAAAAGCAGGGAATAAAGATGGTATTTTTCCCAGGACGATCTGTGGAGGATCCTATTGTCTAATGAAACAACATATACAGGGGACCCACAAGATCCTTGAGAATATTACACCAGCAGCAACACTGCCAGCCTCAAATGCAAGGGACAGAGAGAGGATGAAATGGAAGAAACCTGTCAGACTCAAAATTTTTCAGGCAAGAAAAGGGCTAATAACACTACTCAGCTGTGAACGTATGTTCTTTCCAAGGAAAAGGATGACTGTTTTTTAAGAAAATGGGTGAAATTGCAGGCCAGAAGGTGAAGCATCAAGCCAGAGGCTTTTTCTCAGGCCTTAAAATCTAGTGGTGTTTTCCTGGCTAGATTTCTAAACTGCTTGGGACCAGTGCTACTTTTTTCTTTTCATTTTTCTCCCTTTTGAATGGAACTATTTACAAATACTACCTTATGTCTATCTCACCAATGTATTTGGGGAGCAGATAATTTGTTTTCTAGTTTCACAGATCCACAGATAAAAAGCTATTTTGTGCCAGAATGGATTATACCCAGAACTTCATCCATATGTAATTTAAATGATTTAGATGATGAAATTGAAGGCTTTTAAGTTCATGAAGCTTAACGACATTTGTACTTGAGTTGATTCTGTAAAAGGTTGGGATTTGAAGGGAGCTTGGGATGGAGATGGAGTGAACGTCTTTTACATGTGGGATGAATAAAGCTAACATTTTGTTATAGTCTGTCTGTGGCTATCAACTGAATACTTGTGTCTCCAAAATTCCTATGTTAAGTTCTAACCCCCAATGTGATGGCATTTGGAGATGGAGCCTTTGGGAGGTGACCGGGTCATGAGGGTGTAGCCCTCACTAATGGCATTAGTGTCCATATAGAGGAGATTTTAGATGGTTGCCTTACCCCTTCCACCTTGTGAGGCCACCAAGAAAGGATAGCTGTCTATAAACCAGGAAACCCTCACTAGATGCTGAATCTGCTGGTGCCTTGGTCTTGAACTCCCTGTTCTATGGAACTATGAGTAATAAATTTCTGTTGTTCATAAGTTATTTAGTCTATGGTATTTTGTTATAGCAGCCTGAATAGACTAAGACAGTCTAGATAACTAACTTTTTAAAACAAATTTTCAATATCTACTGATATGTAAAACATTTATTCCTGGCTCCCCTCAATGATTCTGCTTCAGTAGTTTCCAGAGGATCATGGTCAATGTAAACATCAATTTTAAACTTCATCAATTAGCATAAAGTCTAAACAGAGAAAGCCCCAAATAATAATTTTATTAATTATCCTGCACAGTTATTTTCTTCCTTGGTATCTTCTTCAGTGTTAAGCAGTGTATACTGCTTCCATTTGAAATAACAAAAACAAATTTACAGTAATGTTAAGAGCAGCCAATATGGTAAAGACAACACAATCTGAGGAGAAAATAACCATGGTTTTCTATTGTACACATAGGGGATAAAATATAATAATTAAAATACTTAATATGAGTTTATTTCACATACTTTAAATTTAAAGTCTATCCTTTAAACACATTAATTAGTATTTACCAACAGATATTAATAGTGATTCTATGAGATTTTACCACAGATTTCTTAAATAAGGCTCTTCAGATATCAAATTAGGTTCACTTTCTTTGCAAATTACTCAATCTGGAACTTTAGGAAAAGTGACCAACTTTTTAAATTAAAATTCCAGTTCTTATGAAATGGTGGTCTAATGGGTGTTGAAGACAATGTGAGTTGTATGGCATTATAATGATGGAGGACTGGTGAAGGACTAAATGGTTGTCTTTTTGTCTCTCAGAGATTGATACAGTTATAATGAGATTGTTTTGATTAAAGAATCACCTACAATTGCCTACAATAGTTATAAATACAAATTCAGTATGAGAGACGGCAAGATGGCCTCAATAATGGGATAATGAGAGTTAATCATGTAAAATCATTTTGCTATGAGATCACTGTGTTGTTACAATGTGCATTTTTGTTCAGTTTGTTTTTTAGGCAGTTCTGGGAATATTTATGGTAGTTGATTAACCTAATATGGTAGTTGTTAGTGGTTTTAGGCTCAACTGAAAAATATCACAATCTGATCCCACAACTACCGCAACTACTTTGCCACTTAAAACAAATCTATGGCATCATTTTCTTGTGGTGGTTGTTAGTTCAGTTCATGTACTGCTTTTGTAAGCTTAGCAAAAGTAATAGTAGTCATAGCTTCAACTGAAATTATTATAGTGTCTTTGTGGAAGTAATTTATGTAGAACATATGTTGCTTTTAAGTTCAGCTAAAATAGTAATGGTGGCCTATTGTGGTTGTTGGTTTGTTAGAAGTGGTGGTAGCTATGGTAGCTGTAGACTTTGTTGCATGGCTGCTTGTTGTCATTTCACTTAACTAGGGTTAGTGGTAAATGTGGGGCAGAGTGAATGAAGGATATTGAGGTGGCTATATTGTGAGAGAGGAGTTTAATAGAGTGAGTGGCCATGGCAGATGTGATTGTAAATTCAAAATCGTGCAATGTATAGGTTTACTTCAAGTACTGTCTGGAGAGAGTTGAGAAAAAGTTGGTGGTGACTGTTGTTGTGGTTGAATAGTGGCAGTTATAAATTCAGGTGAAGTGTTGGTTCCCATTGTGGATGTAGCTTCAGTTGAAGTGGGTATTAGCCATGGGGGCTGTAGATTCATCTGAAGTGTTATAAATTCTGTTGAAGTGCTATTGGCTATTTTAATAATAGCTTCTGAAAAAAGTATGCATATAAATGTGATTGAAGTTTTGGTTCTTGCTTTTGTACCTATACATTGAGTGGCATCTGTAGATTCAATTTTAGTGGGCATGACATTTTTGGTTGTAGTTTCAGTAGAATTGGTGGGATGTTTAGGTTCAGCTCAAGGAAAATTGGTGCTGTGGTCAAGAGTTTAATAGAAGTAGAAGTTTGAGTTATTATGTTTGTAGTTTAGCTGAAGTGGTTATTGTGTCTGTAAGTATGATAGATTCAATAGAAATTATAGTGCTTTAGGTTCAGTGGATGTAGTGGCACTGACTGCATTTGTTGTAATTTCGACTAAAGTGGTTGTTATATTTTTAATATTGGTAGGTTCAGTAGAAATTGTAGCATTTTCAGATTCAGGAGAAGTGACAATTTCTGTTGTGGTCACAAGTTCAGGTGAAGTATCTATAGTCAAATGGTTCCGGGATCAATTGAAGAGGTGGTACCTATAGATTCACTCAAAGTGAGGATGGCTGTTGTGGTAGGTTCAGAAGTTACGATGGCTTTAAGTTCAGGAATTATATTCCACTGAAGTGTTCATTGTTGTAAGCTCTGTTGGAGTAATGCTAGGTATAACTTCTGTTGATGTGGTTATAACCATTGTGGTGATACTATGCTCAACTGCAGGGGTAGATTCAGTCAGAATGGTGGTGGTAGTATCCATCACAGTAGAAGGTTCAGTTGGAACGCTGATGGTTGTTTCCATGACGGTAGTAATTTCAGTTGGAGTGGAGATTGTGGTGCTTGTGCTTATAGGTTCAGCTGCAGTTGTGTTGGTCGTATATTCAACTGGCACTGTGGTAGTAGGCATTATGGTAATGGTTCAGCTTGGTAATAAGTTCAGCTGAAGTGGTGGAATTGTCTGATGTGGTGGTTGTAGGTACCTTTGCTGTGGCCACAGCAGTTAGTTGTGTTGTATTGGTCATGATAGGGTGAGAAGTATGCAGTAAGGTTGTTCTAGGGATGATTATTATAGGTTCCCCATCATCGGGTGGTATATGGATAACAATGGGGGCATTGTGATTTCCCCCTTTATTGCCCAGGCACACTATGAATACTCCAATTGCTGTTGTTATTACACAGGTTAATAGACAAGCAAAGAACATTTTCCACAAATACCTGTCATTGGATATATTTTGTGTCACCTAAAAAGGATTTAAATAAAAATGAATGAAATCAAACATTTCAAGAAAAATAAGTCATTGTCATTTCTTTGTAATTTTAATTTGTACTTATAGTTTGTAATTTAATTGTTGCTTATTTGTAATTTGCTTCAGCAAAGGAATATATAAATGTCATTATTATTTATCTTTTCATAATAAATATTAAATTAAATTTCTACATTTTCATCCTGAGAAAGGACTGGTCTTGTGCTTTCCATGTCACTGGAGAAGCAGCATACACCCAATTATTACTGTTTCTTGATTCTTATATCTGAATCTTTAAAGATAAAAAAAATTACTAAAAACCTTTAAGACCTACCCAAAATTTCCATGGATGAGTACACAGATAGATTGCTGACTGCATATTGTCAGGAAAAGGATTCCTCAAATTCTCCGTTAAAATTATCTCCTTTCTGAGGCTGTTAATATCCCAAGTCCCCCTAATAATCAGGCTTCCTACAAACCTTCCAGCAATGTGTATTTTAATTATTAGGCCAAACACATCCTTCTTGTAATCTTCAGCTAAGGATTTATCAACATGAAAATTTTCAGACAGACCAGCTTCTGCAAGCTACCAGCTATTTTCACTTGGAAAATTACTTATTCTCTCTGATCTCATGTTCTCATCTATAAGATGCTTATCACAGGAACACATGACTTACAGTACTGGAATAAAGATGAATGGAAGTGAAATTGCTTTGCAAACTAAAGAGCCATGCAAGTGAGAGGCTGAATATGTGGTGGTTGGCTGGCAGAGTTTGGAGCCACAAACAACCTGGGTTTCAATCTAGCTCTGCCATTTCCACAGTGTCCTTGGTAAGCTAATTCAACTTTGTTCCTCAAAGTCTTCATCTGTAAAATAAAGATAGTAACTGAAGCTGCCTCATGGGGTTGTTGTGGGTATTTAACCATACTTACATGAGATCATATGGCTGAAGTGTTTGTATCGCTTCCTGGCACTTAGTAAATGCTATCAAGTGCTGTTATGTCGATACTGATGATTATCCTAATGCTGCAACAAATCTGTTTTCTTATTGTTCAGTGGACAGGCAACATGATAGTGGGAAAAGAATAGGCATGTGTATCAAGAATTTTTGGGTTTAAATCTCAAACCAATGAGATCTAGGAGTTTCTTAATTGGCCTATTATCAGTCTGCTTTAGCCAATAACTAGCTGCATAAATTCTAGCAAAAGTTTCAACTTTCCTGAAGTTTTCTTTTCCAGTCAATAAATGAAGAAACTGGATTAAATAGTATCTAGAATCACTCTCAGCTCAAAAACTGAAATGCTTTATTTTACCTTTGCAAACAAGAAGAAACGCCCTCTTAGTTCTCCCCTTTAAGATCACCCCTCATTCCCTATAGCCTCAGGTATGCCAAAGTTGACGCTTTGTTACTTTGTTTCAAGAACCAGGGCTCAGATTAATGGAAAGATGGTTCATAGTAGCAAGAACAGCAAAGATGCATTCAGAGCCAGGATAACCTGGCCCAACTGCCAGGCATGTAACCTAACAAGAATGTCAATTTTCTGCCAGGCATGAGGTAGCTTAGGGGTCATGCTCTTAAGGGAAGTGAACGCTCAGAAACATGGGAGATCTGAGTCTGGAAAACCAATCAAGGATGAAACACTGGGAAACAAAATGAGGTTTTTAAGTGAAGCTTAGAAACACTAAGATGAGAACCAGGGAGCCAAAGACATGTGTGGTCTCCTTCACTCTTGACTAAAAGAAACCTGAGATTCCTGAGAAATAGCTAAATCTAAGTCTGGGCAGGCAAAGTACAGAATGATATTCCCTGGACACCTTACTATCCCAGAAAGGAAGGATTCTGCCAAAGACCAATCAGACTGTCAAGAAGGCAGGAGAGTCAACTTGAAGAGGCTCCCACTGGCCTAAAAAGAAAATCCGAACTTCAGAAAACTGACTGAAATTGATTCTGAAAAATACTCAACTGGAGGATGCTAGGGTACCAACCAACTTACTTCTTTGAGAATTAATAAATAAAATGAAAAAATATATTTATGCTATCTTTTCTCTAAGAATTACATCTCAGGGTAATGAAATAGTTGGTTCATCCTTGCCAAAGAGCTCCCACTATAATGTAGAGGGTAAAATATATAATTAGAAAATCACAGTTTTCTAACCCCTGATGAAAAAAAAATGTACACAAAGATTATCAATAGATATTAAGGCCATTTGGTGAAATAGTTGAGATAGCTATGATGAGATATTAGCTTGATACCATCCGAATCTATAAACAATCTTAGTATCACAAAACTTTATGTGGGAAACCATGCACAGCATCACCTAAGAATTGTTCTTGCCTCTGGTTTGCAGGAAAAAAAGGGGATAGAAGAAGTCAAAAGATATCACGAAGGAGCAACCAATCCAATCCTGAACGTGAGACAGTCTACATCGCAAATGACCTAATTTCTTCAATAAATCAGTATCATCAAAAGGAAGGAGGGAAGGACGGAAGGAAGAGAGGGATAAAGAAGAGGGGCAAACTGTTTTAGGCTAAAAGGGATGTAGATACATTCCAAGCAATATGTAGACTTTGAGTCCAAACAGTTAACATTTTTGAGATACTAGGGGTAGTTGGAACATGGACTGGATAGTAAGTGTTATCAAGGAATTACTGTTAATTATTAGGTATGGTAACAGAAAGGTGGCTATCTTACTAAGAATGTCCCAATCAGGTAGAGACACGCTGAGCTATGTTCAGATGAAATGACCTAATGTGTGTGGATGAAACATAATTGGACAAACGCTGATATTTGTTGAAACTGCGTGATTCAAATATGGGGTTATTTTATAATCTTCTCTTTATTTTTGTGTTGGTTTTAAATTGTTCCTACTAAAGAGATTTTTAAAAAGGAGGTCAGAGTCCAGAGGGCTAGAGGAGGGGCATCTGGGCAGACTCAGACCGAGAGGCTGCATCAGAGTCAGAACGTGAAGCAGGCGCCCCTCAGCAGAGCCCATGAGTCCTGGAGTGCTAATTATACACCACTACTGTGACATATAAGCATAGTTCAACTGCCTGCTCCTGTCATCTAGTTAGCTATCTATATATATTCCATATATACATCATTACATATATATATATATACACACACACCACTATATATACACCATTATATATGTATATATACCACTATATATATGCCATATGCATCATTCTCTCTTTTATATATACACACACTGATATATCTGTATCTATATTTATGTCTGTTCTAACTATATCTATATCTATCAGTAAATACTGAGCCAAGAGCACTGCCATGGGGGGTAACACTGGAGAAGCAATGGTGTTCTCATAAACATTACCTGTCCACGTTGGAACTGTCTTTGGGGGGGATGCAAACAGCGGTGACATTGGTACAAACCTCCCCCCAGTGATATCCACTGACGGTGGAATCTGCCATGTTGAACTCTGAGCTGCATTTGGACTTTGGCATGTCTACAAGGACAAAATAATGAGACAAAATGAAAAAAGAGGAAGCCATCATGTTGAATTTATTCTGAAAATTCTAAGACATGTCATGAAATTGTTAGAAGATCAGTATTTAAAACAAGGCTTTTGTACTGAATAAATCATGCTTTACTTTATTTAATGAATAAATTTTCAAATAATATTTACTCCAAAAATAATTAAATCTGATCAGGTCATTATCTTTTAATTCAAATACTTTCTTAATGTTTCAGGGTCAATATTATACACCATCAATTATCAAGATAATGGGACATTTATTTATTAAATATCCCCATGATTCAAGTATTCATAAGCATATCCTACAAAGATACATCATCATAGAGCTTCTACGAGATAGAGAAATAAATGTTTATAGATTCTCAAAACTAAAAGGGAACTGACTGCTTACCAAAAGCTGCCAGTTATTTTAGAAATAAGAAATGAGACTAAAAGTGCTGCAAGGACTTGCTTTACTAAAAAAATTTAAAAAGTGCCAATGATCCAATTGTCTCCTTCTGAGCTTGGGGTCCCTGCAATGAAAACCACCAGTTAAAACCCCTCCGTGCAAAGACACATTCTGTGTTCACAGTAACTCAATGTTCTATCGAACAGAATGTCAGTCAGAGTCCCAGACAGAGCAAAGGAAGACTAAGCACTGTGCAGTCCGACAACCTGCTCTGTTGCTCTCTGTCTCCCGCAGGTTGCTTCCATTCTGTCACCGGGATAGGGAAAGAAAAGCTCTACATACAATAAATACGATTATGTGAGTATAAAAATAATACAGTATTGTTATGAGTCAGAGGAGAATACGAGAGATGAGGAAATCTGAATTTAGCCAAGTTGAAGATAGTGACTAAAATTTGAGCAGGAAAATGCTGGACAGGATGGATGGGAATGACATCTTGCAAGATGCTTTATTTCTTAAGCTGGATTTTTAATGCATTATATGATAATTTTTAATGCACTATATAATTTACTTGCTGTTTTAAAATAATAAAAGAGAAGGCTCAATGAAAAAAGTCTTAAGAGGACAGGCTTCTTTGAGACCAGTTAAAGGAGAAATCTGAGATACAGTTTTAAAGTCAGAAAGCATATTAGAAAATCAAAGAACAAGTTGCCTTATATCTACTACCTGTTGATCAGATGACAATCAGTTATATTAAAACTAATTATGTCTGTAAACACTGGCCCATTGACTGATCATCATTAAAAGTAAAAGTAAATCTGACTGTAATTAAAAAGAAAAAACATGACACAAAAATTATGGACAATTAGACCATGTAAATGTTCATACAGTATATTACTTGGAAGAAATGACTATAACAGTCACATGTGGTTAGTGAATAAGAGAGGGTCTGATATATCCTGCCCCTTTCAACAAAATGCCATCTACTATTCACTAGAAAATTTTGAGGAAATTGGGATTCACTTCCCTTGTGGGAATTCATTTCCCTTGTGTTGATATCCTTGCTTAGCAGTCACTTATTACTCAGTTTTCCAGGGGCTGATGAACTTAGACAGTTTGAATACACTTTATGAGCAAAATAAAACTGACTCACCAGGCCAATTTTCCAGTCTTCTCACTTTTTTTGGAAACCCAGTCCTTTCAAAGGAACATGGTGGGTGGTATCTACTCCTAGAGGGAGTACCTGTGACACTGGTGTCGGACCTAGCTATTGGTGTGGCTTTCATCACAAATACTGACGCACAAGAAGTAATTTTGTATGTTAGGTTACATTAGATCTAAATTTTAAAATTTCAGCTGTTGCAGCATTGGAAATAATATTAATTAGCTCACCAATATTAGCTAATAATGGCCATAAAATGAAACTGAGGTGCATTCACCATGTCTATTAAACAGATTTACGTTCTCTGTTTATACCTTTAAAAAGATTAACTTAAAATGTCATATTTCCCTAACAAAAAAATAAAATCACCTAAATTGTATTTATCATTTATATATTTACTTAGTACCCATAATCTTCAGTTGATATTTTATTCCATTGGTCAGTATTTCCCTCAATATAAAAAAAATTCTCTCTTCATAACTATATTCAAATTATTTTTAAATATATTCTACTCAACATGTGTTCTATAAAGAGAAAAATGTTCTCACTCTCAGTTTAAGTAACATTATATAACATTTCTAAGTTTGACATTATCCAGAGAAACCATAATATTAACTAATGAATAGCTTCATGAAGGGAATTCTTTTCATTTTAACTGGAGTATTTGGGCATCATAGAGAACTAAAAAGATCACAAGGAATCTGGAGATGATTTTTGTGTTGGGGAGAGAGTCTCGTTACAAAGGACCAAGAAGGAAAAAATCTCTTGCTTTTGAGGAAGTATCTTTCTTAAAAATAATTCACTCAACAAATAATTCATTGAGCAGCATGACTTGCTTCTTTGATTTGTCTCTTCAGGGTAGAAATATATTACTCCATACTTTTTTTTCCTTTGGATTATTTACTTTAAACTTGACTTGAATTATTCCACAAAGTTTTATGGTTTTTAAATATCAAGGGAAATTTTATTAATTTGCCTATTTATAAAATTGTAAATTTTACCTAGCAAATGATTAACACTAGTATAAAAACATAAACAGTCATCTACACAAATTGCATATAAATAAAACAAAAAAATGTAAAAGATCCTTCCTAAATCTAGGGGTCATATCCAAGATTAACACCTGATTTTTCAAGGATTTGGGAAATGTTTGAGTTCTGTCGGGTCTAAAATTAGTGGCAAAAACATCCTCTGCATTGTACACTAAAATCTGGATATCAAACTTTAAAAGCAATTAAATAAAACTGAAGCATTTAAAGCCAGCATTATATATTTGAATTATGACTGTAGAACATTAAATTTTTGATTAAGTTAGGTTGAAAGAATATTGTGCCTGTAGTAGAATAAACTGTCGATTTAGAAGTTGACAACTAGCATATTTATTTCAAAACTATGCATGTAGTGACATAATATATGAATAAAAATACAAGATTTGTGATTGACAATGAGTAGTTGAGAAGTTAATAAATTGACTTTTCCTTAATAACAGAGATATCATTCCTTTTTTTGAAGATTACAAAAATTATAATTAGAATTTTTTGTAAAGACTGAATATAAGACTCACATAAAAAAGCTATCAAAATGGGAAAATAAATACTCACTGACTATTTTTCCAGGAGGTTCAATATTCACTACATATTTTCCATGCTCTTTCTCCATTCTTGAACACTGACTACCACACACTTAACTCCAGGAGCAATTTTCAGTTTGATCATCGCTCTTTATACCTGGAATCTTGACAAACAATTGAGTTGACTGATGGCACCATGTTATCAATTATGATGCATCAGTGCAGGTATGAACTAAATTAACTAATAAGCCATCATTTCCCAATATGAGATTCACCTTAGAGGAAAAAGTAAGGTAGTAATTAATACAAAAAAAAACAACCACCAAGAAAACGAATCTTGCTTCTGAGATCTATTGTAACTTCCTCCCAGCCCTCAAACAGAAAAAAAATCTTAAATTGTAGGTCATATTACATCTCTTACTCCTTAGCAACATTCTTCATTTATCCTTCCTTCTGACTTTGGGGTCATCTCTACAAGGAAATTCTGGAGCAGGTGGCACTTGCCATTACTTTCTTTCCAGCTAAGCATGGCCATCTTTTCTCCCATTGTTGCCAGTTTCTTTTAGGGGTACACAGCTCTCTGCTCATTAGGCCTTGACATTTTCAGGCTCTCCTCCCAATGCTGTAAAACTTCCCAGTCCTCCTCCCTCAGTTTCCAGAAAAATGTGACTACCTTGAGTCCACTTTCTCAGGGCCTAACTCAGAACTGGTGTATCTGATACACAAGCAACTACTCACATATTCACGAAAACCTTCCATCTTCCAGAGGCACCAGGAAATTTAGTTAAAGGTAACTTGATTAAGCAAGTGTCTTTCAACATCTTCATAATCAACTGCTAAGGCAGCCTCTTCTATACACGGGGTAGAAATGTCCTCATTACTCAGAAAAACCTAAATAGCAATAGGCTGGAGCTTAGAAATAACTGTCAATTTAGAAGTTGACAACTAGCATCCAATTCATGTACCCAGGGACATCGTCACAAAAGTGGTACTGAAAGATCTCAGTGAAGAATGGCACTTGAATAACAAAAGTTCTAAAAAATGACTTACGCCGTAATTAATCAAAACCTAACTCAAAAGCAATTTTCTTTTATGATAGATATAATCACTAATTGACTAGCTAATGATCCATCTAATTTATCTTAATATTCCAGTGATAGAGTTCAGACATATAGATCATCTATTTTAACCCTGCCATTTAACAATGAAAAAACCAACACCCCAGGAGAAAAACTGACACCACCAGTTTAATAATTGTGGTCAGGACCTCTCTGCTGTCTTCAGGGTAGTAGTCATCCATCTGTCCCAGCTTGGGATGAAGAAAGGCAAACAGTCCACTAGAGACTCCATTAGATCTCCTTTTGAAAACAAAGAGAAGCAAGTAAATCGAGTCCCAGAATTACAAAGGGATGGGAAGATATCTTGGGAATGCTTATTCCTGGGCTCACACTAGACTAACTAAATCCCAGGGGGGTTGTACTCTGTTTAGGTGACTCATGCACACCAAAGTCTGAAAACCACTATCTTAGAAAATGTCTTAAAGAAAAGTGATGGAATCCTCTGAAATATTTAGGTGTGGTTTTTTATTCATTCAGCAAATGTTTATTCAGAATGTACTACATACATTTTTCTGGACAGTGGGGATTTCCATAGCAATAAATAAAACAGACAAGCAATTGTCATACTGGAGTTTACATTCTAGTCTTATTACAGTTTATAATTCATGTACATTTAACTTTTGATTATAAATTTCAAAGTTCATTTAAATAATACTAGTTTTATTGTGGGCAATACTGTTTTTGTAAATGTATGTAACTACATTTGAGTTAAAAGGACCCAAGACATTTAGGTCAAATTCCAATTAATGAAAGTGAACTCTTACTCCAGCCTGTTTGTCCCTTGCAGTGATAGGAGGTCATCTGTCTTCTAGGGTTCAGTATTCCTTTCTGTGTGAACTCTCCTGCTAGATCATTCTTCTCTATGTTGAGTCAAAGTCTTCCTCTCAATAACTTCAGTCTGTTTGGACTGGTTCTGTTTACTGAAGAGATACAAAAAATAAATCAAATTCTTCTCCCAAATACTAAGTATTGATTACTTTGACAATACAATTATATTCAAGATTTTTTTTAATCTACTTGTTAAAAGACAAAAGTTAGTCATTTGACTTTCACCTAAATCCAGTTATTTTTAATGACTAAGAAGCCAAAAAAAAAAAGAAAAAAATAGCACCATAGCACCATCTGTTGTTGCAACATGGCCCTGCAGCCTCCTAAGTGGATCTTGACAAGTCAGTCCTAAATGGCATCACCTTCCAGAACTATTACTGACATTTACTATGGAGATGTGGGCTTTACAAGTGGGTGCCTTCTCTGATCATAATTTAATCTTCATAACCCTTCCAAAAATTAAGGGCTATTATCCCCATGTCCTTGATGAAACATCAAATTTTAAAGAAATATTTAATCAGTCCCAAGCTAAGTTTAGTGTATGAACTTGAGGTTGCCCCAATCCTTCATCCAACAATCATTTAATCAAGGTCAATAATTACAGTATACTTTTGTTCAGAC
Source organism: Manis javanica (assembly GCF_040802235.1). Classification (NCBI taxonomy): domain Eukaryota; kingdom Metazoa; phylum Chordata; class Mammalia; order Pholidota; family Manidae; genus Manis; species Manis javanica. The sequence goes on along the minus strand of NC_133164.1, from coordinate 107,399,775 downwards.
TAATGGGGAGAAGGGAGATGTACATTTTAAATAAGTAGATCTTATGATGTGAGTTGTAACTTAATAAATCTGCTAGAAAAAAGGAATAGCAGGGAAGTGGTGAGTGGGGAATAAAAGGTTATTTAGAAGTGAATCAATCAAAGAAATCATATAAAATGTTAAGCACAAAGATGCTGTTAACTTACCTCAGGATGCATTAGGGAGGCCTGGTTGTTAACGAGACAGGGATGGTGTTGAGGATTTACCAATCCTCAACCATCCATGCGGTAAAAAGGAGCAGTGGTCTATTTCTAAATAATTGAAAGGCCTAGAAAACCCAGTCACGGGTGCCAAACTTCCTATCGATGCAAACACTACAATATCTGATTGAGATTCAAGCAGATGATCTGCACTCAAGTGTCCCCATTAGGAAAGTCCATCTTCCCAACAGGTGCACTAAATACAGGAATCAGGAATCTGTCGAGTGCTGCGGACTTGCAGTCTTGGTCAGTCCGCCAGGAATCAGCAGGGCTCTAGACCCTAGAGCAGAGGTTCATTGGAAAGACCCAGACTTCAGGAATGGAGTCTTAGAAGAACACGGTAAAGCTACCACCACTACTGGAAAATAAGGGAATCAATTAGACACTCACCAGCAACTTGAAAGGGCCGTCAACTTACCAGAGGTTACAAACTAACTCACAGAGGACTTAGGAGCTCCAGGGCCACAACAGAGTTGTAAGATCTGGAGTTCTGGAGGAAATGGGGCTGAGCTTAAACCCCATAACCACAATGGCAGAAAAAGCGTCAGCACTGAGGCATCAAACCCTTGCTCAGGGCTGCAGTAAGGAATGCTGAGAGCAGAGTGTCAGTGCAGGACCCCGTTGTCACAGCTTTCAAGAGCTTGGAAGTAGACACTCACTTACCTAATCTGGTTTGAAGGTGGCAGAAGATGAGAGTATGAAGCATCCCTGCCCAACACCAGACTGGGGGCTGGGACACTCAAATAATTATTTTCTCTGATAATGTCAGTTCTGGAACTAGGGCACAAATTGGAGTAAGACTAAGGCTACAGGTTGAGGGTTTGGTGGATTCACCTGCAAGGACCAGAGAGCAGCTCAGGCAGGATGGGAAGAATGGGGCAGGAAGTAGACATATTTGGAGTGATGTTTTCCAAAGAAAGCAAAAAAATCATCGAGTGAAGAAGCTGGCCATAGCTTGGAGGAGATAAGTTCTGAATCAGACCTTAAAGGATATGTATGATGCACTTGGGATGGGAGAAGGGAGAAAGGAGGGTATTGTAGAAGAGAAAAGCAACTAAGACAAATGCAGAGAGGAAGCTCTTTGGTTGCAGAAATTAATAAAGATCGGCCCAGATATAGAGAGGTGTTGTGAGAATGTAAAGAAAAGAGATTAAATATGCAAGTGAGAGAGTAGATGATGAGAACTTATAATTTTAAATCTAGAAGAGATGAGACTTCAAGAAAATAACATGGTCGTTGTACTTGAAAGAAATACTGTTAGGGTGGGTCTGACCTCAGTAAAGGAGAAATGACTGTGTATCCCTGACATCATCTAAACAATAAAAGTAATAGTCATGGGACTGGTCATTAACCACGTGTCAGGCTCTATATTGAGTGCTTTCACTCAACACCATCTCTTACCAAAACCATTGCAAAAATCTCCTAATTGTTCTTTTTCCACTTTTCAATCCCCCAATCCCTTTCCCACAAAGTATTTATATTGTTCCATCTAAAACTAAAGTAGATATGCCACTTTCCTTCTCAAAACTCCTCAATGACATTTCCTCTTGGGAGAGGAAAATCACTAAAACTTAGCATAACCTACAAGACCCAAAATGAGTTAGCCACTGCTTACCTCTCAAGCTTCATTGTACACTCATTTATACAACACTATGTATTAGCCATGCTGCATTTTTTTAACTGGGCAATATTTCAAATATACAGAGAGATATAAAGAATTTTACATTAAACATCCATATGCCCATCACCCATCCTAAGAGATAAATCATTACATATGCACACTATGGACTCCTCCAGATCAAGCCTTATACCTTTCTTCATAACAGAAGTAACCACTATCCTAATTCTTTATATTTTTATATATTTGCATATATTCCCAAATAATATAAAATAATATTTCATGTTTTTTCTTTATATAAGTATTGTCATACTTTTTTTCTGGAAGTTTTTCCCCCAGTATTAAGCTAATTCCTTTATAAAAATACTACAAATTAGAATAGCTTAACATTAAAAAAAAGATGACTTAACAGTATAATTCCAATGCTAAAATCTTCATTTAGTAATACATTTTTATAATTGTTGCTATTATCATTTACTGAACAAATATTATCTACTAGTTATCAGGTATACACACTTGTTTAATATAAAGGCCAGGTTCTGGCTTCAGGAAGCTTACTTAATATACTGTTGCTGTGATGAATTTATGTGTTTATTAAACAAACATACATTGAGTAC